>NC_091459.1:135637520-135952520 GCF_027789765.1 Dendropsophus ebraccatus | reverse complement strand
AATGCTGTGATTTAGGGATAGTGAGCAGGAGAGGTTTTCTATGGAAATTTGCTACTGCTCTGCAGTGTTCCTGACATGGACAGAGGTGGCAGCAAAGAGCAGTGTGTGAGACTAGAAAGAATACACCACTTCCTGCTGAACATACAGCAGCTGATAAGTACTGGAAGACTTCAGGTCTTTTTATTTTATTTGTTTGGTTATTACATCTATTTCACTTAAAGAGATATTTAAACTTTTTAAGTGTAGCAGCCATTTTGGCAAAGGGAAGTAGTCGGTTGTATTGATTGTCACCTTTCAGTAAGGTTCTCGATAAAACCAGCGAGTTTTCCTGACAAAACAATAGGTGGTTGTCAGTATTTGAGCAGCTAGTTCATAGGAGACAACTGCACGTCCCGTTAGCACTCCTGCAAAATGGCCGCCCCCAACTAAACAAATGCCCAAATCCTTGTAAGTAAAACAGAGACGAATACCAGATTTTGCCTACTGCTCCTACTCCTGATGTACTGACATTCAATTCAATTTAGTTTGGGGTGGAACTCCCCTTTAACCAAGAGTTAATAGACTGTCTTTATAGTGATGTTGGCTCATGATCACCTGTAAAAGGGGGATTGATCTGGTGGCACCTGAGGAGCTAGCGTACAGGAACGGCATGTGATACCATGTGCACAGCAGAAGTTTCTTCACAATCATACTAAGCAGGAACATAACTAGAAATGGCTGGGCCCCATAGCAAACTTTTGATTGGGCCCCCCTCCCGTCTGACTACAAACCCATCAAGTGTAGTCATACCCTTTAACATTTAACGGCAAGTGCTTGCAGTTAAAGGGACATTTGTAGCACCCTGAAGGCCCGATTTGCCACCGCATGCTGCAAATGATGACAACTCTGGGCCCAGTGTATTGCAGGAGTGGGCTGTCGGGCCCCCTGAGGCGGTGGGCCCCATTACAGCTGCTTTAGCTGCTACGGTGGTGGTTATACCCTTAATACTAAGGGTCTTATTAGGCAAAGCGATTTTTAACGATTAACGTTAAGGGATTGCAAACTGGATTGTTTATCGTTAACCTGAAATCGTTTACCATATTACACAGAACGATAGTCGTTAGTTACGATGGTTACTGCAAAGAATGAACAATGTGGAATTACACTGAACGATTAGTGATGAAATGCGCAATTATAGCGAACAATTAACGATGATTTTGGTGTCAGCACCAAATGTATGATGAACGATTTCTCGTTGGTTGTTTGATCGTTGCCTGCGTTTACACAAAACAATTATCGTTTAAATTTGAACAATATAACGATAATTTTCACGATAATTGTCTCGTGTAATAAGCCGTAATTCGTGGTGGACTCAATCCTTCTGATATATGAAGCATTCTGTGGTTTGCTGGAAATAATCTGCTACTTATGAGTCTCTCTTGCTTGTTTGCCCCTGCAGAGACTAGCCACCGACCCTCGCTGCAAGGGAATGCCTCTGTCCAGTTTTCTACTCAAACCTATGCAAAGGATAACTCGGTATCCGCTCATCATAAAGAACGTGAGTGTTCAGCCTCGTATAGGCATACACAGGAAACAACATCATGAGTTTTCACTTCTGATCCTTATGTTTTCACCAGATCCTGGAGAACACAGCAGAAACTCACCGCGACCATGGTCATCTCAGGGACGCCTTGGAGCGGTCAGAGGAGCTCTGCTCTCAGGTCAATGAAGGGGTTAGAGAAAAAGAGAACTCTGATAAGCTGGAATGGATACAGGCGCATGTGCAATGTGACGGCGTGATAGAGGTAAGGAAAACCGGCAGTAACCGAGCTGCAGTGGAATATACTCCGCAGTGTAGGAGAAAAGGGGGATCCACTGCATGGTGGGGAGGTGTATACTCTGCTGTGTAGGGGGGTGTATACTCTGCTGTGTAGGGGAGGTGTATACGTATACTCTGCTGTGTAGGGGGGAGGTGTATACTCTACTGTGTAGGTGTATACTCTACTGTGTGGAGGGGAGGTGTTTACTCTGCTGTGTAGGGGAGGTGTATACGTATACTCTGCTGTGTAGGGGAGGTGTATACATATACTCTGCTGTGTAGGGGGGAGGTGTATACGTATACTCTGCTGTGTAGGGGGAGGTGTATACTCTTCTGTGTAGGGGGGAGGTGTATACTCTGCTGTGTAGGGGGGAGGTGTATACTCTGCTGTGTAGGGGGGAGGTGTATACGTATACTCTGCTGTGTAGGGGGGAGGTGTATACTCTGCTGTGTAGGTGTATACTCTACTGTGTGGAGGGGAAGTGTTTACTCTGCTGTGTAGGGGAGGTGTATACATATACTCTGCTGTGTAGGGGAGGTGTATACATATACTCTGCTGTGTAGGGGAGGTGTATACGTATACTCTGCTGTGTAGGGGGGAGGTGTATACATATACTCTGCTGTGTAGGGGAGGTGTATACGTATACTCTGCTGTGTAGGGGAGGTGTATACGTATACTCTGCTGTGTAGGGGGGAGGTGTATACATATACTCTGCTGTGTAGGGGAGGTGTATACATATACTCTGCTGTGTAGGGGAGGTGTATACGTATACTCTGCTGTGTAGGGGAGGTGTATACGTATACTCTGCTGTGTAGGGGGGAGGTGTATACATATACTCTGCTGTGTAGGGGAGGTGTATACGTATACTCTGCTGTGTAGGGGAGGTGTATACGTATACTCTGCTGTGTAGGGGGGAGGTGTATACATATACTCTGCTGTGTAGGGGAGGTGTATACGTATACTCTGCTGTGTAGGGGGGAGGTGTATACATATACTCTGCTGTGTAGGGGAGGTGTATACGTATACTCTGCTGTGTAGGGGGGAGGTGTATACGTATACTCTGCTGTGTAGGGGGGAGGTGTATACTCTGCTGTGTAGAGGGGAGGTGTATACTCTGCTGTGTGTAGGAGATATGTATACTCTGCTGTGTGTAGGGGAAGTGTATACTCTGCTGTGTGTAGGGGAGGTGTATACTCTGCTGTGTGTAGGTGTATACTCTGCTGTGTAGAGGGGAGGTGTATACTCTGCTGTGTGTAGGAGATATGTATACTCTGCTGTGTGTAGGGGAAGTGTATACTCTGCTGTGTGTAGGTGTATACTCTGCTGTGTGTAGGTGTATACTCTGCTGTGTGTAGGTGTATACTCTGCTGTGTAGGGGAGGTGTATACTATGCCGTGTAGGTGTATACTCTGCTGTGTGTAGGTGTATACTCTGCTGTGTAGGGGAGGTGTATACGCTGCTGTGTGTGGGAGGTGTATACGCTGCTGTGTGTAGGGGAGGTGTATACCCCATGCTGGGGAGGATGATCCCCTGCCGCATGTGGTTTGGGTGCCTGTCATTATAAATGCCCCCGATCACCGTTTGTCTATCACATTTATAGCAGATCACCTTTAACTCCCTGACAAACTGCCTGGGGCCTCGTAAGATCCTGCACAGCGGCAAACTGTACAAGACCAAGAGCAACAAGGAGCTGTACGGGTTCCTCTTCAATGACTTCCTGCTCCTCACCTACATGGTCAAGCAGTTTGTCTCCTCTGGATCTGACAAGCTCTTTAGCCCCAAGACCAATGCCCAGTACAAGATGTACAAAACGGTAAGTAAGAATACTGTGTATAGAGACAGTAAACCAGGCAAACCATTATAATAGTGAGATTGGCACCCAGCTTTCCCAGACTTCTGAAGGGTAAACTACTCAATAACACAAGTCTGCAGGTCAGTGCTTAGTGTAACCCCCTGTGCTGCTGCGATTTCTTTCCATTCTGCTCACATTGCATCTTGCAAACCCAGTGCATCAGTAACCCCCTCTCCCTGCCCCATGCCATCTATCTTCCCCCAGCACAGTGCCAGCCTGTTTAGTTCAGTGCACTATGTCATGGCATAGCAGAGAGGAGTATGTACTGTACTGATTGGCCAGGCAAATTAGGCAAAGTTAGAAAGAGCCTGTGTCTGTACTGGGGTGTAATGTGATTCTAGCATTTGTATGATTTTTTTGTTTGTTTCTTACAGCCTATTTTCCTGAATGAAGTGCTGGTCAAGCTGCCAAGTGACCCATCCAGCGATGAGCCTGTGTTCCACATCTCTCACATAGACCGGGTGTATACCCTGAGGACGGACAACATTAATGAAAGGTGAGCTGTATGGTCATATCCCTGGTGGAGGCAACCAGGTACAATGACGTCAGTATAGTTAATGCCCAGGACTAATGGTAGGAAACGTTGATGCAACCCAGAATGGCCTTGCTTTAAAGGGGTAGTTCACCAATAATTTTTTTCTTTCACATCCACTGGTGCCAGAAAGAGCCAGTGATTTTGTAATTTACTTCTATTGAAAAATCTTGAGTCTTCCAGTACTTATCAGCTGCTGTATGTCCTGCAGGAAGTGGTGTATTATTTCCAGTCTGACACAGTGCTCTCTGCTGCCACCTCTGTCCATGTCAGGAACTGCCCAGGGCAGGAGCAAATCCCCATAGAGAACCTCTTCTGCTCTCCAGACTGGAAGGAATACACCACTTCCTGCAGGACATACAGCAGCTGATAAGTACTTGAATATTTGATATTTTTTAGTAGAAGTAACTTACAAATCTCTGGCACTTTCTAGCACAAGCTGATTTGAAAGAAAAAAATATATAATCTCTATACCAGACAACCAGTACTCTGTTTGTTTTGTCCTGATGAAGAGCTAGAACTGCGAAAGAGCTGTCTACATTTAGGTGTTTGTTGATCGGCTGATGTCATGCTTCAGGCCTCCCATAGGTGGCACTAGAGAGACAGCTTATTCTTGCTGGAGACATACTGATCATTCATTATCTTTCTCAGAACTGCCTGGGTCCAAAAAATCAAGTCTGCCTCTGAGAACTTCATTGATACTGAGAAGAAAAAGCGGGAACGAGCATATCAAGGTATTGGATTATTTATGGCAATTGGTTTAACCTGGTAATTGATAATCCCATGGGCCGGTATAGACAAAATGTGGCCCTGGGCAAAATTACAGGTGGGGTCCGAAATTCACTCAGCTTCAGTGAACTCAGAAGGTGTTATACCACAGTCTGATAAGGTCACCCCGATGAATATATTCTCAAATAATACCGCTATACACCAGGGCCAGATATTACCACCATACATAAACAACTGCTTCTACAAGTTTAGTGAAAGAAAAACACCATACAAAGACCAATATTTACCAGTATACAAGGCCCAGAGAATACCGCCACATCATAACTACTGCATTACACCTAAACAAGACCACCGTACCAGTAATGAATAAGAGCCACTATACACAGAGCAGTATTCCCCACATACAGGGAGGTAACACTCACAGCACATTTGGTCCTGCATTTCCAGGTGACAGGTTCACTTTAGTGTTACCTGCCAGTTTCTTGTGCTTTAAAACTCTGTCAGTAGGTTTATAGTGTTCTATTTAAGGGTAGTCTAAACTAGTGTCAGAGAAGCTGGACAGATTGATGCATCACTTACCAGCTGCTGATTGGCAGTTATCTATCCTTGCTGTGTATAGGCAGACAACTGTCAATCAGCAGCTGGAGGGCGGGAGAGGGGTGTGGCAAGAATCCTATTCTCCTGCATATTAGGAGAACGGCTGAGCAGGATAATGTAAGTAATATACCGATCTGTTCAGCATTTCTGTCACTGGTTTATGCTGCCCTTATTTAAGGCGGAGTAAACCTAGTGACAGATTCCCTTTAAGGCTTTATCATGTTACATAGCAGCTGCATTCTTCATTGGGTGCATAACTATACTATAATAGCTTGGCACCCTATTACAGTAGAATTTCTTTACTTTTCCACCAGCAGCGAGGTCTCACAAGTCTTCCGGAATCGGGCGCCTTATGGTGCAAGTCAATGAAGCGGCAGAACTAAAAGCCTGTAAACCCAATGGTAAGGGCAGTCTGGTGTACACGTAATGGTGGAGGGGGTGAAGAGCATGATACATTCATTGTTCTGTATTGGGAAAAGCAGAGATCAGAGCGCTATAAAGAAATCAACCAGCGCAGAATGTTGGACCAAGGTATTAGAGTACATAGTACTCTGGCTTACACCAGGGATGGGGAACCTTTGGCCCTCCAGCTGTTGCAAAACCACAATTCCCATCATGTCTGGACAGCCAAAGCTTTACCTTTGGCTGTTCAGGTATGATGGGAATTGTAGTTTTGCAACAACTGGGGGGCCGAAGGTTCCCCATCCCTGCTTTACACCAACATCACAGAAAGAAGAAAAAAAAACAGTATCCCTGGTGGTCCTAGAAATACTGGTGAAGCTAGGCAACAGTGATAATGTGTTTTCCTTATTCTTTGTTTTTATTGCTGCTTTTGCTTTTTTTCTCCTTTCTGTGATGTTGATGTAAAGGCTTTAGGTAGTCGTAGAAATGCATGAAGCACTTTAATCACTCTATATGCAATATTGTATGTAGCCAGCAGATGGAGCCAGAGTACTATGTCATCTAATATTTTTCACACTGCATACTGATGTGTAACTAGTGTGGCCTGGCTTTTTTACCAGTACTCTGTGTAATCCCCTGGTTGTTGTGTCTTTGTCTGTATAGTAACCAGTGATGTTTGTGATTTTATATAAATAATTTTATTACATTTGTGCAATAAAGATGAATTGTTTCTCTACTTAATTTGTGGTGTTGATGACTTTGTAGGATATATATAAATTTCTAAATTACTATTACAAAACACTGAAGTCTTCCAGTACTTATCAGCTGCTGTATGCCTTTTCAGTCTGACACAGGGCTCTCGCTGCCACCTCTGTCCATGTCAGGAACTGTCCAGAGCAGTTGCAAATCCCTATAAAAAACCTCTCCTACTCTGGATGGACAGAGGCTGCAGCAGAGAGCACTGTGTCAGACTGGAAAGAATACACCACTTCCTGCAGGACATACAGCAGCTGATAAGTACTGGACACTTGAATTTCTCTGTAGTACACCTTTAATAGTAGCATTGTATAGTAGGGATCAGTATTCTGGGTTTTTAGCAGGAATCCTATAATATTGTGTTGGGTTTTGGTATATCACACAGGGAAGAGTAACCCATACTGTGAGGTCACCCTGGGCTCCCAGTGTTACACAAGTCGAGCAATAACCGATACACTCAACCCAAAGTGGAATTTCAATTGCCAGTTCTTCTTGAAGGACCTGTACCAGGATGTGCTGTGCATCACTGTCTTTGACCGAGACCAGTTCTCCCCTGATGGTGAGTGTCTATTGCCTCTATCCCCACCTCGGCCTCACTACTATGTGTAGGACTCAGACACCTATACACCCTGCACATCTCTGTTCCTCTTTGTTCCCCTTGTCTGATGATACGGTTTCATGTGCTTTCATTTGGGTTTTCAAAGTGTTTTATTAATATTTTTGTATAAGTACACATAGTACTGAACTGTTTACTTTATCCTATGGAGTAAAATAAGGCTGTGTTCACACTACCTCTTTTTATCTGGTTTTCTATTGACATCCATTATAAAAAAAATAAATAAATAAAATCAAAACGCGTCAGTTTTTTTTTAGCAAACACAAAAATGTGGTTGACCGCCTTTTTGTGTATGTAAAAAAAAAAAAAAAAAACCTGATGCATTTTGATCCGTTTTTTGTTTTTTTTTAATAATGGATGTCAATGGTAAAACTGATGCACACAGATGCATCCGTTTTTTGTAAAAATGTATGAAAAAAACATAGGGGGACATTTATCAGAGGAAGGTATTCATTCTTCAGCGCGGGGAGAGCAGGAGCGCGCGCCTCCCATAGACTCCCATTATGAGCAGGAGGCTAACGGCTTTCTGCGGCGGACAATTCCGCTAGTTTTGCTCAGTGGGAATGGGGCCTAAGTGAATCTGGTTGGTGAAAAGGGGGCGGGGCCTAACTTAAGACCGGCGTACGATTAAGGGTCCTTTTATACAGCATGATATTGGGCCGTGCAAGTGTTGTTCAGTGAGATCGGCATTTATTTGTAGCACCATCAGAAGGCACGATCAATCGTGATGCCGGGCTGCACAAACAATACAAGCCATTTAAAGAAATTGCTGTCGACCACTCATCCCCTGTTTACACGGACAGATGTGCGGCTGATAGTGATATATTTTAGCGCAGCATAAAATATGCAATCAGACGATGACTAGGCCATTTCCGACTCCTCGGCTGATCGCTGACATTTTTACATGGGATGATTAATGGCCGATAGAGGATTTCTTGGTACACTCCTTGTCGATAATCAGCCTGTGTAAAAGGGGCTTACGTGTTTTATTTTCCTTCAGGGCCACCAAAGGGGGATTTAGTCTTTTTGAATGCAGATAATGGCATATTTGCCTAATAAACCCAATTACAAACCCTGATTTAAGGGATGGGGGTCATTCCTAAATGACCCCCAACCCTTAAATCAGGGTTTGTAATTGGGTTTATTAGGCAAATATGCCATTATCTGCATTCAAAAAGACTTTTCCCAGCCCCCCCCTCCTCTCTCTCTCTCATTCATTGCTCATTATCAGGAAATCTCGACTGTTTTACATCAGTCGAGCCCTGTGTAACCTATGGAGAGGGGAGGGGGGAGGAGGGAGATTCGTTGGCAACAGAGAACAAAGGATTACACAGCAGGACCTGTGTGAAAGCCGGTATTCAGAAGTCAGAGAGGTCAGTGCTGACTTCAGAGGAGATAGCCCGGTGATGTAGCTGTAAAGTAACTCTTTCTTGTTCTGTTTTGGTGCCTCATTTCCCTCCACCCCTCCCCTCTCCATAGAAAATCATGAAGACAGAGGGGAGAGCTTCAAACTGCTTTCTCATGATAATAATGCATATTTGCCTAATAAACCCAATTACAACGTTTTTTTAAATCGCCTGGACTATTGATTTCTGCAAAAAAAATGTAAACGACAGTGACACTTTAAAGTGAATTTATCAGCTTCATGTTCCAAATTGCTGACACTGTTAGTTTCCTGTTAAGTCAAGGAGACACGTGGTACCCTTGTGCGCTCCCATACTGCTTTTTATTCTCCAATGTTAAGTGTCAAAGAGGTTTTCCCAAGCTCCTGGTCTCCTGCCAGCTGTAATGTCTCCTCGCCCCTTCTCCAATCCCTGTTTGATTGAGTCAGCTGAGCCCTCCAGGGTCAGGGATGGGCAGGGGGGTGAGGAGATGTTCTAGTACTTAGCTGACTCAAAAGAATAAATAGATTTTTCTACATTCTGAACATACAGATAGATATATGAAAGGTACCATGTGTCTCCTGACCTAACAGCAGTATACCAGAGCCCCATTTACCACCTGTATCCATTTTGGCTTCTACAAATGTAATCATTTCTCTTTCAGATTTTCTGGGCCGCACTGAAATCCCAGTAGCGAAGATCAGGTCAGAACAAGAGAGCAAAGGCCCGTCCACCAAACGTTTACTCCTACACGAGGTGCCAACAGGGGAGGTGTTTGTGCGGTTCGACCTGCAACTGTTCTAGATGACAAACAGCGCCCCCTGCAGTCCGTTCTGTGTGTATGCACTAGAACCAAGTGTGCAAAATACACTCCAAACTAGACAGTCCTCCGCAGATGCGTGCGGGGCTCCCAATCACAGTGCCTTGTACAAAGACGAACCGCTGTGCTTTTTTTTTTTTGATTTGCAACATTTTAAAGGTCCGTTTTAACCATTTATTTTGTTGGTGCCAGGGGAGGCCATCGATATTCTGTGGACGTGCACATGGCATATAACCGGTGCCATGAGAGTGAAGGTCCTCAGATTACCTACCAAGCTTCCCCATGGGAACAAGATAATTTATGATCTTTTTTTTTTTCCTTTTTTTTTTTTTTTTTTTTTATTATAATTTTTTTTTTGTATTATATTAAAGTTAAAAAAAAAGAAAAAAAAAATCAAAAAATTTATTGTGAATGCCCGTTTCAAAGACACTGTAAAAAATGAGGTGGAAATTTAGATGAAGAAAAAAAAAAAATCTAATTTTGTAAGAATCTGAGCACATAAAGAATGAAGCCGATAAGCAGATAGAATTCTATATTTATAGTCGTGTATATATTTATATATGCCGCATACACTGGGAGAGATTTTTTTTTTATATATATATTTATGATGTGATGAATACAATTGTCCAAAATGAATCTCTTAAAGGGACAGGTTTATTTTATATTTTATGATGATCTGGACAGTCCTTCAAATGTATTTGGTAACATTAAGAATTCTGAAAAAAAATTTGCATTTATAATATAGATATTTCTATACAGGGAGCACCCTGACGCTTTGCTGCTGCAACCAGGACGGCGGGGTTACTACTATGCATTAAGGGTGTCTCTAACTCAGGGATGGGGAGCCTTTGGCCCTCCAGCTGTTGCAAAACTACAATCCCCATCATGCCTGGACAGCCTTTGGCTGTCCAGGCATGATGGGGATTGTAGTTTTGCAACAGCTGGAGGGCTGAAGGTTCCCCATCCTTGCTCTAACTGCTCACTTACACTTATTGGCTCGTTTTACGGTTTAAATGTACAGGTTATCCAGGATTAGAACAAACATGGCTGCCTTCCTCAGCCACAGTGCCACTCAATTTGTGCTTTTGCAGCTCACTTCTATTGAAGTAAATGGAGCTAAGTTGTAATACCACACACAGCCTGAGTACAGGTGTGGAGCTGTTTGGTTTTATCTATTTACCTCTTTATGAAAATTGGTAAATACTCCATTCACATCCAGAGCTGCGTTCATATTCTGCTGTTTAAATGTTTATGTAGCTTTTTCTCAGTCACATCCAGAGCTGTTTCCATAATTTGATGGTGCTATTATTTTACTGTGTAAATAATTGGCTTTACTTCTCCTCTTCCATTATCTCCATTCACACCCAGAGCTGCATGCAGAATTCTGCTAATTTTGTGTATAATCTCGATTAGCTTTGCAATTATTTTGCTTTTTACCTAGCCTTAATGATATTTTCTCATACTCCATTCACACCGAGAGCTGCATTCCGAATTCTACTTCATGTCAGATGGATAGCCTTGTACATAATGATTTTTTTCACATATCTTGTAATGTTCCTGAATTAAAGGGAAACTTTCATACAGCCCGAACCATGGGCATCATGCAACAAGGACAGTCTTGCTTTTATAACAATGTATAATTTACCTGGAAAAACCCGTCAGGAACAACATGAGAAAAATAAGCCTCAAACACGGCTACTTTCTTGAAGCAACAGCGCCACTCCTCCCCAGGTTGTGTGCGGTATTACAATTTCATTCACTTCAATGGAACTGAGCTGCAAAACCCCACACTGAAACTGAGGACAGAAGTGGTGCTGTTTCTGGGAGAAAGCTGTTATGTTTTTTGAAGCCTGGATAACCCCTTTAAATTATGCCTTACATTTACATCCAGAGCTGTATTCACCATTTCAGCTGTCTTATACCAGTAGTAGACATAAGACCTGCGGCGGCATATTCAGATGATGTATGTAGGTGTATATACCAGGTCAGCTATGCTATTTAGTGTTAATCTGAATGCTGTATTATATGTGGCGAGAGTGTAACATAGCCCAAAAAAAAATGGCCGCCTGCTGGATAAACAAGTGCCTGTATCTGGGACACGATAGTCGCTGTAATAAATCATCATGTGCCATCAAAGCAGGATCATGTGCAAGAAACCAAACCTTTGTCGTAGTAACCGTAACCTGTGGACCTGAGAGCCGCAAGCTCTAAATAGGTGTCCTGTCTCTTTAAATAAGGTCAGTGGCCTAAAAACACTAGGGCTACAAGGCGACTCTGTTCATTTACCATAAAGATCAGTGTCGCATTACCCATCTACTGAATGTCAATGAGATAAAGTTGCAGCAGCCGCATAACACGACAACCTTCTGGATGTTTGGTCGCACATGATTTTGCTATCATGGAGTTCAGTGTAGGCTATGTGTAACTTGCATGCAGCCTGTCTGCTTTATTAGACTCTAGAATGTTTTTTTTTTTTTTAGGCTAAATACATTATATATTGTGGGAGCTAATTGAAATAAAAAAAAAATAAAACTTTAAATTGACCACTAGGGGCACTGTACCACTAAACACTATCAGGCTTATTTAAAAGGACATTAAGGGGCACCTGTCACAGGCTTCATGCTGCCTTAAGGATGGCAGCCTAAAACACTGACAGGCTTTCCCTGTACATTGATCTGATTATTATGGATAAAACACTGGTCAGAGATAGTGCTCCGAGTCTTTGGTGGGGTCCTCACTGGCCCTGATTAACCCCTATTTAGGGCTATGTGAGCTCTACACTGCTGACTTGTTTCCTTTAAATCTACAGTTGTGTACGGGAAGAAAAATGTTGATCAATCCAGAGATATTCCACTAATTCCTGAAAGAATCTTGCAGAAATCTGACAAAACTTGCCCTCCGGGGACCCACACTGGGTTTATTTGAAGGGGCATTGATTATTGATTGATTTGCTCTGGCATATAAAAGGGTGGCTGCTTGAAGCCAAGTACCTCCCAGCTAGTGTTAACTGAATTATATGAGAAATAGATACACAGGTACACAAAATGGAGGCCCATTTTTGGACAGGCATGATGGGAATTGTAGTTTTGCAACAGCTGGTGCGGCAAGGTTCCCCATCCTTGATACAGAGCAAACAGATTTGGCTTTTCATTTTTAAGCATCTCAAAGGTTGTTGAATGCTTTATGTACAAGGCCTCTTGCCAGGTTTATGACCTTAGAAAGTCTGTGTTTTACTGAACCCGCAGTTCATAGATGGAGATCACCAGTGAGCTATAGAATGCCTGGGAACGGGATGTTAAGAGATAATAGAATATGATAATGCTCTGTATATGAGGTTGAGGGTCTTGTTGGCACCCATGGCGGGACCTAAATTTCAGATTGAGAATCCCTCTTCTGTATCTCCGGTCAGGTAAGCTCGATTTGTCACATCTTTACATACAATATGTCATGTTAAACTGAATGTGCATCAGGCTCCGCAGCTGCTGGAGAGCAACCACCTGCACTAACCGAAAGTGGAGATATATGCTGCAATGTGTGTCCCAGAGCATTATGGGAGGCTGCCGTCATTGTGTCACATGGTCTTATGGCGTGACCAGTTAGATGTGCCTTTAATATAAACTTCATTAGGTGATTATAATACACTGAAGTAGATGTAATTTTTGTTCATTACAGGCAGATTAGATTGGAATGCTTCGTATAGATGTAGCAGAGTTAAGCGCAGAAATACAAAGCAATTTCAATAGTGGATTAGTCTACCTGGTTAAGGCTGACTACACATTATGTTTTGCTTATATACCAGGATATTGGTACAAAGGTATACCAATGTATACCGCAGCTACTCAGACCAAATGTTCTTGTAAATTTGTTGCATAAAAAAAAAGCAAGCTACTCTTTTAGGTTCCAAATTTTTTTTTTTTAAGTTACACGTACACAAATCCTAGTTAAAATTCAATGGCCCCCGAAAGTACATTGTGGTATATGTCCCTATACCTTTTGCTGATATATCGGATGAATTGGCAGAATATAATGTAAACTTGGCCTAAACTATGGTAGACAACTAGGGTCAGCCTGTGTTTTGCTGTGTCTACACGGAGGGAGGATGATGGTTTTGACCATAACTGTAGTAAAGGGGGTTAATGCTATGCAATATGTGGGTGATACGGAAACACTGCATATGTTCCAGTTTCCCCCAAATGCTTACCCTATTATCGGGCACAATGTAAGGCTTGCAGCATCTGTGGCATAGCTATCTGCATTTGTCTGTCCAGAACACAGCTCCTGTCTCATCCGAGGTTGGGGATGCTGCGCTCCACTATGCTTCACACTGCAGCTCTGCTCGTTTCCATTACCTGTTATTTATTAGTGTTGAGCGACCTTGCCCAACTGTTTGGGTTCGGCAACGTTCCCCGAATTTGAACACTCAGCATTTGACTCCCAGGGGTTGGAGAAGTTGGTTTCTGCCCTAGGGCTGTCAGGAAAACATGTATACATGCTATGGTTGTAGCCATGTTATCCAGGACTCCCTAGGGCGGCATCCAACTTCTGCAGCAGCCGGGAATTAAATGGCGAAAGTTTGGGGAATGCTGCCAAACCTGAACAATTTGGCAAGTCCGCTCAACACTAATACCAAGCCAGTCTATATAAGATGCTGCAATGCTCATAATTAGAGATGAGCCGAAGCGCTCATCAAGTGAAGCAAATCGCTTCGTTTGATCAGCGCTCTGCTGATCATGCTGCCGGGCTTCCCGCACTGCTCCGCTCCCTAACACTCCTCCCAGGATGCGGGAAAAAAGCTGGATTCAATCCTGGGAAACTTCTCCCAGTTTCCTAGGATTGGATGAAGCTTTTCCCTTGCACCTGGAGTGGTGTGGGAAGCCCGGCGGCTCGATAAGCAGAGCGCTGATTAAAGGAAGCGCTTTGCTTGATGAGCGCTTCGGCTCATCTTTACTCATAACCTTAGAGGTAAAATACCATCGCTCAAAGGTTAAGAACCCTTCTAGGAATCCGCTTTAAATACTGTGGCCTTAAAGTGTATGCAAAGCACCCAAAACCAAACCAGACATCACAATACCAGATTATATGTCAGAAGCTGCCTGAGTGCCCCACACCAAGTGGCACCATCACCACAGCCAAGGACACAAATACACAACACTCCGTATTCATACTAAGGAGTCATATGGAGATAAGTGTGTTACTTACCCCCACCGGGGCAGGAAAGGTTCAACCTAACAGGAGTCCATGGTCCATCTCCTATCCATCCAGTGTCTAATGTATTTTCCTGGGGGCCCAGTCACCTCTCAGTCTACCACTAAAATATAATATAATACTGGCAGAATAAGTGACATTTACTGCCTATATAATTATTCCATTATCAACTGGTAAAATATGCGTCTTTGCTTCTACGGCAACTTGGGTTAAGTAAATGCACTTTCTGTAACTCAGACCTGATATACTGAAACTTGATTCTAATGAATAGGAAGACGTGTGTATATTTTATTACATTGCACTGTGTGTTTATATAGATATAATATACGATGCCTTAACTGAGAGAGCGGGATTTAATAACCTCTACAGATTGCAGTATTCTTAACATTGTTTCTTGCCTTTATCCGATCAGAATTAACACTGGCTGAAATACTATTATTATTATTATGTGTTTGGGTTTTTTTTAACATGGTATTTTGACTGGTTCACTTTAAGCTCAGGCAAAATGGTTTGTGGAATCAGTGAGGAATCGATTTATTTTAGATGCTGTGACTTGGCAATCCTTTGTGTCAGATGTACATTAAGAAGGTGTATTTGTTGCTAATCTTATATGTTGTTCTGCACGTTGTTGAGTTGATGCTAAAATATATAAAAGAAAAAAAAGTTATATGGCTCCTGACCATTTTTGGGTGGTTGTGCTGGGATATCCTGCTGGGGGAGTGCTGTATGCTAAATATAGTCTGTTACAAGTACATTGAAATCTACCACCTAAAATTTTGTTAAAGGTGGTCTTCTGGGGAAGATGGCCAGTATGCATAATATATGGAAGAACGGAAAACTGGACATAGGAATGCTGGTCTGGATAATGGGGTGGTCTATTTAAATAAGCTGGAGTTTTTATTTGGCCCCATAGAGAACGAATGGAGCGGCAGGTTGCGTGGCACTGTGAAGACCCCCTGCGATCTCAGATATCTTGTGGATAGCGGACAAGTTAAAAGAACTGTCTGACAACCGCTTTAAAGAAGTTTCATTGCACTGGCTGTCAAGTGGAGGAAATTAGAGACCAAAAATATGATTAAGTGTCACTGTAGTTTCCCAAAACTTTTGACAGGTCATAGACACGTCAAAAGTTTTGATCGGTCCAGGTTCAGACCTGTACTGATTAGAGATGATTAAACAGCCGAAAATCTTAGGTTCAATCGAACTTTAACCTAGCCGGACCTTCCGCATTTGATTCCTGGTGCCCCCCTGTCCATGGGGAAGGAGGAGACAGCCTGGGTACTGCCTGGAATTCCGGGATTCAGCCTACGTAATTGGAATTCAGGGATTCAGCCTATTACGTAGGCTGAATCCCGGAATTCCAGGCAGTACCCAGACTGTCTCCTCCTTTCCCACGGAACGGGAAGGCATCAGGAATCAAATGCGGAAGAGCTGGGAGAGGACTGTGCTTAGCGCAGTCTTCTCCTGGCTATATCTCCCGATCAGTATGGGTCTGAACACTCAGACCTGGACCGATCAAAACTTTTCACATGTCTCTATGACTTTATCTAAAAAGTTTTGGGAAAACGACAGTGACACTTTTAAGTGTAACTATCATCTTTCCCTGTGCAGGTATGTGCCGGAGACAGATCTTCCAGCAGCACTGTTGTATACTATTAATGGCGCTGCCGGAAGAATACCGTCCCTGGGCACGCACCTGCACAGGGAGTGCAGAGGCAGGACTCTGACAGCGTATCCTGCCACCAGGAAAGATGATAGTTACACTTTAAACATACTTAAGACTGTGTTCACACACACACAATAAAACAAGCTAAATATGGCCGTAGAATAAGGAAAATATACACTTGTTCTTGTCATTGAATAATATGCTACATTAAAGTTTATGGAGAAATGTCTGTGCACACACTGATGATAAAAAAAAAAAAAAAGTACGCACAGATTGCAGTTTCTCCATTAACTTCAGTGTCATTGCAGCAGTCAGGCCATAAAATATGTATGCAGTTCTAACCCAGGAATTATAGGGAAACTTTTCTGATACTCATTTACGGTTCCCACATGGACTGAAAGTGTAGCTGGGATTCTGTTACGTCTCCGTGAGAAAACCATTGGGTTTTTTTCCATCATGTTTTTTAAATTTATTTTTTTCCAAAAAACGGAATACCCCCCAACCCCACACACACACATACATACATACAGTACACGCGATACACTAACCAAAGTTGCACCAGTGTTGTGTCACACGGATGGTCTATATTGTAACAGTATTGACTTTGGGGTCCGGCCCCCAGTGCGTAATGTATGCAGGGAGGGATGAGGGTCTCGCAGGAAACCTTCTTTTATGGCAAATTTTCATCTCAGTGCTGAAGATCTCTGGGGGGTATTTTGTATCTGTCCACTGCTTGAAGTCCAGACTTCCCTGGTTACAGGACCCCCTCACTCTCTGCCTGGAAGAAGGAAAAACTTCACACTGTAATGAGTGCGAAAACCAGGCCTGTACCATATATTAAATAAAATTGAGCGCAACTATCATTGTTTGGCATTTGAATACAGCTGGCTGAAGAAGTTGTTTTCCAGGACTCCGTAGGGCTGCATCCATGGATACAGCCATAGTCTGGTTTTTTTTTTTTTCAAGGACTCCCTAGGGCTGCATCCAACAACTGCAGCCACCAGTATTCAAATGCCTCAAAGTTTGCTCCATTCGGGTGGGTTCATACTGGCGAATTCTCACGGATAATGTCCGTGGGATTCCGCTGTCTGTCCCGCGCGCCTTTCCGCCGGCTCCATAGACACCATTCTATGGGCCGGCGTATTCCACTATCCGCCGAAAGAAGTGACATGTCACTTCTTTTGGCGGATAGCGGAATACGCCAGCCCATAGAATGGAGTCCATGGAGCCGGCGGAATTCCGCGGACATTATTCGCGAGAATTCCTTAGTATGAACCCACCCTTCTCGTGCAGAGCACTGAGCTGTAGACTCCTTATTGGAAGCCCATCATCCCATGTAAGTAAAGAGGCCTGTCACAATAATGATGAGGAACAGGAAGCCTACATAGGGTCCGTTTACACACACAGATTATCTGACAGATTTTTGCAGCCAAAACCAGAAGTGGATTTGAAAAAAAGAAATCTCACTCTTTCCTTTATGACCTGTTCCCTGTTTATAGTCCATTCCTGGCTTTGGCTGCAAAAATCTGTCAGGTAATCTGTGTGTGTAAACGGACCCATAGAGGAGTTTATTATTTCATTATGGGGCTCCATGATTATTCACCAGAAAAACCTCAAGGATCCTTACCTGCTCTTCAGCCTGGTGTCACTCTCGATGTATCCTAATGGAGTCTTCAGCCATTCCACTCCATTCATGCTCTGCCGGCCCAGCGGAACCCGTGGAAGTTTCTGCAAATTCAGTTTGTGGATTTCCTTGGCAGAAAAGACCCTGCCTAGAAAAGGAGACTCAAGGATGAAAGACCTAGAACCCGAATACTGACAGCTGGTCACCATTAGATATTATCGAACAGCGGAAAATTCTAGGTTCTATAAAACTCGAACCTTCCGTATTTGATTCCCGATGCCTTCCCGTTCCGTGGGGAAGGAGACAGCCCGGATACCGCCAAGAATTCTGGGATACAGCCTATTACCTAAGCTGAATCCCGGAATTCCAGGGGGTACCCAGGCTGTCTCCACCTTCCCCACGGAACGGGAAGACATCGGGAATCAAATGCGGAAGGTTTGAGTTTTAGAGAACCTAGAATTTTCCGCTGTTCGATCATCTCTAGTCACCATACCATGTGCAGGCCTCCAACTTCTCAGCAGAAGGAAATGATTACATTGCCGGTGCTCAGATTAGTCCTGCACCATCACCTCTGTCAGATGTTCACAAGACCCTTCAACCTGCTGCAGTATCAGCCACCCAGGAAATCCAAAAGAAGAAAAGGTGGTGGTTGTGCTAACACGTTACCTGTCTCGCAGTGCATGGCTATCTTCTCCTCTTCATATCTCTTCTGAGACTGCTGGAGGAGAGGGTCCTGAAAGGCTGGAGTAGAAACCTGCAAAGCACAGATTCTTGTAAAACAGAACATACTGGGGGAAAATTTATCAGGGCTTTGCGCCTATTTTTAGGTGAATAATTGGATTTTTCGCCCAGTTTTGGTCTAAGTTCTATTTATGAACCAGTATTCGGCAGGCAAATATTTTTTAGATGCAACTTTTTTTTTTAATCTGCCTATTTTGAGTATTCACCCAAAAGTTCGCTAAAATCGGGATTAGCGCCCAATTTATAATTTGCAACTTTTTATTAAGTCGCACAAACAGGTGCAGGCTTACGTCTGGTCAGTACCAGGTAAACATGCTTGCGCAATTTTTGCAACTGTTTGTGCGACTTTTTAACTTTGATTTATTAACATGTAGCACTGCCATAGTAAATGTATCTGTCACATGGTATTGGAACAAAATACACACCAATCCCCATTAGAATAGTTGCACTCATTAGACTCCTTAGTAAATGTCCCTCACTGGCCTAGAATTACTATCTATATAATCAGGCCAATGGATAAATCTAGCATTATCTGATGTTTAGACCATCTACACCTCTCGGCATTGACAGAAACAAGAAGAAAGAAAAGTCGCAGAACAGGTATAGATTTTTGCCTGGTTAAGCCTGGAAAAAACTTCAGAAATCAGGCACGAGAGGAGGCCACTGCTAGGTCCACGAACCAACTTACACCGAGCTGCTAGAGTCCCTAGCTCCTTTTGCTGTCCCGACCACTGGGACATACAACCGTGAACACAGCTATATCTGCCAGAGTGACTGTAATAGTAATTCAATGGGAATTCAAAATCCATTAACATTTGTCATATCTACCACAATGTAAAATGTTAGACCAGGGGTAGGGAACCTTGGCTCTCCAGCTGTTGCAAAACTACAACTGTCCAGGCCTGATGGGAGTTGTAGTTTTGCAAGAGCTGGAGAGCCAAGGTTCCCTACCCCTGGGTCAGACCATGCTCTCCTGGTGCTAGTGCTGTGAGCCTCTATGTAGCATTGTTGTTGCCAGGTGGATCCCTTTGTAATAAGAAGTAATGACGCGCTCTGTTAAGGCTTCTCTTACCTGGAGGTAATGCTTGTATAGGCGATTAATGAACGGGTCGTACTCAGAGGAGTCATAGTCTCTCATGAATGCGCTGCCCTGGAGGAAAGATGACATGGATATTAATGAATCCCAGAGCTTCGCAACGTCTCACAACAATCATCTACATGGTATTATTTCCAGGAACAGGATGTGTGTGAAATTAATAAAAAAAAATAGATGAAGCAACTTCAAATCAACTGGTTCCAGAAAGTTATATTGATTTGTAAATTACTTCTATTTAAAAATCTCCAGTCTCCCAGTACTTATCAGCTGCTGTATGTCCTACAGGAAGTGGTGTATTCTTTCCAGTTTGACACAGTGCTCTTTGCTGCCACCTCTGTCCATGTCAGGAACTGTCCAAATCCCCATAGAAAACCTCTCCTGCTCTGGACAGTTCCTGACATGGACAGAGGTGGCAGCAGAGAACATTGTATCAGACTGGAAATAATACACCACTTCCTGCAAGACATACGGCAGCTGATAAGTACTAGAAGACTGCAGATTTTTAAATAGAAGTAAATTACAAATCCATAGAACATTCTGAATCCACGTGTAGTTTTACCTTCTTATTGCAATATCTTAAATACTGAGCCAGAAGACATCTTCTCCTCTTCTCTATCTCCTCGGCAGACTGATTATCAATGTATTTCTCAATGGCTTGTTGTAGAGGATCTGCCACTCGTTCCGTCCACCTCTTGTGCTGGATCTCCTTCCTGCACTGCTCAGCCTGGTCTGCCTGTTTCACGTATTCATCCACTTTCTGATGACATATAAAAAAAACAAAAATACAAAAAGCTAAGAAAAATCTATTCGAAAAAACAGAAAAAAGCCTATAGGTTTATTTATACCAAGGAGAAGGGGCTCTTTGGCAGGGTGGGGTTTGCTGCGGCACAGTCTTTTCCATACATTGCCTGTAGATTGTCTTCAGAACGGACCCCCAAATAAGACCCCAAACCCACAAGGAAGACTTCAAGCCTCATAATTCAGAGCACACCCCTTGTCTGAATCCATAATTCAGTCCCCAAACCTATTAAGTCAAACCAGACTCCAAAATTTCAACATCAAACCAGTCTGACACAGTGCTCTCTGCTGCCACCTCTGTCCATTTTAGGAACTGTCTAGAGCAGGGGTGTCAAACTCAAAACCTCACTGGGCCAAAATTAAAAACTTGGACTAAGTCGTGGGCCGACCATGATATTTATTGAAAAATCGTGTATAACCGACAGAGGTTTTTCCTTCTAGTCAGATATAATAGGTTAATAATATAGAACATACTTGATTAAAGGGAATCTGTCAGGTCATGTACAGAGCTGCAGACACGGGCACATAGGTGACAGGGGGATAAAACAAACAATGCTTTTTGTCTTTGCTGATGGCCATTTGCAGAGTTACAAAATTTATCTTTGGAAGCTGAAATGCTACAGAAGTGATGTTGAGCCGCAGCATGCACACCCCCCTCCCTGTCTTGGCTCATGTACAGGGCTTTCATTATGGTGTGTCAATTAGTGGGGGAGGAGGTGTGCATGTGTTTAGCCCCCGAAGAAAAATGCAATTGTATTACTCTGCAAATGGCCATTAGGAAAGACAAAAGGCATCATTTGTGTTTTCTCTTTCACCTACTTGCCTGTGTCTGCTGCTCTCTACCTGGCACAGACTTCCCTTAAAGGGGGTATCCACTGCTACAAAAACATGGGCACTTCTGCATCACTCTTGTCTCCAGATTGGGTGAGGTTTTGAAACTCAGTTCCATTGAAGTAAATGGAGCTTAACTGCAACCTGAACCGCACCTGAACTGGAGACAAGAGTAGGGGGAAAGTGGCCATGTTTTTGTAGCACTGGATAACCCCTTTAAAGCTCAGTACCATTGAACGGAGCTGAAGTGTAATACCACACACAGCCTGAGGACAGGGGTGCTGCTGGGCTAGTCAGCTGTTCAATAGATCTTTGCTTTACACATTATGAATGGGCCAATAGAGAACGTCAGCGGGCCAGCTGTCTCATAATCACAGCTGGCAGGAAAAAAAAATGGCTCTGCGGGCCAGAGTTTGACATGTCTGGTCTAGAGTAGTAGCAAATCCCCATAGAAAACCGCCCCTGCTCTGGACAGTTCCTGACATGGACAGAGGTGGCAGCAGAGAGCACTGTGTCAGACTGGAAAGAATACACCACTTCCAGCAGGATATGCAGCAGCTAATAAGTACTGGAAGACTGGAGATTTTTAAATAGAAGTAATTTACAAATCTATAACTTTCTGAAACCAGCTGATTTGAAAGGAAAAGATTTTCGCTGGGGTACCCCTTTAGGCTCTAAAATACAGACCCCAAGATCTTTTAGACCAAACCCCTTAAAGTGGTTGTCTGCTGGCTGAAGCCTTCTGCTCCCTGTTGCTCACTTTTTCTGAGATGTGGAGGGGACAGGCGTAGCTTTCCCTGCATGCAGCGATTAGGGCTTTAGCTGTCCAGGCATGATGGGAGTTGTAGTTTTGCAACAGCTGGAGAGCCGAGGTTCCTTACCCCTGATCTAGTTCTTGTAACTATTATACCCACATCAATGCATCTTGTTACCATAACCGAAGACCTGCGCCCCTGTTTAGCCTCCACCATTATAATCATGTCCTGAAGCCTACACCCGCATGTTCATAACATAGCCCCCTATAGAAGTGTACGACATCTAAGCACAACTGCTCGTGCACAAAATTCACCCTACAGCCAAATCCTATAAGTGCCAGATCAGCAAGGGGATTAACCAGTTGGTTTCAGGACAAAAGGGGATTTGACAGCGTTCACACCAATGTGGAGTGGAGGTGAAGACTGGAGTAATGATGAGTAGAGATGAACGAACCTTGAACCCGGGCGTGTGCAGTATTTGATTACCGGCAGCTGAAGAAGTTGGATGCAGCCCTAGGTAGTCCCGGAAACCATGGATACAACCTATGGCGGTGTCAGTGTTTTCCAGGCAGCCCCAGGGCTGCATCCAACTTCTTAAGTCCCTGGTAATCATATACGGCACACGCCCGGGTTCAAGGTTCACTCATCTCTAATGATGATTATTGGATGACTATCTTCTTAGCTCTTTGTTGCTATTCTTCCCATCCCAGTACCTGGTTATAGAGGTTCTCGGTGTCCAGAACATTTTGGGTCATTGCACTGATCTCCCGGCTTTCTTCATCCACCAATAGCTACGGAGATATGAAAGGTCAGGAACTAAAGAAATCAGGCAGATCTATTGTGGGACTCTGTGCCCACAATCCCCAAACCCCATGCACCTTCAGATTTAATCCTGCACCTGGTTTTAATCCAGGGGTCCATTCGGCAGGTGATGCAGTTATTGTCCTAAAAAACAACTTTTAAAATTGCAGCCTGTGTCAAACTGGCGTGGCCTAGAGTGTGTGTGCCCTAACCTTGCACCACCCCTCCGTCCCTCCTCCCCACTCTCTTTATTATTAGGAATGCTCCAGGCAGATTGTCTCCTATTCATCAGCTGTGTGAGCACTGCACATGAGCTGGATCGTTATGCACCTGTGCAGTGTGTACTGCAGAGGAATAGGAAAAATCCTGCCAGTGATATTCCTAATGATGAGTAGGGTGGGTAGGAGGGACGGAGGGGTGGTGCAAGGTTAGGGCACAGATATTTCAAGCCACGGCCGTTTGACACAGGGCTGCAAGTTTAAAAGTTGTTTTTTAGGACAATAACTGCATCACCTGCCGAACGGACAGCAGGACAGATATTGGATTAAAAGCAGCTATCCGAAGGTACAAGTGGTTTGGGGGGTCAGATTGTGGGTACAGAGTCACTTTAACATTTTGGGGGATTTAGTAACATTTTACACCAGAAAAATGGCTTTTAAAAAAAAAAAAAAAACTTTACCTGGACGTAAGGTTTGTGCGACAACCAGTTGCCGGTCTTTCTCAAAGACGTGGTGGACAGACTTCTAGTTACTGGACGGGAGGCCGCCATCGTCTTGGGTGTGGGGAGGCTGTTATGTCTTTGGTATGAATTCCTAAAAGTCACAGACTGAGAAATACTATAGGATGAGCATCAGCAGCAGCACCTGCATACAGGGGTACTACTATATAAGAGAATGCTGTATCCTTGGGGCCTGTTGAATGGGATATTCTCATCTGAAGACATTATCCCCTAGCTACATGACAGGGAATATACCAGGGGTAGGGAACCTTGTCTCTCCAGCTGTTGCAAAACTACAACTCCCATCATGCCTGGACAGCCAAAGCTTTGACTGTCTAGGCATGATGGGAGTTGTAGTTTTGCAACAGCTGGAGAGCCCAGGTTCCCTACCACTGGTCTAGATCATTCCATTTACAGATATAGTGGGAGATTTATCAAGCATGGTGTAAAGTGAAACTGGCTCAGTCGCCCCTAGCAACCAATCAGATTCCACCTTTCATTCCTTACAGACTCTTTGGAAAATGAAAGGTGGAATCTGATTGGTTGCTAGGGGCAACTGGGCCAGTTTCACTTTACACCATGTTTGATAAATCTCCCCCATAGTCCTATATTATATGTGCACCTTAAAAGAGAACCAGTCATTATTTTCATGCTGCCTGAACCATGAGTCAATGTTATGGTCCCCGACTGCTTCTCACCACCTTATTGACCTTAATTGATAGATCTTTTCCTGTTTGGGTGTAGGTAGGGATCTATCAATCAAGACTGGTGGGGCAAGAAGAAGACCACCATGATGACTGGAGGTTCAGGCAGTGTCACTGTTTTATTTAATTTTTTTTTAGCAGAAATCAATAGTCCAGGTGATTTTAAGAAACGTTGTAATTGGGTTTATTCGGCAAATATGCCATTATCTGCATTCAAAAAGACTTTCCCCAGACCCCCCCCCCTCCCTCCTCTCTCTCAGTCACTGCTCATTATCAGGAATTCTTGACTCTTACACATCAGTCGAGCCCTGTGTATCCTATGGAGAGGGGAGGGGGGGGGAGGGAGATTAGTCGCCAGCAGAGAAGAAAGAATTACACAGCGGGACCTGTGTGAAAGCCGGTATTCAGAGGTCAGAAAGGTCAGTGCTGAATTCAGAGGAGATAGCCCCGTGATGTAGCAGTAAATAAACTCTTTGTTGTCCTGTTTTGGTGCCTCATCTCCCTCCACCCCTCCCCTCTCCATAGATAACAATGAAGACAAACTGCTTTCTTATGATAAAAATGCATTTTTCGGCTAATAAACCCAATTACAAAGTTTCTTAAAATCGCCTGGACTATTGATTTCTGCAAAAAAAAAAAAAAAATTTAAACAGGTACACTTTAAGCCAAATAGTTATAAGGATTAAACCTGACAGTATATAATGTAAAGAGCGGGGGGGCTATTACCATCACACACCGAGGGAGAGCGAGGATTCGTGTTACCAGCAGACAATAGCTGCAGCCAGGCCTCTCTGGTTACAGCGCTATTGTTCATCCATTAACAAACCTGGAATTACCTCATAACAAGAAGCCATCAATCATCCAGGTGATTCACTCTAAAGAATGGCGGGACGTTCTGCCCTGGGGATCACTTAAAGGGGCAGGCGCCGTACGTACAGGAGCGGGGCTATGCCATCTCTCCATACCTACCCATGCTGGACGTGTTAGGAAACACCTGTACACATTGTATAATTCCTATTGTACGGAACAATTGCTCGTAGATGAAGCAGCAGCGAAACACGGAGTGTGGAGAGAAGGAGCCGGGACACTTGGCCCCTGGGTAAGTATGGACATGGATTGAGGTTGATGCTGTTATGGTCACTAGTTACACACACACACAACTGATCACACCCTGCCCTTCTAGTTCTAGCTGAAACATGGTGGACAGCTATATGAGCCCTGATGGGATATGATGGCATCTCCATAGGAATACAGGCTACAACAAAATGGCGCCCAACCAGAACACGGCGATGGCGCCCAACCAGACCCAAGACCCACCTTCATCTGCTCGGGGCTCGGGAGAAGCTCCTTGGGCAGCTGCGTCTTCTGTACGGCGACCATTCCTTCCATTCTGCATCCAGGAATCATCTCGCTGAGTGATGCGCCCCCTGGTGGTCAAAAAATGAGGAAGATGAATTACAGGTCTCAAAAAAAAACCAAAAACCATAATATACTGATGTTTATTGTGTGTCTATTCCACGTGTAGTGTACAGAATCTCTTATCCAGTGACACAACGCTATACGAGGGGCTGCACTAGGGGGCAAGGGGACCCCGAGACACTAGAAGGTCCCAGTACTGTAGTCCCATCAGTGTAAACGGTTAGATCTGGTAATAAGAGGTTGATTTGTAATTTACTTCTATTTAAAAAAAAAAAAAATCTCCAGTCTTCCAGTACTTATCAGCTGCTGTATGTCCTGCAGGAAGGGGTGTATTCTTTCCAGTAAGATACAGTGCTCTCTGCTGCCACCTCTGTCCATGTCAGGAACTGTCCAGAGCAGGAGTAAATCCCTTTAGAAAACCTTTTCTGCCCTCCAAACTCCATTTCCTGCAGGACATACATCAGCTGATAAGTACTGGAAGACTTGATTTTATTTTGATTTTTTTTAACAGAAGTAAATTAAAATCTCTGGCAACAATTGATTTAAAAGAAAAACTTTTTAGGTGAACAACCCCTTTAAGAAATACAGTCAGCTGCAATGGCTGCGGATCCCTTTTAGCGTAGTCATTGTATTTTGCACACACAGGGGACCATAGCAACTGGACGCCGGGCTCCTAGGGCACAAGATGGGCCCCTGATCCTTAAAGGGGTTATCCAGTACTACAAAATCATGGCCACTTTCATTCAGTGACAACACGACTCTTGTCTCCAGGTCAGGGTGCAATTAAGCTCCATTCACTTCAATGGAACTGAGCAGCAAAACCCTGCCCAAGCTGGAGACAAGAGTGGGGCTGTCTCTGGCCATGTTTTTGTAGTGCTGGAGAACCCCTTTAAGCTTATAACCTGGTTACATTGCACACTCCTCACAACTGTGTTATATTACATTGTAACTGATTCAGCTCTGCTACATCTGCTGTAATATACAATGCTAACAAGCTCTATCGATGTCCCCCCAACCTGTGGGTCTCCAGCTGTTGTAAAACTACAACTCCCATCATGCCCTGACAGCCGAAGGCTGTCAGGGCATGATGGGAGTTGTAGTTTTACAACAGCTGGAGACCCACAGGTTGGAAACATACTGTATATAGGCACTGGCTCCCTTCTCATATATTGCAGGCACTCACCATATACAGCAGCTCTCCTCGTCCTCCCTCCTCAGTGACTACTTCTCTCCCCAACCCCTGCACTCATTTCTAAACTCTATATCCTTCCGCGCACTTTATAGTCCCATTAACCACTTCCTTACCGGCTTCAAATTTTGCTATGGTAAAACCTAAGCTAATATCACGTGTCACTTTCCACAGACTACCTAAAAATACCAATCCCTGACACTGTTCATTCACTTTCCTATCCACCATGTAACGAACTGTATCACTCACTATATTGATATAGTGCTGACTATATTTTGTTAATCTATTGGAATGTGACGCGTATAATTAACAATGTATAGGTAAGTTTTCACCAAAGTTCAGCTATTGACTTACAATGTATGGAACTATTTGACATCGCTCCGTATCCCTCCGCCGCGGGGTTACAGTTACCATGACGACGCGTTTGTTACTGTTGCAGGCCGGGTGAGTGAGTGGCAGGCGTGAGAGCCAATCGCGCGCAGGAAAATATTTATGGGCGGGGTTATAAGGAACTCATCCGGCCAACCAGGAGTGTTGTGAGGAGTAGTCACGCCGTGATCTGCATGTGATGTACTGTGTGAATGTGGTGCAGAGAGCGGAGGTAAGCCGGGTTTATGTTATGGATATTAACATGGAATAAGCGTTGTGTGTTACATTAGTATTCATAGTATTTTGTAGGCTTTGAATGGGTGGCATGTATGGACAAACCCTTTAAAGGGGTAGTTCACCAACATTTTATTTTTTCATATCAACTGGTGCCAGAAAGTGCCATAGATTTGTCATTTATTTCTATTAAAAAATCTTTAGTCTCCAGTACTTATCAGCTGCTGTATGTCCTGCAGAAAGTGGTGTATTATTTCCAATCTGGAGAGCAGGAAAGGTTTTCTATGGGGATTTACTACTGCTCTGGACAGTTCCTGACATGGACAGAGGTAGCAGCACAGGCTGGAAAGAAGTCACCACTTCCTGCAGGACATACAGCAGCTGATAAGTACTGGAAGACAAGATTTTTTTAAATAGAGGTAAATTACAAATCTCCGACACTTTATGGCACCAGTTAATTTGAAAGATTTTTTTTAAATTTGTGAACTACCCCTTTAAGTGAGTCCCATGGCAATAGGTTATTTAAGTTTAGAGTGTAGTGTACTTTTTTTTTAGTAGGTTTAAGAAACAATGAACCAGATACAGAACTTACTGTACGACGCCCTCATAAAGACTCAACACGTGGAGAGCGCCGCACTCATCAAAGTAAAGGAGGTCATTGCGCTGACATCACCGCCAGGATTCCATGTAAGCATGTGATGGCTGATGGGAAAACAAGTGCTGGTCAAGAAAATGCCATGGCTAGAACAGGCAGGGAGAAGCGCACAGCTGAGCACTTCTCTCCTCATCTCATTGCAGGAGATGGATTCTATAGGAAGTCAATGGAGCCGTCTCCTGCAGTGAGATTGAGATCACAGAAAGTCCAGGGAGTGAATACCCAGACCCTAACAAACGTAAAGAAAACGTTTTACATGTCAAGACGTTTTCTAAATGTTGGGGACTTTAAAGTGAATCTTCCATCGTTTTTTTCCATGAATTTATCAGTGCCGGCACAGGCATGCCGTTTCTGCAGTCCTTTTTCTTAAAGGGGTAGTGCACCAAAAAAAAAATTCTTTCAAATCAACTGCTGCCATGAAGTGCCAGAGATTTGTAATTTACTTTTATTAAAAAATCTCAAGCCTTCCAGTACTTATCAGCTGCTGTGTGTCCAGCAGGAAGTGGTGTTTTCTTTCCTGTCTGACACAGTGCTCTCTGTTGCCTCCTCTGTCCATGTCAGGAACTGTCCGGAGAAGGAGCAAATCCCCATAGAAAACCTCTCCTGCTCTCCAGACTGGAAATAATACCACTTCCTGCTGGGCATACAGTAGCTGATAAGTACTGGAAGGCTTGAGATTTTTTAATAGAAGTAAATTACAAATCTCTGGCACTTCATGGCAGCAGTTGATTTGAAAGAAATTTTTTTTGGGTGCACTACCCCTTTAACCACAGCCTGGTCCTTACGCACGATGCCAGTCTATTCCCAGTCACCGGCCCAGCATGAAGCACTGGGGGCCGGCGGGCGTGACGCAACCCCCTCCCCTCTGTGACACAGCTTCCTTGATTCTAATAGAGCCACGTCACAGAGGGGAGATTGTCACACTGGGGGCTGGCGGGCCTGCCCCAGTGCTTCAGATCGGGAATAGACAGGCATCGTGCGTGGGGATCAGGGTTCCAGAGACCCCGTGTCGGCACGGATCCTTTCATGTACATAACCCAAAGCGATGCACCTGATGGTATATTCGATTTAAAGGCTATGGGCACCTTGTGAATATACAATTTAATGTTTGTACTAACAGTTACTCCTTAGGTCTTTATTAAAAATCTATCTTAGTTTCTCTTCTACAGCCTGCAGTGTCCAGATCAGTGAAATCCCTCTGGCTGTAAGGCCTAAAGATGGTTATATACATGCAGAAGTTGTCAGCCAAATGTTCATTAGGCCAACAGCTACCGATATCACCCAACAATGAGACTCAGACTAAAGTCTCCCATATACATCTGAAGAGTGTGGCAGAAGCTTCTCCCTCCAATCAAAACACATGAACGCTTGGCTGAGCATATGTATAGAGGGTCAGGAGTAAAGATGAGCACAGCTCGAGCATACGCAAGTCCAGTTGGCGTTTGATTACTAGTGGCTGAAGTAGTTGGATGCAGCTCTAGGGAGTCCTGGAAAACCTGGATACAGTCTATGACCTATGTCTATATCCATGTTTTCCCGGACTCCCTAGGCCTGCATCCAACTACTTCAGCCACTGGTAATCAAATGCCGAACAATCAGACTTGAGCATGCTGGAGCAGCCCATCTCTAGTCAGGAGAAACAACTGTGGGCTAAGAAACCACTGGGCCAACAACTATAACGTGTATGGCCGCTTGTATACCATCCAAAACTGCATATAAAACTGTGAAGAGGACACTGCAGGAGGCTGTAGACAAGGACCTAAGATACACACTTACAACCCCTGGAGTCATTGCACTTTGTTTTGTATTATTTGCATTGCAGCTACAGCCTCAACAAGTCCAAGCAGTCATCGACGCCTTCAAGAACCCCCCGATCCTTAGAAGAGAAGGATTACATTTTCGCGAGAAAAATTACAAGTGTATCCGAGCTGATAAAAATTCCATCTATGCCAAATGTGTGAGTGGCGTGTGGTAGATGGGGGATATCTACTGGGGTCTCCCATAGACATTCAGGGGATATTTGTTGGCCCTTAAAGGGGTATTTCACTCAAACATAACTTTTGATATGTCGCTGCCAATGAGGAGACTAACAATTCCTTATATACTTGTTATTGTCTATTCAGTCTCCTTCCCCCAATTCTGAGCTGCTGCTTTCTGCTGAAAACACAAAAATCTGTGTGTGAGCTTTTCTCTCTGTCTCCCCCCCCATACCCCCTCCCTTCTGAGACAACTGATGTAAACAAATCCCTGGCAGGCTTTATCTTCAACTTTGTGGTTTCTTTGTAATGCTGGGAGGGTTAAGTTGCTGATGAACTCACTGTGAATATCCCTCCCAGTATTACAAAGTTGCTATAAATTTTCAGATAGTGACTTGTTTACTTCAGCCGTCTTGGAAGGGAGGGGGGAGGGAGGTTTTAGAGCAGAGATGGACTCTGAGCAGCTCAGACAGTTTTTCTTGTGTCTTCAGCAGAAATCAGCAGCTGAGAACTGGGGGAAGGAGACTGAACTGATAATAACAATTATGGAAGGAATTGTTACTTTCACCATGGGCCGCAACATATCAAAAGTTATGATTGAGTAGAATACCCCCTGCGAAGACAGTGAAGACCAAATTCTTTCTTCTTGCAGCCACCTCTAGAGGGAGCTCTTTCTATACAGATTTCTACAGCTCCATAGAACCCATATGAATCAGTATGTAGTTAGCAGGTAGCTTCCTATGTCTGCTGCCAATATCCCGTGTTGTGTAATTCTATAACAGACGTGTTAACAGGAACAGGGTATTAAACGGACATGATGAGTGAGTCCTGTAGTGAGCGCCCTCCAGCCACAATCCTGAAGACCTACTATCAGTATGTTGGCTCTAATGTCTAAGGGTACTATTACACCAAGCAATTTTTCGACGACTAACGATTAACGATCTTAAACGACCGCTAAGGCAACCCGAAATCGTTCGCCCAATTACATGGAACAATGATCGTTATTTATGATCGTTCTTGCGGTCGTTTAGTTGTCGGTATTGCGTACATTTCAGCTGCGAATTCCTATTCCTGCGAACGATCAAACGATAAAAATAGGTCCGGATCCTATTAAACGACCAACGATTTCTCGTTGGTCGTTTAATCGCTGCCTGGTATTACATGAAACGATTATCGTTCAAATCTGAACGATTTAACAATTTTTCGAACGATAATCGCTCCATGTAATACTAGCCTAAGGTTAGGTAATCCTGGAGCCCCCCTTATAGTCATCTGCAGGGTAAGGAGCCTTGAAGGTCTCACTGATCTGGACCTGTGTTTGTTCTCACAGGATAACGATGGAATCATAATGGTAAAAACCAAGACCAATATCCTCCTTGCTGCGTACCGTGACGCCATGTACCCCAGTGTGTGTGTGGAGGCCACTGAGAAGTTGGGTAAGTTGTTAAAGTGTCAGTGCAGAAATCAATAGTACAGGCGATTTTAAGAAACTTTGTAATTGGGTTTATTAGCCAAAAAATGCATTTTTATCATGAAAAAGCAGTATGAAGCTCTCCCCCCTGTCTTCATGGTTTTCTATGGGGAGGGGAGGGGTGGAGGGAGATGAGTCACCAAAACAGAACAACAAAGAGCTAATTTACAGCTACATCACCGGGCTATCTCCTCTGAGGTCAGCACTGACCTCTCTGACCTCTGAATACACTAATCTCTCTCCTCTCTCCATAGAACAGACAGGGCTCAACTGATGTAAAAGAGTTGAGATTTCCTGATAATGAGCAGTGAATGAGAGAGGGGGGGGGGGACCTGGGAAAAGGCTTTTTGACTGCAGATAATGGCAGTTTTGCCTAATAAACCCAATTACAAAGTTTCTTAAAATCGCCTGAACTATTGATTTCTGCAAAAAACAAACGAAAAAAAACAAACAAACAAATAAACACGACAGTGACACTTTAAAGTAGCAGTCCAGTTTTTTTTATCCCCCTTTAACCAGTGCTCTGTGCATTACGTAAGTATTGATTATTGGCTATTTCTTTCATTTAGGATGTTATTTCCGTGAGAAGGATATATGACGCCATCGCAGGGAGTCATTGCGGACGTGGGAACACACACTGCAGGACATCCCAAGAGTTGGACTTTTCATGTCCTGGAGGAAATTATTCTTGAATTGCACCATTATTCATAGAGATAATATAGCAAATTGCTGACAGTAGTGCTGGGAGGTTTAAAAACTTTTAGGATTTTTTTTTATTAACATCTGTCTCAACGACTATTGAGTGACAAAAAATTTGTAAGACTCGTCTTTCCAGAGGAACTAGAAGTATATATTGTGTCATAAACTTGACGTTTGCCACGATGTTCAGTCTATACATCTTTTCTACGATCTATTATCCGGTCCGTATCCCATGAAAACCAACACACAAACATAACATGAAGAACAGGTTGTTAGATTAATCTACATTGAAAAAAAGGGAACGTATATTTTATACCTTGGTGCCCTCTGCTGGCCGAAATACATTATTACAGTTCACATGTCAGTCTAGGTTGGAGGTAGATGAAGACCTCCTGTTAAAACTTGAGACAGTCTTTAGATCTACTAGGTACTGAGCTGCAACAAGAACAATGAGGGAATGGTGTGTACGGTATCATTTAGGGCTGATACAGGAGAATACATCAATGACCAGAAGCAGATACAGGCAAAACACTAAATTACATCCAGTGACTCACAGGGGACATCTTCTCAGTAGTCGTTCCCTTACTTCATCTTCTCCAATTAGCCCGGACCGCCATCTCTGACTCATCTCTGTTGTCCAGGTTATCTTAGGTTTCTCACATTTTGTAATCACCTGGTGCCCTCACTGTGCCATCCTGGTACCACCCTTATACTGTTCCTGCTGTGCTTTTTGGTGTACCCAGAGGTAGTACTGAGGAATTAATGGTGACATAACTAAATAGTAATAAAATAGTAGCAGGAAGTGTCTACAGCTCTTGAGCACTTGCGTATCCTGCTTCTTCTGGCCTTCAGGGACTCTAATGTTGGTCCCAACCTTCAAGTGTGGTCACCACAGCATCCAAGCTACTTGTTCATGGACTCCGCACAATGGTAGGAAACAGATCGCATATGTCCGAGCCATGACTCAGACTCTGCCCAGATGACTAGTTCACGGCCCTCCCCCTGCACCGTGCACCGGATTAAACAATGTTTTACCAGAATATAAAGCTACCAAACAAGCAACCCTGGACATGGTAGTAGACGTGTCTACAAGACCTGCGGAGCGTCCCTGGGAGCTTAAAGGGCTATTCCATTCAAACATAATTTTTGATATGTTGCTGCCCATGGTGAGACTAACAATTCCTTCCATATTATCTATTCAGTCTCCTTCCCCCAGTTCTCAGCTGCTGCTTTCTGTTGAAGACATAAAAATGTGTGAGTCTTTCTCTCTGTCTCCCCCTCCCCCCTCCCTTCTGAGACAGCTGATGTAAACAAGTACCTGACTGGCTTTATCTGCAACTTTGTAGCTTCTTTGTAATGCTGGGAGGAGTAATCACAGTGAGCTGATCAGCAACTTGACCTCAGATTATCCCTCCCAGCATTACAAAGAAGCTACAATGTTGCAGATACAGCCAGTCAGGGACTAGTTTACATCAGCTGTCTCGGAAAGGAGGGGAGAGGAGGTGAAGAGGGAGAGAAAAGATCACAGCTGTATATGCATGTATATAGGATAGCACTGATGTCATGTCTATTACTGGGTAATCTATGGATGAAGGTGCTATACTGCGTTTTGGTCATTAGATGTCTCTTCTATAGCGAGCACATACTGAAGGATGCTGCAGGGATAGTTCACCATTTTTTTCCCTTTCAAATCAACTGGTTCCTGGAGGTCACAGAGTTTTGTAATTTACTTCTATTAAAAAATATCAAATCTTCCAGTACTTTTCATCTGCTGTATGTCCTGCAGGAAGTGTTGTATTCTCTCCAGTCTGTCACAGTGCTCTCTGCTGCCCCCTCTGTCCATGTCAGGAACTGTCCAGAGCAGGAGTAAATCCCTTTAGAAAACCTTTTCTGCCCTCCAAACTCCATTTCCTGCAGGACATACATCAGCTGATAAGTACTGGAAGACTTGAGATTTTATTAATAGTAAATTACAAATCTCTGGCACTTGCAGGGGCCACTTGATTTGAAAGAAAAACCTTTAAGCATACATGTGACAGTCTGTAGGTGCTTGAGGGGACGTTTGTCACCCACCTCCCTGTCTCTGAGCCTATCACAGCCCTGTAAAAGTTCCCTTCAGTTCTGACCAGTGCCAGTATACCACAGAGGCTGCTCCTCTGAGGAGTCGATACTTCTGAGTTTCTATTTTCCTCAAGTTCCTCAAAGCCCGGCTATGGCCTGCTAAATCTCTCAGAGGGGAGGGAACCCGATGTGTCCATGCTGATTGTCACCCTCTGTGCACCTGACCAGCATTAATGGATCATTCATAGACGTGAGTTATAGAAACATAGAAGTCCACTTGGTCCATCTAGTCCGCCCTTGTAGGGTTTCTTTTCTTGTTATTACTGTAGATAGATATATCCTATATCAGCTTCATTTTCCCTACAATCATGCATAACAGGACGACCTATCTGTGTGTACAGGTACTGACCGGACAACATAGAGTCCATAGTCATAAAGTGTCACCCTCAATTATAGCAATGTGTAGTACAGAGGGGCCCATGGTAAAAATCTAAATGATGGCGGCTTCTGCTCTTGATCTCTACTTTGTCTTCTGATGTTGACACTCACCTTTGTATACATATCTTACCAATGATTCTGTACGTTATATGGGGCCTCACTGCTTTGACATATGGCTTTGGATCTCATACGACATTTCTTCTGCAAATAAGTAATCTCTAGCCCGACAATCAAACCACTTGATATGCGTGTTTTGGCACTGTCCTAGCAACTTCCTAAGGCTCCACTGAGGAAGGCGCTAGTACAGCGCCAAAACGCGTCGTTCGGTTTTATGCGTGTGGATAAACGTCCAGAAATATATGTTCAGTATCCAGATTGTGAAGGATGATATCTGCCTAAGACCACAAGCCAGGTTGTGGACAGGATCCCAATGCTACATGTGATCGGATCAATAGTGTTGTGTCCGTTCTTTGCACAACACAGTCAGGTTAGTCTAACTGACATCTGCTCTCATGATTATTCACACTGCACCTGCTACACTATATTAGCGCCCCTTTGTGTATGTGTTTGTCACCCCTTTTCTGCTTATAAGTGCGGCTGCCGCTATCCTGGCTATCATCAGAAGTATCCTGGACGGACATCTACGAGAGGGTCAAAGGTGAAGACAAAAGGGGCAGGGCCGTCTTACCCATTGGGCATGGTAGGCGGCTGCCCGGGGGCCCTTGCGTCCTAGGGGGCCCCTGCCCGCTGTCACAGCGGGCAGGGGCCCCCTAGGACGCAAGGGTCCCCAGGCTGCCGCCTCCCATGCCCAATGGGTAAGACGGCCCTGCGTGCGCCCCCTTCCCCTTCTCTTGCGACCGCAAGCACTTTCTTGCTTGCGATCGCAAGAGAAAATCCGGCCCCGGCTGATGCGTCGCTCCCTGGGGGATTCTCCGGGAGCGCACGCATCAGGAACCTCAGTGCGCGTCGCTGGGGCTTCCTGTACCGGAAGTCCCGGCCTGGGCGCACACTGAGCTTCCGGATGTGTGCGCTCCCTGAGAATCCCCCAGGGAGCGATGCATCAGCCGGGGCAGAAGAGGAGAGGAAGCAGCGACGGGGGAGCGCTGGTAGGTGAGTTGGGTGTTTGTTTTTTTTTATCTGCTGTGCAGGGAGCCATCTTTAAGGGGGGAATACGGGGGAGCCATCTATAGGGAGGGATACAGGGGGAGCCATCTATAAGGGGGGAATACGGGGGAGCCATCTATAGGGGGGGATACAGGGGGGGAGCCATCTATAGGGGATACAGGGGGGAGCCATCTATAGGGGGGGGATACAGGGGGGAGCCATCTATAAGGGGGTGATACAGGGGGAGCCATCTATAGGGGGGATACAGGGGGGAGCCATCTATAGGGGGGGATAAAGGGGAAGCCATCTATAAGGGGGGAATACGGGGGAGCCATCCATAGGGGGGATACAGGGGGGAGCCATCTATAGGGGGGGAATAAGGGGGAGCCATCTATAGGGGGGATACAGGGGGAGCCATCTATAGGGGGGGATACAGGGGGGAGCCATCTATAGGGGGGGATACAGGGGGAGCCATCTATAAGGGGGGAATACGGGGGAGCCATCTATAGGGGGGGATACAGGGGGAGCCATCTATAAGGGGGGAATACGGGGGCGCCATCTATAGGGGGGGATACAGGGGGAGCCATCTATAGGGGGGGATACAGGGGGAGCCATCTATAGGGGGGATACAGGGGGGAGCCATCTATAGGGGGAATACAGGGGGGAGCCATCTATAGGGGGGGATACAGGGGGGAGCCATCTATAGGGGGGGATACAGGGGGGAGCCATCTATAGGGGGGGATACAGGGGGGAGCCATCTATAGGGGGGGATACAGGGGGGAGCCATCTATAGGGGGGATACAGGGGGGAGCCATCTATAAGGGGGGGATACAGGGGGGAGCCATCTATAGGGGGGATACAGGGGGGAGCCATCTAGGGGGGGATACAGGGGGGAGCCATCTATAGGGGGGATACAGGGGGGAGCCATCTATACGAGAGGGGGGGGATACAGGGGGGAGCCATCTATAGGGGGGGGGATACAGGGGGGAGCCATCTATACAAGGGGGGGATACAGGGGGGAGCCATCTATAAGGGGGGATACAGGTGGGAGCCATCTATATTAGGGGGGGATACAGGGGGGAGCCATCTATAGGGGGGGGATACAGGGGGGAGCCATCTATACAAGGGGGGGGTAACAGGGGGGAGCCATCTATAAGGGGGGAATACGAGGGAGCCATCTATAAGGGGGTAATACAGGGGGAGCTATCTATAAGGGGCCAATACAGATGTGCAGTGTGTAGAGAGATGAGGATGGTGACAGAGTGTGGAGCCTAATATGTCTGTCTGGCAGATTCTGTGGATTCGTGGCTCGGAGAAGTTCTCATAACGGCACTGGGCAAATGGAAAAGAAGATGAAAAGGGAAGAACTCCGATCAGAGAAGACGTCTCATGTGAGTCACTTGATGTATCTGCACTGTAATGTATATGGTGTACAGAACCTGTGTAGAGCTGGGTACCTCTATATGACTGGATGAGGTGATAGTGATCTGTGTACAGTGGATTAGTCAGTAGCAGCGGTGGTGTTAGTCAGTATGCGGTGGTAATATTTGTTGCTTGTTATCTGGCATATATATAGAGAAGGGCAAAACAACATGTCTCATATAGACAGAGGAGCAACAACATGACTATTATATTATATATGAACCATGTTGTTTCCCTGTATTCTGTATATATGAGACATGTTGCACTGGTGTGACAATAAACCCTGCAGATTGCTGTTGGAAGTGCTGTCTCCATTGCGTTTTTTGGATACTTTGAAGCCAACCTGGTCTGGTTTGGTGCGGCACGCACGCACGGTTATTTTTTGTTTTTGCGCTGCTGAAAGACTGTATTGTGAATTAAAGTTTGTTAACAATAATTAGTATTTTTTATTGTACGTAATTGTACTGGCTAGGGGCGGGGTTGCAAAGATGGGGGGGGGGTTTGATGGCGGCGGCCGCGGGGGGTGGGGCCCAATTCGCACCTCTGCCCAGGGGCCCATAATGCTGTTAAGACGGCCCTGAAAAGGGGGTCTGACACAGGACTGGGAGAACCCCTTCTCTGTATACTACCCTGATACATAAATGAGCACACGGAGCCTGGTTACTCACAGATGTGTCTATTAAAGCAACACAGTCAATTCTTCTATCGTTCAAGTACAAAGGTTATTACAACTGTATATACATAAAACCAGTGGGCACCGCTATGATTAAGGGAGTGCTAAACCAATGCATATAAATTACACAAATATATTTTACTAAGATTATATTTTTTCTTTTTTTTTTTTTTTTTTTTTCCATTATTTATATTTCACATTGGGTTTTTCTGGCATATGGACCACATTTCTTTAGGGGTCTAGTTTAATAATTATTATTTTGTTTTGGTATGGATTATTGTTGCATACACGATTCTTCTGGGCCTTGGGTGAGGGGGTGGTTGTCCTTAGACATGTGCAGATTCAGAGTTGGCTATTCTGGGCTGCACATTCATCCCTTCACGCAGGTCCAGACGATTTTTACAATATAATCTTAATTATATTTTCCTTTTTTTGTTTTTATATTTCACTGGTATTTACATACACAACATTCATATATATTTTTCTAGCAATATTTTTCTAGCACTATTTTGGATTTTCAGGTTATATATATGAGTAATATGGATTTTTCCTCTCCCCTGTGACACCACTGGTCATATATCTGAGTAGTATGGAAGCTTTCCTTTTTCTTGGGGCACTATTGGTCGCTATTCATATCTAGCGTCTTTTTATATAGCTCTAGTACATAATATAGTGGAGCGTTTTGATACTCTATACAGCTCACTATTATTCTAACTTGCCTCTCACCATTTTTTCATTTTTTTGTTGTTGTCACTGATACTAATTGGTATCTATTATATAACATTGTTGCTTCTTATGAATACCATACATATCTGAGCTTCTTGTCACATTGTGCCAGTATGTTTGGCTCATTACTTATTGCGACTGCTTTAACTCGCCGCTATTTACATTTTCTATCTATTCGCCGCTATTCATACTCAGTACTCTGTATGTGGCAGTTACACTGTATTTATCGTGCGGCAATTGTCGGCATTTGACGTATAGTATCTATTATTTTCTATGAATACCATACATATTTGAGCATCCTGACACATCGTGCCAGTATGATTGGCTCATTACTAATTGTGATTCTCTACTACCTATCTTTATTCTCCGCTATTTACATCTAGCGTCTTCTATGCGGTAGCCATATGATTTATCTTTAACATGTTAGAGTCCTTCAATTCACTATTATTGGATCTCAATACCTGCCCTTGTCGGGTTGTAAATAGGTATATAGGTCTATGCTCCATACTTTTTAGTTTTATGGATTAGGTTTGATATTGTAACATCTATACTAATCCGCCGACTTATCTTGATTTAGACGTTATTGTCAGACGCCGTTGTGATGAGGATGATCCATATGGGGCCACATATTGTTAGGCGCCGCTGTGATAAGGATGATTTATATGGGCCGCATATTGTTAGGGGTCGCTCTGATGGGAATGATCCATATGGGGCCACATATTGCTAGGCGCCGCTATAATGAGGATAATCCATATGGGTAAATATACCACACCATTTTGATGAACCGTTGTTGCAATACGAACTATTGCTATTAATTGGTAGTTGTACGACATAAAGTGGTCATAGTCATATGATTATATATCATTATTACCTGGCTACCGCAATTACGTGGGTGTATATTGATAGTGCACTATATTGGCTATAAGTTTATGATCTCATTTTTTCATCAGTTTTTTCATTAGTTTTTTTATTAGTGTATTTCTATTTGCGGTTGTGACTGCAATGATATTTCCCACGCAATAGATGTTGATCTGAACCCACGGAACTAGCAGCTATCATACTGCAGCTTCTATGTGACAATTTGCTATGATCAATATTATAGTTCTTGATAGGCTCACACACATATGGATATATAATGCGATCGCCCATCCCTTTACAAGCATCCTTCTCAGTGATGCTTAGCATTACTGCAATCTACGCAAGCGCGATTGTCTTAGGAGAACAACGATTCTACCCATATGAAATGTGCGCATGCGCGAGCCCTCCAAAATGGCGCCGTTTTCTATCTACAGCCCCGGTAGCCATGTTTTTGTAGCTCTAATAGGATTACTATTCTTATTTTAGATCTATTGCGCATGCGCAGCTTTTCCAAGATGGCGCCCGCTATTGTTAGACGCCGGATTCTCCTGCACATGGTATGTTTATGACATCCTATCTTTATTGCGCGTGCGCAGCCTTTCCAAGATGGCGCCCACTATTGCCGGACGCCAGATTCTCCTGCACATGGTATGTTATGATATCTCATTAAGATTGTAATTGCCCTCACATGTTTGAGATATATATATAGTATGCCCCCCACTCTATCATTCATATCCCTGAGGAAGCCGCTGGGCGGCGGAACGCGTGGGGTTACTCTTTCCCACCTGACCCGTTTTTCATATGTTTCTAGGACTGACATGGTGACCCTTTTTTATTGTTCCACCTCATATGTATATCATTGTGATGTTGTTATAGGGTACATGTTATAAGGACTCTGCTTAGGCAGTTTGGCTATACTTTGATATTGTTTGCACAGTCCTGGGTCAGGGTGGTTGAATAGTCCTTGCTGGTATACCGGCCGGACTTATGTGGACTTTTTAATTGTTTTTATGCAGAGTGGTTTTGGGGTTTGTCTCCCTTTTTGCCATACTCCTGCTTTGTCTATTTAGTGTTATTTTTGTATCTGTGTCTATATTACAATAAAGTATTTTTGTGATGTGCTACCTATTTGTGCATATGCTTTTTGTTCTTTTTGGTCAAAGGTTATTACAAGGCATCCGCCATCTCTTCTTACATCACAGTGGTAGCGGCAGAATAAGAAATATACACTCACCGGCCACTTTATTAGGTACACCTGTCCAACTGCACGTTACCACTTAATTTCTAATCAGCCAATCACATGGCGGCAACTCAGTGCATTTAGGCATGTAGACATGGTCAAGACAATCTCCTGCAGTTCAAACCGAGCATCAGTATGGGGAAGAAAGGTGATTTGAGGGCCTTTGAACGTGGCATGGTTGTTGGTGCCAGAAGGGCTGGTCTGAGTATTTCAGAAACTGCTGATCTACTGGGATTTTCACGCACAACCATCTCTAGGGTTTACAGAGAATGGTCCGAAAAAGAAAAAACATCCAGTGAGCGGCAGTTCTGTGGGCGGAAATGCCTTGTTGATGCCAAAGGTCAGAGGAGAATGGGCAGACTGGTTCGAGCTGATAGAAAGGCAACAGTGACTCAAATAGCCAACCGTTACAACCAAGGTAGGCAGAAGAGCATCTCTGAACGCACAGTACGGCCAACTTTGAGGCAGATGGGCTACAGCAGCAGAAGACCACACCGGGGGCCACTCCTTTCAGCTAAGAACAGGAAACTGAGGCTACAATTTGCACAAGCTCATCGAAATTGGACAGTATAAGATTGGAAAAACGTTGCCTGGTCTGATGAGTCTCGATTTCTGCTGCGACATTCGGATGGTAGGGTCAGAATTTGGCGTCAACAACATGAAAGCATGGATCCATCCTGCCTTGTATCAACGGTTCAGGCTGGTGGTGGTGTCATGGTGTGGGGAATATTTTCTTGGCACTCTTTGGGCCCCTTGGTACCAATTGAGCATGGTTGCAACCCCACAGCCTACCTGAGTATTGTTGCTGACCATGTCCATCCCTTTATGACCACAATGTACCCAACATCTGATGGCTACTTTCAGCAGGATAATGCGCCGTGTCATAAAGCTAGAATCATCTCAGACTGGTTTCTTGAACATGACAATGAGTTCACTGTACTCCAATGGCCTCCACAGTCACCAGATCTCAATCCAATAGAGCATCTTTGGGATGTGGTGGAACGGGAGATTGGCATCATGGATGTGCAGCCGACAAATCTGCGGCAACTGTGTGATGCCATCATGTCAATATGGACCAAAATCTCTGAGGAAGCTTCCAGCACCTTGTTGTATCTATGCCACGAAGAATTGAGGCAGTTCTGAAAGCAAAAGGGGGTCCAACCCGTTACTAGCATGGTGTACCGAATAAAGTGGCCGGTGAGTGTAGATGTACAGTAAATAAACATATGAACAGAATACAGAACACTAGATATGTAACCATATGCAGCATCTTACTGTGCTTGCCAGCGACATTGATTTACTTTCTATGGAGTTCATATAAGGACGAGAAGTTAGCTACTTCATTTCTCCTGATATTAAAGGGGAATTCCACTCAAAAATAACTTTTGATATGTTGCTGCCCATGGTGAGATTAACAATTCCTTCCATACTTGTTATTATCTATTCAGTCTCCTTCCTCCAGTTCTCAGCTGCTGCTTTCTGCTGAAAACACAAAAATCTGTGTGAGCTTTTCTCTCCGTCTCCCCCTCCTTCCCCCTCCCTTGTCAGATGGCTGATGATTTTTTTTTTTTTTTTTAAGCGATTGTACCATCACCATCACTGATTTTTTCTTTGCAGTACCTACTCGGTGCCAGAGCGGAGACCCCGCTGGCGTGGTCCTTTTTTTCAAAATGCCGCCCGGTTCCTGCATTTGCTTGTGTACCGGCACAACTCGGAGCACTGGGGGCAGACCCTCTGAATCCCCCCCGTGTGTTGATATCCATTCCCCTCCTTGACACATCTCCATTACATTAAAGCAGGGTGCCAGGTGCTATTTTGAAAAAAAGGACCGTGGAAAAATTTTTTTAAAAAATCAGTGATGGTGATGGTACATTCGCTTTAAACTAAAACTATTTTACTTTTCCCATGGGTTCCCTGGAAAGACAGTGATTCTGCTAAACTAGAATGGAAGGAACATCATAATATCCCTTAACAAAGCAACCTCTACACAAATCCCATAGACACAGCGGAAAAAGTTGTCCAAGAGAAGAAATAAGAAGAAAAGTTACTTTAATGACAAGGAAATCAATTTGGTAAAGAAAGACAGACTCTACATCAGAGAGAGAAGAACATAGACCGCCGCCATGTTACAGCTCAACGGAGAGGAACGACTCAGCCCAAAGTTACTTAGTAAAAAACAATCTAGAGCCATATTATGGATAAAAAACTAAGCAAAGCTGAAAAAGCTTCGGCAGTGAACAGCAAAATGATATACGCACAATTGGCAATAACAAAAATATACTGAAATAATACAATGTACTCTAAAAGTAATGCAACGAGTCAAGATTCTCATATATAAAAAGTCCCTGGGGGATGTATGGAGGGATCATGGTAAATCATGGAGTATGGAGGGATCATGGTAAATCATGGAGTATGGAGGGATCATGGTAAATCATGGAGTATGGAGGGATCATGGTAAATCATGGAGTATGGAGGGATCATGGTAAATCATGGAGTATGGAGGGGTCATGGTAAATCATGGAGTATGGAGGGGTCATGGTAAATCATGGAGTATGGAGGGATCATGGTAAATCATGGCGTATGGAGGGATCATGGTAAATCATGGAGTATGGAGGGATCATGGTAAATCATAGAGTATGGAGGGATCATGGTAAATCATGGAGTATGGAGGGGTCATAGTAAATCATGGAGTATGGAGGGGTCATGGTAAATCATGGAGTATGGAGGGGTCATGGTAAATCATGGAGTATGGAGGGGTCATGGTAAATCATGGAGTATGGAGGGACCATGGTAAATCATGGAGTAAGGAGGGGTCATGGTAAATCATTTAGTATGGAGGGATCATGGTAAATCATGGAGTATGGAGGGGTCATGGTAAATCATGGAGTATGGAGGGATCATGGTAAATCATAGCGTATGGAGGGATCATGGTAAATCATGGAATATGGAGGGACCATGGTAAATCATGGAGTATGGAGGGATCATGGTAAATCATGGAGTATGGAGGGATCATGGTAAATCATGGAGTATGGAGGGGTCATGGTAAATCATGGAGTATGGAGGGATCATGGTAAATCATGGCGTATGGAGGGATCATGGTAAATCATGGAGTATGGAGGGACCATGGTAAATCATGGAGTAAGGAGGGGTCATGGTAAATCATTTAGTATGGAGGGATCATGGTAAATCATGGAGTATGGAGGGGTCATGGTAAATCATGGAGTATGGAGGGATCATGGTAAATCATAGCGTATGGAGGGATCATGGTAAATCATGGAGTATGGAGGGACCATGGTAAATCATGGAGTATGGAGGGATCATGGTAAATCATGGAGTATGGAGGGATCATGGTAAATCATGGAGTATGGAGGGGTCATGGTAAATCATGGAGTATGGAGGGATCATGGTAAATCATGGCGTATGGAGGGATCATGGTAAATCATGGAGTATGGAGGGGTCATGGTAAATCATGGAGTATGGAGGGATCATGGTAAATCATGGAGTATGGAGGGATCATGGAGTATGGAGGGATCATGGAGTATGGAGGGGTCAGGGTAAATCATGGAGTATGGAGGGATCATGGAGTATGGAGCGATCATGGTAAATCATGGAGTATGGAGGGATCATGGTAAATCATGGAGTATGGAGGGGTCATGGTAAATCATGGAGTATGGAGGGACCATGGTAAATCATGGAGTAAGGAGGGGTCATGGTAAATCATTTAGTATGGAGGGATCATGGTAAATCATGGAGTATGGAGGGGTCATGGTAAATCATGGAGTATGGAGGGATCATGGTAAATCATAGCGTATGGAGGGATCATGGTAAATCATGGAATATGGAGGGACCATGGTAAATCATGGAGTATGGAGGGATCATGGTAAATCATGGAGTATGGAGGGATCATGGTAAATCATGGAGTATGGAGGGGTCATGGTAAATCATGGAGTATGGAGGGATCATGGTAAATCATGGCGTATGGAGGGATCATGGTAAATCATGGAGTATGGAGGGGTCATGGTAAATCATGGAGTATGGAGGGATCATGGTAAATCATGGAGTATGGAGGGATCATGGTAAATCATGGAGTATGGAGATATCATGGTAAATCATGGCGTATGGAGGGATCATGGTAAATCATGGAGTATGGAGGGGTCATGGTAAATCATGGAGTATGGAGGGATCATGGTAAATCATGGAGTATGGAGGGATCATGGAGTATGGAGGGGTCAGGGTAAATCATGGAGTATGGAGGGATCATGGAGTATGGAGCGATCATGGTAAATCATGGAGTATGGAAGGATCATGGTAAATCATGGCGTATGGAGGGATCATGGAGTATGGAGGGATCATGGTAAATCATGGAGTATGAAAGGGATCATGGTAAATCATGGAGTATGGAGGGATCAGGGTAAATCATGGAGTATGGAGGGATCATGGTAAATCATGGAGTATGGAGGGATCAGGGTAAATCATGGAGTATGGAGGGGTCATGGTAAATCATGCAGTATGGAGTATGGAGGGGTCATGGTAAATCATGGAGTATGGAGATATCATGGTAAATCATGGAGTATGGAGGGGTCATGGTAAATCATGGAGTATGGAGATATCATGGTAAATCATTGAGTATGGAGGGGTCATAGTAAATCATGGAGTATGGAGGGGTCATAGTAAATCATGGAGTATGGAGGGATCATGGTAAATCATGGAGTATGGAGGGACCATGGTAAATCATGCAGTATGGAGGGGTCATAGTAAATCATGCAGTATGGAGGGATCATGGTAAATCATGGAGTATGGAGGGATCATGGTAAATCATGGAGTATGGAGGGGCCATAGTAAATCATGGAGTATGGAGGGGTCATGGTAAATCATGGAGTATGGAGGGGTCATAGTAAATCATGGAGTATGGAGGGGTCATGGTAAATCATGGAGTATGGAGATATCATGGTAAATCATGCAGTATGGAGGGATCATAGTAAATCATGGAGTATGGAGGGATCATTGTAAAGCATAAAGTATGGAGGGATCATGGTAAATCATGGAGTATGGTAAAGGATCAGGGTAAATCATGGAGGATTGAGGGATCATGGAGTATGGAGGGATCACGGTAAATCATGGAGTATGGTAAAGGATCATGGTAAATCATGGAGGATTGAGGGATCATGGAGTATGGAGGGATCAGGGTAAATCATGGAGGATGGAAAAGGATCAGGGTAAATTATGTATAACTTCGGAAAGGCTTACGAATGGATTCTCAATTGCAATTTAATTGACTTCAATGCAATGACAGACGTCCAATGCGCACAGTGGACTAAATAACGGACGTTATCTACGCCGATGTCAGAATAAGAATCGTGACAATTATTTTCGGACATCTTATGCAAACAGCGGACGGTATTTTGAGTTGTTCACAGTTTTTCTGTTTTCAACGTCCTTACTATTAAATTCAATGGACATTTAAAATATACGTTCACATATGTCTAAAGAGCCAGCATTGTTAACAAAAGGTTATCCACAGTGTTTTTGATCCTATAAGTTGCCTATAGATCCAGCACCATGCCCCATGCATCCTATCCAGCTTCTTGCATCCAGCATTCTCGGATGGCTGTGGCTGGCCGGACCTACGTGATCGAGTACTTATCTACCTTGGAAAATGTAGCAAATGTTGGTAGCACCAATGTTATTTAGTCACATGGTACAATAGAACATTACAATAGAACATTTGGTGACAGCAAAACCATGCCAACCCCCAAACATCATCACAACAATCAAGTGGGGTGGAGACAGTACCGTACAATGGTGTGGAGCTGCTAATAGTGCAAGCTTTCCTATGGGACCAGAGTTCAGAGAAGGGCTTAGCAATCCCAACTGCACCCCCCCCCTTATGTCTTTGAATAAAATTAAATTATTACTTAAGTACCGGCCGGATGATCCGTCCGATCGCAGAGCTCTGATGTGGGCGAAAACGGCCATACTTTTACGTAGTGTGAACATAGCCTAAGGCTGTGTTCCCATTTCGGGAACATATTGGGTAAATGCAGCCGTCTATGTAACGAGTCACCTTCCTCGATATGTTCCCGAAGTGGGAGCCTGTGGCTGTGTCCATGTATCCAGGACTCTCTAGGGTGCCATCCAACTTCTCCAATGACAACTAGTCGCCTTCAGAGGTGTGAGTCTTCTTAGCGTCGTTGCCCAGCCCATCACTGGCCGTAGCAGTTTCCTATCTCAGTCAGTGAGTGGTTGAACTTGTATTGGCGGTAGCAACAAGCGGGAACCAGAAGGAGGTGGAACAGGAACTTTTCCAGCAACAATCTTTTAAGTTTCTGATACTGGAATATCCAAAGCCAGGAATGGATTTAAAAAAATGAGAAATCTTTCCTTTATGACCTGATCTCTGTTTATAGTCTGTTTCTGGCTTTGGCTTCAAATCTGTCAGATAATCTTTCTGTGTAAATGGACCCTGACACATGCAGCTCTTTGGGACTAGATATTGGCTAAACAGGTGTTTGGTCTACAGCCAACAACTCGCCATCTGAATACTTCCTTGTGTTCAGAAGTTGTAAACCATGTTTTTGTCAGAAATCGTAAACCCCCCTCTAAACCATTTGTGCAGGGAAGGGGGTCACAAACATTCTCACAAGTGTCAATCAGAATTTTTTATTTCACATTTGGTAGCATCAGTGGGAGTCGAGGAGGATTGCTGGAAACAAATATAGTGAGATCTGTATGATATGATCCTGGGGGGTTCGGCACTCGGACAAACACCTACACCAATCAGTGCAACCTCCAGACACCCTCTCGGAAACATTTCAGAAAACACAAAAAAAGTGCACAAAGGTACCCTTTAAGTAAAAACTAAGAACTACAGAGTCCAGGTATACTATACAAGTCATCTTATTCTCGCTTATTTCTCCCTCACATAAACCTCCTCAATACTAGAAAAATAAGGACATCGGATTTAGCAGGAAATTCACAATCTGATCAGCATTTGATTTCCGATGGCTGCAGAAGGTGGATGGAGCCCGAGGGAGCCCTGGAAATCAGGGATACAGGCATAGGTATTGGCCACTAAAAGTCACACTGGGTGTCCGGCTACAAATTTCAATCCGTCCCTACATTAAGCGACTCCTCCCACCATTGAAATGATGGTGTCCTCGAGTGATATGTTTGGCCAACAGCTCTTTCAAATTCACCCCATACACATGAATGTTTGGCTCTGCTGTTTAAAGGGGTTATCCAGCGCTACAAAAACATGGCTGCTTTCTTCCAAAGACAGCACCACTCTTGTCTCCAGTTCAGGTGCAGTTTGCAATTAGGCTCCATTTGCTTCAATGGAACTGAGTTACAGAACCTGCACCCAAACTGGAGACAAGAGTGGTGCTGTCTCTGGAAGAAAGTGGCCATTTTTTGTAGCGCTAAATAATCCCTTTAAATCCGGTATGTTCTCCTGTGTGACATCACCTGTTAGGGGGACAGTCAGCCATACACACTTGAGTTGGCCAGTTCTGTTTCATGACTTTTCAATAAAGTGTACGGGGTCTTTACTGATAATAATATCCCACTTATAGGGGATTTCTTTTTCTTAAAGGAGCAGAAGGGGTGAAAACAATAAAAGTACTTTCTCCACTGCTACCATTCTGCTGATCTCCCCGTCCTGGTACCTGGTCCTCACACAGGGAACGTCTCAGCCCGTCAGTGAGAGCGCTTCCCCCCTCTTCTTCCTGGTCCCCTCTGCTAATCCCTGCTTAGCCAACCATGGCCTGAGGCGTGTGGTGACGCCTACTGGTCGTAGTCTTAGTAAATATTAATATGAAATTCCATTAAATCTTTTCTTAGTACTGTGTGTCAGGCTGTTCCTCTGTCATTCTTCCTGGAAATATTTGAAAAAAATTACCAGTGAGGGCTCACCCATTCCCGCCAATAGCATCTGTTCCTATACCATCTAATGTTGTGCGATAACGATTGTTTAACGTTAACCTGAAATCGTTCACTATATTACACAGAACAATTGTCTGGGCCGGTTGATATTCACTCCAGGACCAACCTAGTAGCCTTGTGCAACTAAGTCTAACATCCTGAAGAAGGAGAAAGTGATGGAAACTAAGGGTCTGCTTAGATTTAGCACATGTTAAAGGGAAACTATCAGGAGGATAGACAAATCAAACCTGCTGATAACCCCCTATTGTGCACAGGGCGCCAAGGAGGAAGGTGTGTCTGTTACCTTCATCCTCAGCTCCGTTCCTGTGCTGTTAGCTGTGAAATCTTCTGCCCAGTAAGACTGGGTTCGCACTATATTTTTTGCAATCCGTTTTTGCAAAAAACGGATGCAACTGTGTGCATCCGTTTTTCCACTGACTTAAAAAAAAAAAAAAAAAAAAAAACGGATCGAAATTTTTTAACATACACAAAAATAATAATGGAAGTCAATGGAAAAACGGATCAAAACGGATGCCCACACATGCATCTGTTTTTGGCAAAAATGGATGAAAAAAAATGGATTGCAAAAATGTAGGCACCGATCTGACCTGCCCCATGCCAGACCCCTCCATTGATAATCAGCAAGGCGGGCCGGCGGGGAGGTTTAGTGGTGGTGGGTGGGCGCCAGTCGGCCCCTAATGATTATCAATCAGAACAGTGCTCAGGGGCAGGTGCTCCACCTCCTGATTGCAGAAGATTTCACAGCTAACAGCACAGTAACAGAGCCAAGGATAAAGGTCATAGACATACCCTCATCCTCAGCGCCCCGTGCCCACTAGGAAGCTAGATTTGTCTAACGTGCTGATAGTTCCCCTTTAAATTGACTGGATGGCACAGCAGATCCGATCCCTTGTCCATTACAGAGCGCCACAGTGTATAATGCAACCAACAAGGAGAAGAGTAGGCCCCTATGTCATTGCATTTATACATTTCCAGGAAGAATAACAGAGGGACATCTCACAGTTCTAAAAAAAAAAAAAAAAAGTCCTTTAAAATTTGTATTCCAAGCTTATTCAATAGGTGGAGAATAGGTACAAATCCTGTGTAACCCTGAAACCTGCAACGTTATAGGGAAATCCACAGTATAATGGAATGTTCCAAATGATGACCTATTAAATGTATTCGCCTTTTACAGATCACATTGTAAGTACAAGGCTTATGACAAACGGTCTAGACCAGGGATGGACAACCTTTGGCCCTCCAGCTGTTGCAAAACTACAATACCCATCATGCTTCGCTTTGGCTGTCCAGGCATGATGGGAACAGTAGTTTTGCAACAGCTGGAGGGCTGAAGGTTCCCTATCCCTGCTCTAGATGGATAACAAACAATGAGTATAGAACTGTGCTCAAATACGTCAAGATTGCATATGTTTAAAAACAGCAAAATCTAAGGAAACTGGCTTTATAGTTTTTACTTTTTTGTTGGTTTTTTTTCTTGAATTTTTTTTTTTCTAGCAATTCTCACTTTGGTAAATCCAGACAAACATGAGGCTCAGTGCATTGTGTACCTGCCATATAAAACGAGGATTTAATCCCCTTAAAACAATGCACTTTAAGGAATATACAGCATCTTACAGGAAAACGAAAAGATACAAAGAAATCAGGAATGACACAGAGACTATCTGCGGGACGCGGCTATGCTTAGAAATGGTTTAAAACTGGACCCATGGGACCAGAAGGGATGTCAGACCCAGCGGTTGTTATGTGGATGGATGATGTCATCTGTACATTGTGCGGACTACTCCTCCTGTCTCCTCAGTAACCCAGATCCTGGAGCAGCGAGGACGCCAGATCTTAGTATAATGGCACAGTTCATGTCCTGGAAAGCTGGTCAAGCCAAAAGATGGCTGCAACGTGTCCCAGGTGTGATGCACCCTGCTGTGCTGGAACGTGGTGGAAATCCGCACCGTTCTCCTGAGCATTAGGTTGGCAGCGGATCGTCATCTCCTTTACTGCATTTACATTTGCAGCACAAAACAAACGGTGTGGCCAGTAAGAGGAATGGAGAGGCTACTAAAAGTAGGAGGCCGAATCCTGCAAATATCCCAACCACCTGGGGAGGAAAAATACAGATCAATAGAAGAATACAGGTTATTCTGCAAAATGATCAATATGTGATCTATCTATCTATCTATCTATCTATCTATCTATCTATCTATCTATCTATCTATCTATCTAAAATAGGAAATCGGAGCAGCACTTCAGACTTCAAAAGAATAACAGGTGCCAGCGGATCCTGGTCAGGACCAAAGACCGGTGTATATAATGGAGGAAAATCCACAGCACTCCTTGGTAAATTTCAAAAAAGGTGCGGTTTATTCAAAAGACTTGTGCAGCATACAAACGCGACGTTTCAGCGGCTACTGCCGCTATTTTCAAGCTTGAAAATAGCGGCAGTAGCCGCTGAAACGTCGCGTTTGTATGCTGCACAAGTCTTTTGAATAAACCGCACCTTTTTTGAAATTTACCAAGGAGTGCTGTGGATTTTCCTCCATTATCTATCTATCTGTCTATCTATCTATCTATCTATCTATCTCCTATCTATCTCCTATCTATCTATCTATCTATCTATCTATCTATCTATCTATCTATCTATCTATCTATCTATCTATCTCCTATCTATCTATCTCCTATCTATCTATCTATCTCCTATCTATCTCCTATCTATCTATCTATCTATCTATCTATCTATCTATCTATCTCCTATCTATCTATCTATCTATCTATCTATCTATCTCCTATCTATCTATCTATCTATCTATCTATCTATCTATCTGTCTGTCTGTCTGTCTATCTATCTGTCTGTCTGTCTATCTATCTATCTATCTATCTATCTATCTATCTATCTATCTATCTGTCTATCTATCTATCTATCTGTCTATCTATCTATCTATCTATCTATCTATCTATCTCCTATCTATCTATCTATCTATCTATCTATCTATCTATCTATCTATCTATCTATCTATCTAGTCCCAGCACAGGTGTGCCACTAAGTTCATTATGCACCTCAGCAAAATAACTCCCTAAGGTTCTCGCAGTGGGATGAAAGAGGAGTACACTATAAGTTTTTCCTACTAGATGTCGCTCTATTTCTTATATGCATCTGGTGTTCTGCACAGCTGAAGCAAGCATTGGGTTAAATGTTTTGTGTTATGCTTTATCCTGTCACAGGTGTAGGTCTTCTTTCCCTCTTTTTCTGCCCTTTCCTTTCTCTCTTACACAGGCACAGACACAGCCCCACCACAGCCAGGACCCTTGTTAGTAATGTTAGCTAGCATGTAGTGCTAGACCCCTCGGGAGGAAGGACATCCTCTGAGGATCACCTTGTCCACCTTGATACAGTCTACACTACACAGGGCAGCATACCTGGGCTAGATACTGACCCCAGTAGAACAAAGCTGCAGTTAAGCCTACGTATCCTACTGCAATGCACAGCTGTTCTGGGAAATCCTGGGAAGTCTGCTCAACCCAGCACAGGGACCTGGGATCTCGTACTACCCTTACACAAAAGGTATCTCAATGCTGTAGGGCATAAGGTGGTCAGATGAAAAGTTATCTATACATGAGTACGAGTATCTTCTACTTCATTTATTATTTTTCACTATGCTATCACGGCAGAGTATACGGCTACATTGGGCAGGGCCCTCAAGACGTTTCTCTACTCCACTTTTCTCTGGTATACAAACTACCTCTCTGGTATACAAACTGCCCAAGTGACCCTAAACCCACAGAGCTGCCACAACACCGCGCAAGCTACCCCGACATATGCGGCCCTGCCTTCCGCATACCTATCTATTATCTATCTCCCATCTATCTGTTTATAATATATCTCCTATCTATACACCACTTCCTGCAGGACATACAGCAGCTGATAAGTACCGGAAGACTTGAGATTTTTTAATTGCAATTACAAATCTTTGGCATTTTCTGGCATCAGTTGATTTGAAAGAAAAACATTTTTGGTGAACAACCACTTTAAGAGATAAAGATAGCAATTACTACTGTTTCACCACCAGGGGGCAGTGGTAATATAAAGTATATAAACTATAGTGCAATGCCATGGTATTGCCATTGAGATGTCAAAACAGCTATTAACGGATCAGCTGTAACATTTCCACCTACCTGTGTCCTGTGCCATATGACTGATGCCCTGGAATGACCTAACTTGTTCCGACAAGGTCCCTTATCATAGTGTATAAGCAGGAAATCGTCCTATGAAGGCAGAAGGTGAAAGTTCAATCATTAACACAAGGTACCTGCAATATTCTGGGTCTAATTTAGAAAAATAAGTCAGTGGTGCAAAATAAACTATTCTACAACAGCAAATGTCTGTAAAAATGAAGACTGATCTATAGGACTTATATGGTGCCGGTTAGGTCAATGGTACTTATAGAAAAAGGAGAAGAAATCTTTAAAGGGCAAAATCAACTGGTGTCAGGGTTATATAGATGTGTAATTTACTTTTATTTAAAAATCTCCAGTCTTCCAGTACTTATCAGCTGCTGGATGTCATGCAGAAAGTGGTGTATTCTTTCCAGTCTGACACAGTGCTCTCTGGTGCCACCTCTGTCCATGGAAAGGTTTTCTATAGGGATTTGCTACTGGACAGTTCCTGACATGGACAGAGGTGCCAGCAGAGAGCACTGTGACAGACTGGAAAGAATACACCACTTCCTGCAGGACATACAGCAGCTGATAAGTACTGGAAGCCTGGAGATTTTTCAATAGAAGCAATTTACAAATCTGTATAACTTACTGGCACCAGTTGATTTCTAAACATTTGTTTTCACTGGATACCCCTTTAAGTATTTTAGGATTTTGGTGCATAATTATATGTTCTCAATAAATTAGTATATCCACATATTATATATATATATATATATATATATATATATATATATATATATATATATATATATATACATATACATACATACATATGTGATCACGTATAAGTAAGATACAACCATATGCAGGGTCACGCACAGAGTATAAAACACAAGGGCTATAACAGCTGCAGCCGCCTGATAGTTACAGTCAAATAAGTTACATGCAAATTTTTCATTTGCTTAAAAGCCCCATGTAGTGACTGTAATATGTCATACACATGTGTGAGGCTGAGCAAACACCCCTGGAATCACATGCAGACAGAGTCAACAAGGGCTGATAACCGCTCGATTTTCATAGACTTTACATTTCTCCTTTATATGTTGGGTGCAGACCACCAAGAACCACGTGACCATCGCTCAGTATGAAAATAAGAGGAAGAGGTTGATGGGAGACATTGGACAGGAAAGTTCTCTTTGTTGGATTCTTGTTCTGTTGACTATAGCTTTCCTGACGCATAGGGTTCTATGGGGGCATGGACACCCTTTTTCTGAAGGGTGTCAGTGCCGGAAAATAGGCCCAGAAACTATAAGTGTCCGGAACCCTTTGGGGGCATCCAGAATTCCGGATGCACTGGGGCCAGTGCCAGCACCTGGTAAAGTGCGTCTGGGTGCTGACAATACGTGCTCCTAATCACTCCCTGACCTTCAATCAAATCGGACTTGTTTGCACCACTAGAGTCTGTGAGCAAACGTGTTCAATGTTCTTGTCAGCCGGGGAGTAGAGCATACTGGAGCGAATCACGCTGCGTTTTTTGCAGTCTGTTTTTTTTTTTTTCATCCTAAAAACTGATGAAAATACAGGTGCATTTGTATGCATCCGTTGTGATCTGTTTTTACATTGATTTCCATTATAAAATAAAAACGGATCTAAATGCATTGGGTTTTTTTTTTGCGTACACAAAAATGCGGTGGACCACGCTTTTATGTACGCTATAAGGCTATGTTCACATTATGGAAGAGAACGGCCATTCCGTGACCTGGCCGGGTCACGGATCGGACGTTTTCAGAAAAGATCATCTCGGCTGGTAGTGCGCGCCCGCATCAGAACTCCCCACAGCACACTATAGAGTGAGCAGCCAGAGCCGCTCGCTCCATTGTGTGCACTGACGGGTTTTCTGCGGCCGCTATTTACTAAATAGCGGCCGCAGAAACCTGACATGTCAGTTTTCTACGGCACCCCTAGGGATCCCGGTACTATGTGTATACACTCCGCCTGGGATCCCTTCAGCCTGCAGCACTACGTAAGTTCCAGGGAAATCATGGCCGTTGAAACAGTGATTTTCCCGGAATTTACGTAGTGTGCACATAGCCTAAAAAAGGATGCGTTTTGATCTGTTTTTTTTTTTATCACGGAAGTCAACGGAAAGACAGATCAAAACTGATGCACACAAATGCATCTGTTTTTTCATGCATTTTTCATCCGTTTTTTTTTTTTTTGCATAAAATTAATGAAAAAACAGACTGCATAAACACAGTGTGAACCCAGCCTACAATTAAAGAAAAGTTTACAGAAGAAAATACCTAATAAATCTGCAGCTTTTCTATCATCACAATTGACACCAAAATCCCATCCACTCTACTGTAAATGCCACAAGCAAATATGTAAAATAGAGTTTCCAAGCAAAATTCATTGATGACCTACCTTCAACATAATTTATCAATATCAGATGGGTGGGGCTCCCACACCTGGAACCCCTGTGATATAGATATACAGAGTGAAGCACCCCTGTGATATAGGTGAAATTGAGCAGGAAGCAGACAGCTCCATACACTGTGTAGTGGCCAATCTGGGTTACTGCACCACAGCTACCACTCAAGTGAGCTGCAGTAACCCAGCCTGGCCACTACACAGTGTATGGAGCTGTCTGCTTCCTGCTCGGTTTCACCTATATCACAACTGTGGCAAACAGTTGATGGGTAGGGTGCTAGGTATTGGGTATTGATAATTGATCATGAGGATAGGTGATCAATAAATTGTGCCTTTTGTCTTTAAAGCAACATGCGAAAGTAATTAAAAAAGACCATACATGAACAGTATGAAATATCATAGAAAGTAACTCACATCGAGTGACTCTAGGCAGTACCAGCAGAAGGCGTGCTTGCAGTTTTTACACATCATTTGCGCGCAGCCTTCATCTCTTTCTATGTAGACTTTACACTTAGGGCACCGTTTGATGGGAACGTCCTCTTCTACCATTTTTAGTGCAGAGCTGAAGGGACAAGAACAAAACAATAAGTCTGTATTGTGAGTCCTATATAGTAAACAAGCAGGTCAGTGCATATAATAACCCCCATAGAGAGGGTCTGGGGGAGAAGACATTACTGCGTGTACTGTATACAGTATTAGGAGCTGCTAGCGGTGACGGCAAGATCCGCTGGGGATCTATTATTAGATGAAGAGATGAATTTCCATGAATAGATAAAAAGTTGTATTGTTAGCATGACGTATAATCCATCAATACACTGACAAGGTAAATACGCGGCGATCCGCCTACAGAGATACAAAGCCAGTTATGCTCCAAATGTGTCACAGGCTGGTCTCTTAGGAAACGGGCAGTGAAAGAACATGAAAACATTATACAGGAGAAGAGAGAGAGATGGAAAGGGGAGAAGGAATAATCTGCCTAAGTATTATATCACCTGTCCTGTTAGGCTTCAGAAGAGAAGGATTTAGGGGTAGTGATTTCTGACAGCCTAAAGATGAGTCACCAGTGCAACCAGGCGGTAGGGAAAGCTAATGGTATGATGGGCTGTATATATATATAATGGTATGCTGGGCTGTATATATAATGGTATGCCGGGCTGTATATATATAATGGTATGCTGGGTTGTATATATAATGGTATGCTGGGCTGTATATATATAATGGTATGCTGGGCTGTATATATAATGGTATGCTGGGCTGTATATATAATGGTATGCTGGGCTGTGTATATATATATATATATATATATATATATATATATATATAAAACGGTATGCTGGTCTGTATATATAATTGTATGCTGGTCTGTATATATATATAATGGTATGCTGGGCTGTATATATATTACGTTACTGAAAGAGTGGTAGATGCTTGGCACAAACTCCCAGCAGATGTGGGAATACAGTCAGAGGTCACTGGGGGCAAAGATCAGAAGCAACATGGGAAAATATTACGTTATATAATATAAATTATTAATATTACTGAAAGAGTAGTAGATGCTTGGCACAAACTCCCAGCAGATGTGGGAGCCAACAATCTATATGAGATAGATAAATATATATAGGATAGATAGATAGACAGACAGACAGACAGATAGGAGACAGATAGATAGATGATAGAAGATAGATAGATAGATAGATAGATAGATAGATAGATAGATAGATAGATAGATGCTATAGCTATGCTGTACCTTGACTCTCCTGGGAGGAAAGTGATTGGCATGTTTTCCTGGCAGCCTTGCCCTGGATGCCAGTTGGCCTTACACGACGAGCAGAACTCTATATCACAGGACGTGCACTGTACCAGCTGTGGGTTCTGGGGCCCTTTCTCCTGTAATTTGCACACCGCCTGGCAGGATGATGATGGACACCAAGTCCTACATGGATCCAGGAGGACTTCTAAATGGAGAGAATATACTGGAAGTTATCTATGGCATTATATACCTGCCCAACATGTTTTGCAGCTTGCTTGTCTTCCTCAGGGGACTGGCACTGACCCTGTAAAGAAGTTTTGTATCTCCGTGATACATTGTATTCTTCCCTATAAACCCTATTCTTAGGTGGAATAACTCCATAGTATATAAGAACACATCAGACACGTCCTGTATAGCTGGTAGCGGCCTCGCCCTTCTATCTACCGTCCTCGTCCATCATTTCCGGTAAGCAGAAGATTTCTCCCATAACTGAATTAACCTTCCGAATAATGTTATTTCGATGAAGATTACACGATTCCCTGAAAGGTTTGGGATTTAATCAATGAGTTCTTTTCAACACGAAGATGAAAGGCCGGGTGAGACAATGGCGGAGCTGGCTGATCATTAAGGAGAGAGGTTTAGATGCTTTTGATTTGCCAATCTTTGATCTGAGCCGAGCAGGAAAGACAATAATAGCAAAGCTTCTGCCTCAATAATTCATGGCTTCCCTGCTTTAGTAATTGGGATGAAACCTGTGGTGGTAGAAAGGTGGGGACCCTTCAGAGGATGGAGCATCTATTAGAGGAAAGGAACACTCGACTGGCATCAGAAAGTTATACAGATTTGTAAATGTCTTCTATTCAAAAATCTCAACCCTTCCAGTACTTATTAGCTGCTGTATGTCCTGCAGGAAGTGGTGTATTATTTCCACTCTCTGCTGCCACCCCTGTCCATGTCAGGAACTGTTCAAAACCGTAGCAAATCCACATAGAAAACCTTCTCTGCTCTGGACAGTTCCTGACATGGACAGAGGTGGCAGCAGAGAGCACTGTGTCCAACTGGAGAGAATACACCACTTCCTGCAGGACATACAGCAGCTGATAAGTACTGGAAGGATTGAGAAGCAATTTTACAAATCTACAAATTTAATAAATATAACTTTCTGACACCAGTTAATTTGAAAACAATAGTTCTTTTGTCTGGAGTAACCCTTAAAGTAAACCTTAAAGGAGATGCCCAGCGCTGATGCCCGTATCCTGCAGCTCCGATACCGGATGCTACTGGGTCTGAGTGAGGACCTGGGATGTGATGTGCCATGCTCACTCAGCCAGTCAGCGGCCGTAGTGGGGTCCCGCCTCGGTCTCTCTCTGCCAAAAAACATCTCAGCCTGGAGTTCTCCTTTAAACTACAACTGCCAGCAGGTCCTACTGAGAGTTGTAGTTCTGCAATAGCTGAAGAATCAATGGAAGGTCGCATGGACTATGGTAAGTGTCCCATAAGTAGCCAAATATTCAGTCCTTTGATCACAGCTTGGCTACTCACTCATCCCAACTAAAACTTTCCTCCATGTAAAAAATTTTTGAATGATTACACTGTCTTAAAGGGGTTATCCAAGCTTAGAAAAAAAACATACTTTCTTCCAGAAACAGCGCCACTTTTGTGCTTAGGTTGTGTGCTGTATTGCAACTCAATTCATAGGAGTTAAATGGAGCTAAGGTGCAATACTACACACAACCTGAGGACGGGGGTAGTGCTGTTATTTGAAAGAAGGAGCTAGGGTTTTTCTAATCCTGGATAACCCCTTTAAGCTTGTTATATGCCTTAAAGTTAATGGGGGAGATTTATCAAACATGGTGTAAAGTGAAACTGGCTCAGTTGCCCCTAGCAACCAATCAGATTCCACCTTTCATTCCTCACAGACTCTTTGGAAAATGAAAGGTGGAATCTGATTGGTTGCTAGGGGCAACTGAGCCAGTTTCACTTTACACCATGTTTGATAAATCTCCCCCATTAACTTTAAGGCATATAACAAGCTTAAAGGGGTTATCTGTGCATTAGGCCAACAACTATGTGAGCTACACGGCCGACTATAGAAAATAATCGCATTTACCTCTTTCAAACTGCAATTTCTTATATCGTTGCATTATTTCCGCTGCGACCATGCATTCAATCTGCCAGAAAGGAGAAAAACAGGAACAGTATGAAGTAACAGTAACAGTGTAATATACAAGCTACTCCCAATACTATTCAAATAGGCAATGGAGTATATCAACGCCATCTATTCTGCAATAAGGTACAAGGTACATATCCAGGCTCCTTGCCTCGTTCTCCTGTAAGTGGCCTCTCTTCGGGCATCCGGCATCGGGGCAGCTGATAGCAGTTTCTAAACCTTCCTTGATAAGAAGCTCCACGTATTGCTTCAAACACTGTGGTAGAAAGAAAGAGAAATATCTCATTATCCGCTACAGTATCAAGTCTCCCAGTACTTATGAGCTGCTGTATGTCCTACAGGAAGTGGTGTATTCTCTCAAGTCTGACACAGTGCTCTCTGCTGCCCCCTCTGTCCATGTCAGGAACTGTCCAGAGCAGGAGAGGATTTCGATAAGGATTTGCTACTGCTCTGGACAGTTCCTGACATGGACAGAGGTGGCAGCAGAGAGCACTGTGTCAGACTGGACAAACCTTTATTGATAATTGATGACCTTGTTGGAATCCCCCGCAGTCAGAAGTAATCTGTGGGGGAACATGGCCACTGGTGTTGAGTATTCCTTGGGTGGTATCACAGGAGAAATGAAGCATTACACAGTTCTGATATAAATCAATGGTTTGCCATACAGAACATGGACACAGGAGTCCTCCATAGTACGGGGAAAAGCTTACCATTGGTCACTAGACAGATAGTTCATGTAATTACGTGTATGTTACATCCAACACTTTTATCATCGTTGTGCACCAAAATATCCTAGTGTTTTCTTCAGATACATTATTTTTGTTCTCCTCTTAAAAAGTGGATGTTCCCGCCTACGTTTCCTAGTCTCAGACATACATAGGGTGGTATAACACGGGCCGATGGGGGCCCGATAATACCTGTAATCGAGCGCAGATCTGCTAGATCATCGCTCGTTTACTAGGCCTATTACTCGGCCCCATAATCGTATAACAAGGGCTGCAGGGACATCGTTACCGATGTCCTTGCAGCCCTTGTTTAAACTGTATACATACCTATCCAAGTTGCAGGGCTCCTCTTCCTCTGTGCTTCTCCCCGGTTCCCACGCGCTCTAGCTTCATAGCAACCTGTCTCAGCTGACAGGCCGCTCAGCCAATCACCGGCCGCGGTGGTCCCGGCCTGTGATTGGCTGAGCGGCCTGTCAGCTGAGACAGGCCGCTGTAAAGCTGGAGCGTGCAGGACAGGGGAGAAGCACAGAGGAAGAGGAGCCCTGCAGCATATATAGGTAATGTATTCTTCTTTGCATATCGTCAGCGCCGGCCGCGCACTGCTATTACATGTAGCAGTGCGCGGTCAGCACCCGACAATTATAGGTCAGAACCTTTATCAACGATCGGCTGATGACAACGATCATCGGCTAATCGTTATCTTTATTAAACGGAACGATAATCGGACGGAGAGGGCCGATTCGGCAGATTATCGTTCCATGTAATAGTACCCATAGTATGCTGCAGAACTGCCCATCATTTATATTTTTTTACAGGTAGTTGATGCATTTTGGATCACTGGGAGTCTATCTCCTACAAAGATCACCGACCGCTAGACGGTGCTGCAATGATTGGTCACAGTAGAGAAGAACTGTATAGTCCCCATCCTGCGTCTCTCTGCCTGTTGTTAAAGTACAAAATTTCGGTGTAACTTTGGCTGCCAGGACATGCTGGGAGTATCCGACATTTGATTTTCAGTGGCTAAAGAAGTTGGATGCAGCCCTGGAGTCCTGGAAAACATAGATAAAACCTATGGCCTATGACTATATCAATGTTTTCCAGGACTCCCTAGGGCTGCATCCAACTTCTTCAGCCATCGGTAATCAAATGCAGAATGAACAGACTCAAGCATGCTCTAGTCTCTAGTAGGCGCTGGGCTGCCACCAGTTTAAATCAATGGCAGATCCTGCACTTAGCTAATATATTTTTTAAAGGGAAACAAAGTATCAGCAGGTTAGACGACTCTAACCTGCTGATATGTCCCTATTGCACAGGAGAAGCGGAGGAAGCTATGTCTGTTCCTTCCTCCTCTGCGCCGTTCTGGTGCAGTTAGTTGTGTGCTTCACGGCCCGGTGAGACCGTTAGGAGTATGGCTGGGGTGGACAGTGCTCCTAATGGTCTCACCGGACCGTGGAGCACAATACTAACTGCACTGGAACAGCACCGAGGCTAAGGGGAGATTAGTCACCAGCAGAGAGCAGAGAACAAATGATTACACAATGGGAGCTGTGTGAAAGCCGGTCAGTGCTGACTTCAGAGGAGATAGCCTGGTGATGTAGCGGTAAATTAACTCTTTGTTGGGCTGTTTTGGTGCCTAATCCCCCTCCACCCCCTCCCCTCTCCATAGAGAACCATGAAGACAGGGGGGAGAGCTTCAAACTGCTTTTTCATGATAAAAATGCATTTTTCGGCTAATAAACCCAATTACAGAGTTTCTTAAAATCGCCTGTACTGAAGTTAAAATATTTATGTGACTTCTGCACTCGTTGAGTCTCACCACCGATGAGTAAGGACCCTATTACCCAGGACGATTACTGTGCGAGTGTTTGAATTTAAACGATCATTTTTTTTCGAGTAAATGCAGGCAATGAGCAAACATTCGGTGTAATTCCACACCGTTCCTTCATTTGCTGGGATCAGATGGAGTAAACGATTGTAGTAACGACCATATCGTTCCGTGTAATATGGTGAACGGTTTCAGATTAACGATAAACAATCTCGTTTGCGATCATTTGTTGTTTGCGACCTTTCACCCCCCATCCTATATATGTCATATATGTATCATGAATAACTAATTTCCATCACAGCCTTTGTCCATAAATGTCACAGCGACGGCACAATGCACGAGTGTAAGAAAGTGCTTTGTGATTGTTTTGTACGCCAAGAAAAACTTGGCGGAGTAAGATGAGGCTTATCTTGGCAGTGAGAAGTGGCAGATTCCTGGAGATTAGTACCACAGTTACATAGTGTATGTGCCCTGGCACGTCTGCTCCGTGTCTCAAGCCTCTATAGTGCTAGGGGGGGTGTTTATATGGCAACAAAACCACTTATGAGTAGGACGGGTCAGGACGCTTCCTATTTGACAGATTAACGATAATCGCAAACAAGATCATTTATCAATCGTTCACCGTATTACAGAGAACGATAGTCGTTAGTTACGATTGTTACTACGATTATTTACTCCATCTAATCCCAGCAAATGAAGGAACCATGCGGAATTAGGCCATGTTCACACACAGGTCACAGAAAGGCCGGTCTCAGAAAAGATCTCTAGCGCCGAGTTCTGACAGGGTTTTCTGTGGTCGCTACTCAATGAATAGCGGCCGCAGAAAACTGACATGTCAGTTTCCTACGGCGCCACTAGGGATTCCCTCGGCCTGCAGCACAACATAGGTTCCGTACCAATCATGGCCGTTGCAACAACGGCCGTGACACCACTATAGACACCAGCTTAGGAAGAAATGAAAATTACAGATATAAGTGGGAATCACACTATGGAAAAATGACATCCATCTTTCACAATAAAGACAGTGATTGAGCAAATAACAGCCGTTACCTTTGGAATAATGGTTGTTATTTGCACAATGACGGCCTTTATTAGGAAAGAGAGCCGTCATTTTTACATAGTGTGAACCTAGCCTAGGCCTGAGGACCAGAAATCTGCAGAAAATGCCATATATAAAGATATATGATGGCCAGATATAGGGGAGATATAGGGCTGTTTCTCATGTATACACACATGGCAGCTTATTCAGAAAAGTCACCAGAAATTACATTTAGGCTTAAAAAATTGGTAGGGATCTGAATTTAAAAAAAATCTTTCAAACCAACTGATGTCAAAAACTTATACAGATTTCTAATTTACTTCTATTTAAAAATCTTTAATCTTCCAGTACTTATCAGCTACTGCATGTCTTGCAGGAAGTGGTGTAGTCTCTCCAGTCTGACACAATGCTCTCTGCTGCCACCTCTGTCCATGTCAGGAACTGTTCAGAACAGGAGAGGTTTTCTATGGGGATTGTCTACTGTTCTGGGTAGTTCCTGACATGGACAGCAGAGAGCACTGTGTCAGAATGGAAAGACTACACCACTTCCTGCAGGACATTCAGCAGCTGATACATACTGGAAGACTGGAGATTTTTAAATAGAAGTAAATTAAAACTCTATATACCTTTCTGACACGAGTGATATATTAAAGATTTTTTTTCTGGAGTACCCCTTTAAGGTACACATAATCTTACCGACTGTAGAATATTAATCTGATAGATCTGTATTATGAATTACGAATATCGTGCGAATTTGCACGATAACGATCAAATTAGAAAGATAAATGTACGTGTAAACGCAGCGAACGATCAAACGACGAGTGAGAAATCATTCATTTTGATCTTACAACGTTCTTAAACGGTTGTTCGTCGTTCTCTAAAAATTCGCTGAACGTTCCGTGTAAACAGTCGTTCACCGATTTTAATTATGTGCGAGATAGGCTTAAGCGATCGCAAAACGATTTTTTCGTACAATATATCGTTCCGTCTAAACGCTGATCGTTCTAAAAAAAAAAACAACATCGCTCTTTCGATACTGTTAATCGTACGATCGGGCGAATTATGGCTCCGTGTAAACGCAGCATAAGACCAGGCAATAAGAGGCTAGACTGAAGTCAACTAATGTTAGTCAGCTACCAATAAGACATGGCAATTGCCGGTTAGCCTACAATAGATCCCGACATACATGGGGACAAATTCATCACGACACATCCAATCTATGAGGTTTTACAGTAGCTGCAGGAATCCTGGCAGGTGTAACCAGCAAAGCCTGAAAAACGGTCAAATACCATGCAAGCAGCAACGCCAACGTCCCTTCCCCCTGCAAACGTGCGCTGGGAATAGGAAAATCTTCCTGCATTGGACCATTAGCCCTGGGAAGCGGCCTGTTTACCCTGGTTATCAGCCCGGCTGGCATGCCAGGCAGCAGAGGAGCGCTGTGCCAGGGAGAGGGCTGACATGGTGGAGAGGGTTGCCAGGGAGGTGCGGATTAGTATGCAGTCAGCGTGCGCTGCTTAGTTGTTTCCTCTGCTGAGTGATCCAGCTGAATAAGCAGGAAATTTGCTTCTCTTACAGATTCTATAGAAAACTACCCATACAGGCTGCATATTGTCAATTTAAAGGGATCCTGACACATTGAAAAAGCAGTCCTATCAAGCTATAGAGAAGGAGGAGCCGAGCAGATTGATATATAGCTTTGTGGGAAAAGATTCAGTATAAATTGGAATTTATTGATTTAAATACCAGCTAGGTGGGTGGAACTGATCAGTGATTGACAGTTATATCTGTAAGTAAACGCCCACTGGACTCCTGAGATACAGATCAACAAATGACAAATTATACTGAATCTTTTACCATGAAATTATATATCAATCTGCTCAGCTCCTCCTGCTCTTTTACAGGATGAAGGCAAAACTGATGGCCTTTTCCATGTGACAGCTCCCTTTAAGAAGTAAAAAGCACTTGGCCATTTTACCAAAGAGATTATGTTGCTCGGGGTCCCTTTCTTTTCAAAATCATCTATTTTCAATTTAGTACAGCTGGTCTTTAAAGGGAATGTGCCCGATATTAAAAATTTTATTCTAATCTGTTTCTATTTTCTGACTGTAATTTTTTTTATTTCACTGTTTTTACATTGTTATGGGGGCGGCCATCTTGCCTGAGCTGTTTTTAACAGCATTTAGTGACATGGTTTACAGCAAGCATCATGGACATAGACGATAATAGACATAGTTTGTCCCCTTGAGATGCTATTGTCTCCTCTATCTACTGGTGTCACATGACGCTGCAAAGCTATACAGATCACTTTAAAGCAATCTCCTTTAAAGGGGTACTCTGGCAGAAAAAAATTCTTTAAAATCAGCTGGTTTCAGAAAGTTATATAGATTGGTAATTAACTAAATACTTATCAGCTGCTGTTTGTCCTGCAGGAAGTGATGTATTCTCTCCAGTCTGACACAGTGCTCTCTGCTGCCACCTCTGTCCGTGTCAGGAACTGTCCAGAGCAGGAAAGGTGATTTGCTGCTCTTCTGGACAGTTCCTGACATGGACAGAGGTGGCAGCAGAGAGCACTGTGTCAGAATGGAAAGAATACACCACTTCCTGCAGGACATACAGCAGCTGATGAGTACTGGAAGACTGGAGTTTTAAAGTAGAAATATATTAAAAATCTTTAAAATTAAAAAAAAAAAACTTTTTGATACCAGCTGATTTAAAAAAAAACAAAAAACATTTAGCCGGAGTACCCCTTTAATCACCACAGACAGAACAGAAAGTCTCCAATTAGTTTATTAGCCCAATGGTGAGAAGTAAAACTACAATATGTCAGGATTATTTCATAATACAGATAGCAAAATGGAAAAAAAAAAATTCTGATGACACATACTCTTTAAAGGGGTTGTTCAACAAAAAAAAAATTCTTTCAAATCAACTGGTGCCAGAAAGTGCCAGAGATTTGTAATTTACTTCTCCAGTGCTGCATGTCCTGGAGAACAGGAGAGGTTTTCTATGAGGATTTGCTGCTGCTCTGGACAGTTCCTGACATGGACAGAGGTGGCAGCGGAGAGCACTGTGTCAGACTGGAGAGAATATACCACTTCCTGCAGGACATACAGCAGTTGATAAGTACTGTAATACTTAGATTTTTTTAATCAAAGTAAACTACAATGCTCTGGCACCAGTTGATTTGAAAGAAAAATGGTGCAAAACCCCTTTAAAGCATGCTATGGCGTCCCGGTATTTCTATTCTAGCTGTGTGCAGGTGTCCTGCTGAGAAAAGAATACAACATCAGGGATTTCCTGCAAGAAAAAAAACAAACTAACAACTGGCTCCTATACAAGAAGCGATTATTTCAGGCGGTAATTGCCGCAATAAGTGAGCTGACATCTGCCAGATGATGCCCAATGATTGAGAGGCGCTGCCAGATTCTGTATGCTGAACAATCCTACTATGCCATCAGAATTTCTGAACAGTCTGAAGGAAGATGGCGCTCCTACAGACGCTACCTTGTCAGTCATAGAACAATACCCAGTCTGTTCTTGTCAAATGTTATCACAACTGCATGGTTCTATCTGTAGAATAGCTATAGAGGCCGCAGCTGCACCCGGGGCCCCTGAGCCTCTATGCTACATCATGGACAGCAGTGGTAATAATGCAGGTTGTGGTTATAGTGGGATTACTGGGACTACTCCTCACCCCTCCCTTTTTCTTCTATTAGTGGTCATTAGGTACTAAGTGCTTATTTTGTAGTCTCTTTCATAGTCCTGAAGGGGTTAACTATGTGCTGGAGGCCGATTCCCTGCTGAAGTGCCCCCCCCTCCCTTTCCCCAAGAAGTACACAAATTTAGGAGCTGCATTGAGTATTAGTTGATAATTTCTTTTAAAGGGAACCTGTGATCACTCCGGACCTGTCTGTTTTAGTTAATCCTTGTATACTCCATGAACTAACAATTCTGGATCACCTATTCTTATAGCTCTATGTTCTTGTCATTTTTTTTTTTTACTAGAAATGTATGACTATATAACCAACTGGGTGTTACCAGATGGGGGCGTTTCACTACACAGTGCAGCTCTGATTGGATAGTGTCACACAGTAGAGGGACACGCCCCCCCGAATAGTAACACCCAGTTGGTTATTGACTCATACATTTCTAGTAAGAATAACGGAGGGACGGCACATCACACAGCTATAAGAACAGGTGATCCAGAACGGTTATTTCTTGGGAATTGCAGGTATTTTCTAAATCAGACAGGTTAGGAGTGGTGACAGGTCTCCTTTAAGTCGACAGATCTACCTTGAAGGTGTCAGTTTTACCTTAAAAAAAAAAAAAATTAAAAAAAGCCTTTTCCTTTTATTTTTAAGGACTTTACCATTCTATGCTTCCTATGAGGGTTCCTTCCTCAGATTTATTGCTAGGTGGATTTCTGGTCTGTATTATTATGGTTTAATTTATAGGTATTATTGTTTAAGTATTAGTTAATGTTTATTATAATTTATATTATTTATTAATAAAACACTGTGGCCACATTATTATAGTGTTCCATAAATCATCTATCTATCTATCTATCTATCTATCTATCTATCTATCTATCTATCTATCTATCTCCTATCTATCTATCTATCTATCTATCTATCTATCTCCTATCTATCTATCTATCTATCTATCTATCTCCTATCTATCTATCTATCTATCTATCTATCTATCTATCTATCTATCTCCTATCTATCTATCTATCTATCTATCTATCTATCTCCTATCTATCTATCTATCTATCTATCTATCTATCTATCTCCTATCTATCTATCTATCTATCTCCTATCTATCTATCTATCTCCTATCTATTATTTATCTATCTCCTATCTATTTTCTATCTATCTATCTATCTATCTATCTATCTATCTATCTATCTATCTATCTATCTATCTCCTATCTATCTATCTATCTATCTATCTATCTATCTATCTCCTATCTATCTATCTCCTATCTATCTATCTATCTATCTCCTATCTATCTATCTATCTATCTATCTCCTATCTATCTATCTATCTCCTATCTATTATTTATCTATCTCCTATCTATTTTCTATCTATCTATCTATCTATCTATCTATCTATCTATCTATCTATCTCCTATCTATTATTTACCTATCTCCTATCTATCTCCTATCTATCTATCTCCTATCTATCTATCTCCTATCTATCTATCTCCTATCTATCTATCTATCATCTATCTATCTGTCTATCTATCTATCTATCTATCTATTTCCTATCTATCTATCTATCTATCTATCTATCTATCTATCTATCTATCAATATCCTATCTATCTGTCTATCTATCTATATTATAACTCATGAGAAGAGAAAGCTGCTTGGAATACCTCTTTCTTGCAACAAGTTTCCTGAAAATGTGCAGATGATAATGGAGGGCACAGAGCCAGGACCGTACATGTGTTATTGCTGGGGGAGCTACATGGGGTTCTTATTATCCCACAATGCCGAAGAAGAAATGAAACTTTAAAGATGCTCATAAAAATAAAGTGTTGTCAATGCAACAGATGGCTCTTCTGCCCACTATTATGCCCCCAAGGGATCAGTATAGATTTATAAATATTTATCCTTCTTTACTGTCAGCAGATATCCGGAAAACACTAAACAATTATTATACAAGGTATATTTAAAAATATTAACTTTTTTTTTTTTACATATTACTTTCTGTATCAAAAGCTGGAAATCCTGTTAAGACTATCTAGAGCTCCTCGGGGGCGGAGCTTAAGACTTTTTACAAGCTTCTCCTCCCCCAAGGAGGTAATATATATTCTTATAGTAACATATCTCTGTATAGGATTACAACAATACTGGAAATATCATATGACATCATACTTGTACAAATCCCATACCTAACCCTAATGTTCTTATGTTACAGACAGGTCATAGGGTCCCTCAGGTATAAGCATAGCTCACAAGTCTGCACTCCAAATAACTATGTCATTGCTTTTCATTGAAGGCCTATGTTCCTGAGAAAAAGAGAATAGATGAAATTGTGGAAGACTATGGAAAAAAATACTGATGCATAGACTCCCGCATGGTCTGAGATCAATAGATCAGGTTATTTTATATGAACCCGTAATTATTCATAGTCGTCTATTTCTAAGAGATGTGACTCATATAGGGCTGAAACATTTACCAGAAATAAAGGAAGGGGCAAAGGTCATTCCACGCTGAACCTGACACAATACATCTGTCAATGCAATCTGGGCTCCTGTGTAGAACACAATGGGATTCTCCGCACTCTCATCTTTCCTTTGTTTCCTGAACTCATTATGGTGAATTGTGTTTTCACCAGATCTCAGCGTTAGTTTTCATGACAATATACGGTAGTTGTGCAGGTTTATGCCCCCTCGCCCACAGACTAGCTAGGATTAGTCATATTACGACTATTACACCATGTGCAGCTTTGTTTCCTCTTATTATGGAGCCCAGGTTTGCTCTTCACATCCTAGTTTTGTAGGTTTTACATACTGTACTTCCTCCCCCAGATCCCCTCCAGGTGCACGCCGCACAAAGACTGGGATTTGTTTTTTCTTCCCATTTTGAGCATTTTTAGAGATGTCAGAAGTCACATTAGTAAGAATCCAGGAAGAGGAAAGTCATGGATATCCGAGACATTCAGGTCCAGGAGAAACTTTATACACCATGTTTAAAGGAGAAGTCTGGGCAAATCTAATTTTTTAAGTGCTGGAGTGGGGAAGGATAAAAGAAATAGCGTGTTCTTACCACTCCCGCGCTGGTGGCCGCCAGCTGCTTCCTGGGGACTCGGGTCGTGACGTGTGCAGTCCGCTCAGCCAGTCAGCAGCCATAGCGGGGTCCCACCTCAGCCGCTGACTGGCTGCACACATCACAACCCGGGCCCGTGCTCAGACCAGGAGGCGGAGCTGGGGAATGGAGCAGCGGTACGCAGCCACCAGCGCTGGAGCGGGAGAGGTAAGAACACGCTATTTCTTTTATCCCCCCCCCTCCTTTAACTTTAATGATCAGAAGCCACATTCATATAAAACACGCTACTATTAGAGACAAGCGCGACCCAGGCATGTTATAAGCTTATGGCTGTATCCATGTTTTCCCAGACTCCCTAGGGCTGCATCTAACGTCTTCGACCACCGATAATCAAATGCTGAACGATCGGACGTGATCCAGTTGTGCTCATATTAAACATGGAAAAACACAATCATTAACTGGACCACCTAAGCTGACACTCTTCTAGAGACAGGGGATTTGCCACTGCTCTGGACAGTTCGTGACATGGACAGAGGTGGCAGCAGAGAGCACTGTGCCAGCCTGGAAAGAATACACCACTTCCTGCAGCTGATAAAGTACTGGAAAACTTGAGATTTCTAAATAGTAATTTACAAATCTGTATTTGGCACGAGTTGATTTAAAAAAAAAAAAAAAAGATGGAGTACCCCTTTAACGTCTATTCTATGAATACAATATTATCAGAAATGTTTCTCAAACTTTTTGGAAACTTTTTTTCATAATTTAAATCTCTTTTCTCTACTTCTTTACATAAGAGCTACATGTCATTTTCTACAAAGTTATCACTCCCTCTCAGAATAAATATATATATATATATATATATATATATATATATATATATATATATATATATATATGGCATGTACGGTTATCAGCACTCTACAGACGGTCGCACACTCATCTCCGCTGCAATGACTATGACGGATTATACGCCGCCACCTTGTTACACCAGTACAGCGGGGCTTGCATCATATGAATATGAAAAATCAAAGGGCAAAAATAACACAGGAGCTAGAAGTGAAGGATGAGCAATGATGCATGACAGGAGAAGGTGAGGGATGAATGTAAGAGGCAATAAGTAATATGTTATGGGTAAGACACCACAACAACATCAAATAACAATACAATTACAGCACAAGGGCCCTGGAGCTGGTGCAAAACTACAATTCCCATCATGCAAGGACAGCCAAAGCTTCGCTTTGGCTATCCTTGCATGATGGGAATTGTAGTTTTGCAACAGCTGGAGGGCCAAACGTTCCCTATCCCTGGTCTAGATGAACTAGATCCCCTGGAAACCCACAGAGAAATGCGTCACGCAAATGCAAGACGGCCGACTCCCTCCTTTAGGCAAGGTCTTTGGCAACCGCAGGCTTTCAAATAGAGTTGTTTTCTTCATCAGAGCAACAAGATTACAGAAACATTAAAGGGGTAGTTCACAAAAATCGTTTTTTCTTTCAAATCAACTGCTGCCAGAAAGTGCCAGAGATATGTATTTTACTTCTATTCAAAAATCTCCAGTCTTCCAGTACTTATCAGCTGCTGTATGTCCTGCAGGAAGTGGTGTATTCTCTCCATTTTGACACACTGCTCTCTGCTGCCACCTCTGGCCATGTCAGGAACTGTCCAGAGCTGCAGCAAATCCCCGTAGAAAACCTCTCCTGCTTTCCAGACTGAAAAGAATACATCCCTTCTTGCAGGACATACAGCAGCTGATAAGTAGTGGAAGACTTGAGATTTTTTTATTAGAAGTAAATTACAAATCTCTGTCACCACTTGATTTGAAAGGGAAAAAAATGTTGGACTACTCCTTTAAATCACATCTAAGAAACATCTGATGTACAGCGCAGCGCTTATTCCCAATGCTTGAAGAAGTAAGAAGCAAGAAACACGTCTGGCTGTATACAAGTACTACATACTGTACTACTACAAAGCAAGCAGGGTCAATAAAGCAGAATCTGTTATTTCTTAAATAGCACAATACGCTCAGAACAAAGGCGATCCATCCATATCACACAAGATTAGAGGGGTCCCTAAGGGAACGGAACAAAGCTGCAACAGTGCAACGCTTCACATACTGCAGCACAGACAGGTTTCTTTGATCTGTTCTTCCCTTTATCCAAAAAAACAAGCAAAAAACTGCATGAAAAAGGCAAGTGTGATTCTAGCCCAGGGGTAGGGAACCTTGGCTCTCCAGCTGCTGCAAAACTACAACTCCCATCATGCCTGGACAGCCAAAGCTAAAGCTTTGGCTGTTCTGGCATGATGGGAGTTGTAGTTTTGCAACAGCTGGAGAGCCAAAGTTCCCCATCCCTGCACTAGACTAAGGACAATTTCTTGAATTTCCTTATATAATTCCTATATAAGAATTTAAAACTTTGCAATATGTATATCATTGTAATTTCATCTTTTCCCCTGTCCCTATCCACTGATGCTTAAAGTGTAGCTGTCATTTAAATTTCATTTGCAGAAATAAATAGTACAAGTGATGTTAAGTAACTCTGTAATCGGTTTTATTACGCAAAAGAGTTTTCTTCTGCACTAAAAAAGCTCTTTTGCAGCCCCCCCCCCTCACTTATCTGTGCCCATTATGGTCTATGGAGAGGGGAGGGGTCGAGGAGGGCGAGGGAGCACGGAAAGGAGGCAAACAGCTTGTGTATAGCAGAGAGCACAACGCATCATCCTGCAATCTTATCTAAAGAAGTTCCCAGACCAGCACTGATCAGTTTGACCTGTGAATCCAGTGTTTTATCTGCTCAGACACACAGTCTCCAAACTGCACGGGCTGGCTCTGTCCTCTTCCTGCTCATTCATCCCCCTCGGCCCCTCCCCCTCCATAGGTTATAATGGACACAGCAGAACCCATATTCACTTTGCTGCTCTGTAATGAAGACAGCTTTGCCTGATAATGAACAGATAAGAAGTAAGGGGGGAGGATGGGAAAACAGCTTTTGAGTAAAATAGGAACTCTTTTGCTTAAAGGAGAAGTCCGGCAAAAATTTCTATTAAAGTATTGTATTGCCCCCCAAAAGTTATACAAATGACCAATATACACTTTATATGGGAAATGCTCATAAAGTGCTTTTCTCCCTGCACTTACTACTGCATCAAGGCTTCACTTCCTGGATAACATGGTGATGTCACTTCCTGAATAACATGGTGATGTCACTTCCTGGATAAAATGGTGATGTCACTTCCTGGATAACATGGTGATGTCACGACCCGACTCCCAGGGCTATGAGGGCTGTGGCTGCTGGAGAGGATGATGGCAGAGAGGACACTGAGGGACACAGGGCACTGGAGGGACACTGAGCATCCCTCTGCCATCATCCTCTCCAGCAGCCACAGCCCGCACAACTCTGGGAGTCGGGTTGTGACATCACTATTTTATCCAGGAAGTGACATCCCCATGTTATCCAGGAAGTGACATCACCATTTTATCCAGGAAGTGACATTACCATGTTATCCAGGAAGTGACATTACCATGTTATCCAGGAAGTGACATCACCATGTTATCCAGGAAGTGACATCACCATGTTATCCAGGAAGTGACATCACCATGTTATCCAGGAACTGACATCACCATGTTATCCAGGAAGTGACATCACCATGTTATCCAGGAAGTGACATCACCATGTTATTCAGGAACTGACATCACCATGTTATCCAGTAAGTGAAGCCTTGATGCAGTAGTAAGTGCAGGGAAAAAAGCAGTTTATAAGCATTTTCCATAATAAGTGTATATTGGTGATTTGTATAATTTTTGGGGGGCAATAAAATACGTTAATAACATTTTTCGCTGGACTTCTCCTTCAATAAAACTTATTACAGAGTTTTTTAAAATCACTTGTACTAAAAATAAAGTGAAAACAGTTACACTTTAGAGGACCACTATCATTTAATACAACATTCCTCCAAGTGATCGCCTACTTGATTTGTAAACCAATTTCCCAAAAATGATTAGCTCTAAAGTCTTGGCCACAAGGTGTCTCACTTCCCCACTTCCTGCTGTCCACTGGCTGTTGTTGGGTTCAGTGTGTCTCTAGTAACAGAGAGACCAGGACAGAACACAGGACTGTAACTCATTTCTACCTCAGTGCTAGAATGTTCTCTCTGCACACTCACATTCACTATGTCATTACACAGCAGCAAGAAGTAAGTGCTGCGAGCGGCCAGGACACCGGCTTGTGTGGAGAAGAACCAAGGAGCAGCAGTGGGAAAATAAGCTACAGTAGGTATATTAGAACAGTTTATTACTCCTGAATTTTAGGGTCATGTGATGTTATTTATAAATCCTGGAAAACCACTAAGAGCTGGATGTTATTCTACACCTTGGACTATGTAGATAAGCCATTGTTAAAATGAGTGCATTCACTATATAGAAATAATGCAAGGAAATCTAGGCATACCAGTGTACAGAAAATGCATTGGCATTGTGATATCGTGGTCATTTGTTCCACTGGATACTCTCCAAGGCAAAGTTTGCAGGAAACCAGTGGGTCTAAAGCCAAATCCCACGTAGGCCGGTATCTTGCTGTAGTCATGGCAGGTTAGTCTGAAGGCAAAAAAAGAGGAAAAAACATGTTTAATAGACATTTATATAAAAGGTATAAGTACAGATACACTCTACATATACTGTATACAATCTATAATGCTGCTGCCCTGGAATTCTATATTCTACAGTATGATACCAGCTATGTACATATACTAGTATCCCTGGTATATATGCTAGTATTATATCTGCTATGTGCATATACTAGTATCCCTGGTATATATGCTAGTATTATATCTGCTATGTACATATACTAGTATCCCTGGTATATCAGCTATGTACATATACTAGTATCCCTGGTATATCTGCTATGTACATATACTAGTATCCCTGGTATATCTGCTATGTACATATACTAGTATCCCTGGTATATATGCTAGTATTATATCTGCTATATGCATATACTAGTATCCCTGGTATATCAGCTATGTACATATACTAGTATCCCTGGTATATCAGCTATGTACATATAATAGTATCCCTGGTATTATATCAGCTATGTACATATACTAGTATCACTGGTATTATATATTCTAGTATTATATCAGCTATATGCATATACATGTATCCCTGGTATTATATATTCTACAGTATGATACCAGCTATGTACATATACTAGTATCCCTGGTATATATGCTAGTATTATATCTGCTATGTACATATACTAGTATCCCTGGTATATATAATAGTATTACATCAGCTATGTGCATGTACTAGTATACCTGGTATATATAATAGTATTATATCAGCTATGTACATATACTTGTATCCCTGGTATATATTATAGTATTATATCAGCTATATGCATGTACTAGTATCCCTGGTATATATAATAGTATTACATCAGCTATGTAAATATATATAATACTATCCCTGGTATTATATATTCTGCTATTATATCAGCTATGTACATATACTAGTATCCCTGGTATATCAGCTATGTACATATACTAGTATCCCTGGTATATCAGCTATGTGCATATACTAGTATCCCTGGTATATTATAGTATTATATCAGCTATGTACATATACTAGTATCCCTGGTATATAATAGTATTATATCAGCTATGTACATATACTAGTATCCCTGGTATTATATCAGCTATGTACATATACTAGTATCCCTGGTATATCAGCTATGTACATATACTAGTATCCCTGGTATATAATAGTATTATATCAGCTATGTACATATACTAGTATCCCTGGTATTATATCAGCTATGTACATATACTAGTATCCCTGGTATACCAGCTATGTACATATACTAGTATCCCTGGTATATAATAGTATTATATCAGCTATGTACATATACTAGTATCCCTGGTATATAATAGTATTATATCAGCTATGTACATATACTAGTATCCCTGGTATTATATCAGCTATGTACATATACTAGTATCCCTGGTATTATATCAGCTATGTACATATACTAGTATCCCTGGTATATAATAGTATTATATCAGCTATGTACATATACTAGTATCCCTGGTATATCAGCTATGTACATATACTAGTATCCCTGGTATATCAGCTATGTACATATACTAGTATCCCTGGTATATAATAGTATTATATCAGCTATGTACATATACTAGTATCCCTGGTATTATATCAGCTATGTACATATACTAGTATCCCTGGTATATCAGCTATGTACATATACTAGTATCCCTGGTATTATATCAGCTATGTACATATACTAGTATCCCTGGTATATAATAGTATTATATCAGCTATGTACATATACTAGTATCCCTGGTATATCAGCTATGTACATATACTAGTATCCCTGGTATATAATAGTATTATATCAGCTATGTACATATACTAGTATCCCTGGTATATCAGCTATGTACATATACTAGTATCCCTGGTATATCAGCTATGTACATATACTAGTATCCCTGGTATTATATCAGCTATGTACATATACTAGTATCCCTGGTATTATATCAGCTATGTACATATACTAGTATCCCTGGTATTATATCAGCTATGTACATATACTAGTATCCCTGGTATATCAGCTATGTACATATACTAGTATCCCTGGTATTATATCAGCTATGTACATATACTAGTATCCCTGGTATTATATCTGCTATGTACAGTACACATACTAGTACAACATTGCATTGATTCTAGAAACAAATACAGGGATAGCTTCAGTGCTCTTGAGAGGGGTCCTGAAGAAGACCCTCACCCCCATCTCGATGGTGTCCAACCCATTTAATACAATCGGCCATGCTTAGCAGTCATCATACACAGCCACCTATACACTGAACTCTATGAGGAGAGCAGCCATAGTGACTGAGAATCAGGGTCAGAGCGGTGGGATATATTATAAATCCGTAGGATGGAGATACACCTTGGCATGCATCTGAAGTCAGCTCAGTTTTCTATGTTCCTCACATCCCATAGGGATCAGCAGGGTCTCCTAGGGGAAGAGCTTCATGTCTCTGATGGAACATTATGTAACTTCCAGCGACAGCGGGGCGTGCGGTAACCTTACTATTATTCTCCTAGGTAGCAGAGGAATGGTTACTGACACCCACATTATAGGCAGGCAGCATGGCGGAGATTACAGGGTGACGGGAAAGCGGATACAGAGGCTGCCTGTAAGGGGAAACACTGGCTACAGCCCAGGCTCTATATCCCAATGTTACATAATGGATTTGTACATCTGGGAGAAGAAGGTTACACTGTATATTATGTAACACAGAGCACACACAAACACAGTATATACCATCCTTAACACACTAAACCATTGCAACAAGTCTATAGTTTAGTTTAGCACTGCATTCATTGTCTTACACTGTCTGGAGTGAAATCCTGTATTCTACTCCAGAGCTGCATTCATAATTCTACAAAATACAGCATAGACGTGTGTAGTCATTATATTATATAGTATGTGTCTGATTCCCACATCAGAATGCCCATTTAGCTCAGAGAGTCAGCATGATGCTCCATAGGGGTGGTAGTAAAGGGTGTGTGATAAGCAGGTGACAGTTCTATAGCAGGATTGTCAAATTCAGATACAAAGCGGGACAAAAATTTAAAAATTGGACACAATTGCATGCCCCACATAGTAGTCAGCCCTCCCAATAGTGCCCCATATAGTAGTCAGGCTCCCAATAGTGCCCCACATAGTAGTCAGCCCTCCCAATAGTGCCCCATATAGTAGTCAGGCTCCCAATAGTGCCCCACATAGTAGTCAGCCCTCCCAATAGTGCCCCATATAGTAGTCAGGCTCCCAATAGTGCCCCACATAGTAGTCAGCCCTCCCAATAGTGCCCCATATAGTCGTCAGCCCTCCCAATAGTGCCCAACATAGCAGTCAGGCTCCCAATAGTGCCCCACATAGCAGTCAGCCCTCCCAATATTGCCCCATATAGTGGTCAGGCTCCCAATAGTGCCCCACATAGTAGTCAGCCCTCCCAATAGTGCCCCACATAGCAGTCAGCCCTCCCAATAGTGCCCCATATAGTAGTCAGGCTCCCAATAGTGCCCCACATAGTAGTCAGCCCTCCCAATAGTGCCCCACATAGTAGTCAGCCTCCCAATAGTGCCCCACATAGCAGTCAGCCCTCCCAATAGTGCCCCACTTAGTAGTCAGCCCTCTCAATAGTGCCCCATATAGTAGTCAGCCTCCCAATAGTGCTCCTTATAGAAGTCAGCCCCCAATAGTGCCCTATATAGTAGTCAGCCTCCCAATAATGCCCCACATAGTAGTCAGCCCTCCCAATAGTGCCCCACATAGCAGTCAGCCCTCCTAATGGTGCTCCATATAGTAGTCAGCCCTCCCAATTGAGCCCCACATAGCAGTCAGCCCTCCTAATGGTGCTCCATATAGTAGCCAGCCCTCCCAATAGAGCCCCACATAGCAGTCAGCCCTCCCAATAGTGCCCCACATAGCAGTCAGCCTCCCAATAGTGCCCCACATAGCAGTCAGCCCTCCCAATAGTACTCCATATAGTAGTCACCCCCAATAGTGCCCCATATAGTCGTCAGCCGCCCAATACTGTTGCACATAGTAGCCAGCCATGCCAATATTTTTCCATATGGTAACCAACCCCCCAAATAGTGCCCTATATAGTAGCCAGCCCTCCCAATAGGGCTCCCTATAGTAGTTAGCCCTCCTAATATTGTCCCATATAGTAGTCAGCCGCCAGAAAAATCCCCATTAGTTAGTTACTGCCCCATTACTGCCCCCACTGGAAGTATGCGCTGGGACGCCGCTCACTTACTTCTAGGGTGCAAGCTTAAAACCGCCTGCGGCCTAAAAGATTATAATATAGGTGGTCTGAGTGGCAATCCGTACCAACTCGGCGGGCCAAAAATAATGGCATTGTGGGCCATAGAACATGCCTGTTCTATGAAAACAAAATGGATCACATACTACATGGTCGCCCATTGGTTATAGTGCTCTCTGGGGAGGCCTAAAGCATCTTCTAGGGCTGGTCTATAATATATTAAGAGGAGATTTGGATGTGATACATGTACAACACTATCAAGCTCACAGCAACCTGTAACATATACTCCAGAGCTGCACTCATAATTCTTCAACACATAGAACTGGAATTTCCCAGCATTCTCTGAGGTGTTTCCACAGAGACAGAGTTGCAAATATATTTTCTATACCAATCATCATCATTGAATACAGAAGTAGCGTGTGTTCTCTATTTATTCCAGGGAACATGTTATCCCCATTCTCATGACCGAAAAGTTAGAATATTACTGATCATTAAGTTATCTCCTATTAATTACTTCGGATTATAAAGGAGTACTCCAGCGAAAATCTTTTTCTTTCAACGCAACAGGTTTTAGAAAGTTATATAGATTAGTAATGTACTTCTATTTAATAATCTCAAGTCTTCCAATGCTTATTAGCTGCTGTATGTCCTGCAGGAAGTGGTGTATACTTTCCAGTTTGATACAGTGCTCTCTGCTGCCCCCTCTGTCCATGTCAAGAACTGTCCTGAGCAGGAGAGGTTTTCTATAGGGATTTGCTATTGCTCTGGACAGTTCCTAACATGGACAGAGGTGGCAGCAGAGAGCACTGTGTCAGCCTGGAAAGAATACATTACTTCCTGCAGGACATACAGAAGCTGATAAATATAGGAAGCCATAAGATTTTTAAATAGAATTAAATTATGATTCTATATAACATTGTGAAACCAGTTGATTTGAAAGAAAAAGGATTTGAGTACCCCTTTAAGATAATAAGATAACCCCTTATATCTCACAGAAACTGTATTGTACTTCAGAGCTGCACTCATAATTCTGTAAGATAGAGAACTGCTATTTCCCTTTCTTCGCTCAGTATTTACACATATACTTTACATTCCATTCATCAGAAACCCTTCCTGTATAACTGACGATCATTGTCTATAGAAATCACTCATACACAGCACAGAACATCTCGGTTGGAGTCCGTGGTTATTGTATCTGTGTCCTTCATTGATTCTACTGCTTTCTCTGTTTTGACACACGTCCTTGTTATTCAAAAAATCGCAAGGCTTTTCTTTTATAAAGCTCTGACCTTGAGGTTCTATGTAAGGTACATGAGAACAACGGCCATGACTTGGGTTTGCTCACATTGTCCATCTACAATAAAGCACTCACACAATCCAGCTGTTCTATGGGGTATTACCATGAACATTTAAAGGGACTGTCCTCTATACTTTAAACCTTTTATGTAACACATTTACCCAGAACCCCCTCTTCCAGCCAGAGTGTAGTGGCCGTCATTCTAAAAGGGGTTCTTCACCCCAAAATTTTTTATTTCAAATCAACGGTTGCCAGAAAGTGCCAGAGATTTGTAATTTACTTCTATTAAAAAATCTCAAGTCTTCCAGTACTTAACAGCTGCTGTATGTCCTGCAGGAAGTGGTGTATTCTTTCCAGTCTGACACAGTGCTCTCTGCTGCCACCTCTGTCCATGAGAGGAACCGTCCAGTGCAGTAGCAAATCCCCATAGAAAACCTCTTCTGCTGTTCAGACTGGAAAGACTACACCACTTCCTGCAGGACATACAGCAGCTGATAAGTACTAGCCTTGAGATTTTATAACAGAAGTAAATTACAAATCTCTGGCACTTTTTGACACCAGTTGATTTGAAAGAATTTATTTATTTTTTTGCTGAACAAACCCTTTAAGTACCCAATACATGCATACCAAGTGATTTTATGTATTGCATCATGGATGGTTACCAGCAAGTAAAGGTGATTCTCAGACCCTACCCTTAGAATACTCCATCAATGAGCAATTGGTGGGGGTCCCTATTCCTATATTCCCCATTGATCATAAGAATAAACTCATGTATGGACCAATCAGGAAGTGAGAATCACAGAGCTGTGAAGGAGGAAAGTGACAAAAACTTTTCTATACCGCAGGGTGAATGGCTAAGTATAATTGCAGGCACATTATAGCAGCAGTGTGTATAGCTGAGTGTAAGTGCAGGCACATTATAGCAGCAGTGTGTATAGCTGAGTGTAAGTGCAGGCACATTATAGCAGCAGTGTGTATAGCTGAGTGTAAGTGCAGGCACATTATAGCAGCAGTGTGTATAGCTGAGTGTAAGTGCAGGTACATTATAGCAGCAGTGTGTATAGCTGAGTGTAAGTGCATGCACATTATAGCAGCAGTGTGTATAGCTGAGTGTAAGTGCAGGCACATTATAGCAGCAGTGTGTACAGCTGAGTGTAAGTGCAGGCACATTATAGCAGCAGTGTGTACAGCTGAGTGTAAGTGCAGGCACATTATAGCAGCAGTGTGTATAGCTGAGTGTAAGTGCAGGCACATTATAGCAGCAGTGTGCATAGCTGAGTGTAAGTGCAGGCACATTATAGCAGGAATGAAGAGGATGGGAAACACAAGGGCTGACAGAGACTGCAAGGAGCATGAAGTATTGAGCAGGACAGATGTGGGCACAGTTTAGCAGCACTCTCTGTCTGGGGAGAGATGGGTTACAGCTATGAAGCGATTACCTCCACAGTCCTGTCCCCTGATGTAATCCCCAGCCCGAAGTGGATCTGCTATGATTTGGAAGGTGAGGGAGACTTCCTGGGTCAGAGTACAGGGCTGTAGACCCCGCTATGCAGACCATGCCCCTCCCCACTCCCCCTCCCACCCAGTACAGGGAGCTCTTACACCAAAGCAATGCTCTTAAAGGACAAGTAATTGAAGCACATTACAAAGTTATATAACTCTGTAATGTGCGTCAATCACCTATCTGCCTCCCTTCCCTGTCTTTCCCCCCTCCACCCCCCACCAGGAAGTGTCCTGACTCACACAGACCTAATTACTAATTACTCCAGCTGTTTCAAAACTACAATTCCCATCATGCCTGGACATTGTAGTTTTGGAACGGCTGGAGGGCCTGACTTTGACATCCCTGTATCTAGAACCAGAACCTCTCCTGTCCTCAGTGGGTGCAGATTTTGCAGCTCAGTTCCATTGAAGTGAATGGAGCTTAACTGTAATACCACACACAACCAGAGGACAGGGTGTCACTGTTTTTGAAAGAAAGTATCAGTGTTTTTTGTTATCCTGCATAACCCAGGAAGTTATATTGATTTGTAATTTACTTCTATTTAAAAATCTCTAGTCCAATACTTCCAGTATTTTACAGCTGCTGTATGCCCTGCAGAAAGTGGTTTGTTCTTCCCAGTCTGACACAGTGCTCTCTGCTGCCACCTCTGTCCATGTCAGGAACTGTCCAGAGCAGTAGCAAATCCCCATAGAAAACCTCTCCTGCTCTGGACAGTACTGACACGGACAGAGGTGGCAGCAGAGAGCACTGTGTCAGACTGGAAACAATACACCACTTCCTGCAGGGCATACAGCAGCTGATAAGTACTGGAAGACTTGATATTTTTTAATAGAAGTAGTTTACAAATCTATATAACTGTCTGAAATCAGTTGATTTGAAAGAAAAAGATGTTCACCGGTGTACCCCTTTAAGGGGAATATACTATGAAGATCACCATTCAGTACGGCAGCATCTATGGCTACACTCCAGGCGGCTGCCATGGAAAGGTTTATTTAAGTTGCATTTCTCTTATCCGGGGTCAGCGGAGGGGATGCTGCCAGCTACTTAAGCTACATCAAATATTCCTGAGCGTTCGGAGGGAAATAATTACACAATGTATCACAGCCCGGCGCTGATCTCTATAGAGCAAACACGTGAATATGCCGCTCTAGGCTCCCAAGCTATATAATCTGATCAATGCCTTATAGTCCAGAAATCCTGCACCACCTCCCAGACTGGTTCCCCATTCCCTTAGGGGGCAGCACAGATCTGGTCAGACAAGAAGTCGTCATTCTACAAACCAACTCAGCCTGACGATCAGCAACAGAGCGAGATGGGTGACATTCAATATGGCAGCTACTATAGCTGGGGGCACACCTGGGGGGTATTATCCATTGTGCTCTATCGACAATGGAAGAAATGGCGTCAGCTGATCTGTTATATAAAATCCATGCATGTGTATGCTGGAGTCGAATGAACATGCATGGGGAAAAGGGAAAAAGCTGAGCAGGTGGTGGCTTATCTCCTTGAGAACAGAGAGATCAGGAAGTTGAGATGTTCAGAGAGGGGTCAGGCGTGATGGGTTATAGCCACCCGACCCTTTTGTTCTGGATGGGAGGAGCTACCACTAGAGCAGCCTGACTAGTGCATGGCAAACTTAAAGGGGTACTTTGAAGATTTTATTTTATTTTTTATTTAAGATCAACTGGTGTCAGAAAGTTATGTAAATATATAATTTACTTCTATCTCCAGTCTTCCAATACTTATCAACTGCTGTAGGAAGTGGTGTATTCTTTCCAGTCTGACGCAGTGCTCTGTCCAGAGCAGCAGCAAGTCCCTACAGAAAACCTCTCTGCTCTGGACAGAGGTGGCAGCAGAGAGCACTGTGTCAGACTGGGAAGAATACACCACTTCCTGCAGGACATACAGCAGCTGATAAGTACTGGAAGACTTGAGAATTTTAAATAGAGGTAAATTACAAATCTATACAACTTTCTGAAACCAGTTGATTTGAAAGAAAATATTTTTTTTGTCAGAGTACCCCTTTAAGTTGAGACAGTTAGTATTCCTTTGAAGAGTATTATGTGATATGAAATCCAGTGAACCATAAACCTGTGTCACCCGGATACAGGAGATACAGGTTTATGGTTCATTACCTCCTGCAATTCTCTCCTAGAAACAAGCGGCCATTGTTGTGTACCACCCTACTGTCTACAGCAGGATTATCTGTAGGGATCTCTATTCATTCTGCACAGGACAGGCCCCTTCCCCACCACAATGAAGGTTTGTAATCTGCTCATGAATCTCGCCCTACACATCTCTCCCCCTGCTGCAGGTGACTGACAGACGCCATGTAATCGATAGCTATTCACATCCACATAGCTTCAGTCCACCTCCACAAGAGCGATCAATACGGAATCTATAACTCCTGATATGATGATGTTGTTACTGATAGCTCATTATCGGTTATACATATTGTGACTGTACATCATCATGTTCTATATAAAGACAACCACAGGCGGTAACGGGTGGCCTCCACATACAACGACAGGGCCATACCCATCTCCCACAACAACATTTAGGGTGCGTTCACACCTACAGGATCCGCAGCAGATTTGATGGTGCAGATTTGATGCTGTGTTCAGTTATTTAAATGAAATCTGCTGCAGATCCGGTAAGTGTGAACGTACCCTAAAGGGGTACACCGGAACTCAACTGCTGTCAGAAAGTTATGCAGATTTTTAAATTGCTTCTAGCTAACAAATCTCAATCCTTTTAGTACTTATCAGCTGCTGTATGTCCTGCAGGAAGTGGTGTATTCTCTCCAGTCTGACACAGTGCTCTCTGCTGCCATCGCTGTCCATGTCAGGAACTGTCCAGAGTAGCAGTAAATCCCTATAGAAAACCTCTCCCGCTCTGGGCAATTCCTGACATAGACAGAGGTGTCAGACTGAAAAAAATACAACACTCCATGCAGGGCTTACAGCAGCTGATAAGTACTGGAAGACTTGATTTTTTTCAATAGAAGTAAATTACAAATCTGTATAACTTTCTGACATCAGTTGATTAAAAAAAAAATTCTCTTTAGTACCCCTTTAAGGAACATTCATATTGAGTATTTTTACTCCAGAATCTAAATAAAAATAATGCATGAAATATTTTTTCAATGGAATCTGCCCGATTCTGAAATCATGTATAATCAATGTAGCACTGAAAGGGAACACTTTGATTTTTCCCATGGAAAGGTCAACTGTGTGAACATAACCATGTGTGACTGTTCTGGACAGCCCCTCATAGGGTAACCTTTGTATGATTGTCAGAACTGCAGACATAGGCAGATGCATTATAGGGGGATAAAATTATGGGGACAAAAAAAAAATAAAAAAATCTTTCAAATCAACTGGTGCCAGATATTTGTGATTCACTTCTATTAAAAAAACCTCTAGTCTTCCAGTACTTATCAGCTGCTGTATGCCCTACAGGAAGTAGTGTATTCTCTCCAGTCTGACACAGTGCTCTCTGCTGCCACCTCTGTCCATGTCAAGAACTGTCCAGAGCAGTGGCAAATCCCCTAGAAAACCTCAGAATACGCCACTTCCTGCAGAACACGCAGCAGATGATAAGTATTGGAAGACTGGAGTTTTTTTTTACTATACGTAAATTACAAATCTCTGGCACTTTATGGCACCGTTAGAAAGATTTTTTTTTTTTTTAATGATAAACAAACCCTTTAAGTCAATAGGGTCAGATAACTGCATTGTTCTACAATGCAAACAGCAAGGCCCTAAAAGTCCAGATGACCCTATATTTGCCTACTGATCCGGCAGATGGCTGGGGGCACAGTGTGCAGGAATGTGTTAGGGCACACACAGAACAATGTACACTGGGCAGCTGTGTGTCAGGCCTGGCATGTCAGCCCCCCTCCCTCCGCTAACACAAAACCACTAATTGTGCGGAGACAATGAGACTGGAGCGCTCCCATTTGTTATTAAACACAGGAGAAGATAGTAAAGCTGCGGCCCTACACACCGGGATATAGCAGCTACATGCCAATGGCAGCACAGGCCCATAGGACAACAGCTGCTGGAGCTGGAAGGTTGGCCTCGTGCTCCTCAGAGTCCGGCTAATTGAAGGGTCTCCGCTGCCGGGAGCCCACAAGGTGGTATTCGTGGGGGTGACCACACTGAAAATGACTATTTTCCCTTCGTTGACAAATTAAAGGGTTTTTCCTATAAAAGACTTCTATGCAGTAAATGTCAGGATGAAGTTATAAATCAGACGGTTGCTGACACCATGTACGTGTGTACTCTCCATTACACAGGGTGATATGTAAGAAGCCAGAGTCCCCTGAATGTGGTGGTGGGGGTCCACCTCACCCCAACCCGCGTAGTATGTTCTAACAACAAAAGGCTCTCCAGAGTAGTAACTTTTTAAGGGCTTCCCATGACTCTATAAGTGTTATATACTGTGACTTTAAGGGTCCTATTCCATGGGCCGATGGGGGCCTGATCAACGATGTAAACGAGCGCCGATCTGCTAGATCGGCGGTCGTTTACTGGTCCTATTCCACGGCCCGACAATCGTTTAGCGAGGGCTGCAGGGACATTGTTACCGATGTCCTTGCAGCCCTTGTTTTATACATTACCTGTCCAGGCGAAGGTCTTCTCCTCCTCCCGGTCTCGCACCGCAGAAGCTTCGGAGCGGCCTGTCTGAACTGACAGACTGCTCAGCCAATCACTGGCCACGGCGGTCCAGGCAAGTGATTGGCTGAGCTCTCTGTCAGCTCACAGTTGATGCTGCAGCGCGGGAACGGGAAGAGGAGAAGACCTGCAGCTTGGACAAGTAATGTATGATATTTGTGAAATCGGCGGTCGCCCGCCGCACCCGCTATTCCACATAGCAATGCGCGGGTGGCGAACGATGATTTTAGGTTTGAACCTAAATGAACGATCAGCCGATAACACGATCATTGGGCGATCGTTCTCTCTATTCCATGGAGCGATAATCGGCCAAATCGGGCCAATTATCGCTCCGAGGAATAGGCCCCTAAGGGCCCTATTCCACCGGACAATTATCATTCGCATAATCGTTAACGATTAACAATCTCATACGACCGCTATTGCGAAAGACCTGAAAACGTTCACTCATTTCCATGGAACGATAATCGTTACTTATGATCGTATTTGTGATCGTTTTTTCTTCGCTTAAATAGATAGATAAATAGATAGATAAAAAAGATCTATCTAAAATCTAACTATACAAAGATATAAACTATTCACATAACAACAACAATAATAATAATAATAATAATAATAATTCTACATAACAATAATAATACATCCAGCAACCATAAATAACAGCAATATTTACAATTTATAAACAATATGATACAATTTGGAGGTTTCTTACAGATGTGACACCAGGTGGTAAATACCATCTACCATAGGGGAAGACTCCAAGACGTGGGAATTTTATTACAAAGCTTTTATTTGTCCAGATTAAAAAACAAAGGTGCAAACACACAGACCTGGTGCAAAACAGGTTCCCGACGTGTCTGTCTGTTTGCACCTTTGTTTTTAATCCGAACAAATAAAAGCTATGTGTTAAAGTTCCCACGTCTTGGAGTGGCGGAGTCCTAGAGCCTGGCCGGCACCGGACACCCCTGCACCCTCCCCAAATCTGAGCTGCTACAATCTACATGTACCAAGCTGAATGGCTACTTCTTATATCTGTATAGATGATAAATAATAACAATGTCAGTGATGTCATCCTGTCTGTCTATAGAACCCACCACCACCACTATGCCCATTCTGCTTATGGGGAATCCTCATTCACAGCCCATGGGATGCCACACGCACATGGCACAGTGACGCCACCCCTCATCAGCCCAAAGGCTTCCATGTCAGCTACGTTTTCTTATCAAATTTAAAAGATTTACAAACTGTACATATGAGTATTATATATGATATATGGGGATATATATTATATAAGATGTGTCTATAGGCATCTGTTACATTCTATTATCCATCTAATGCATCTATGTATATATGTACTGTATTAGAGATTTCTCCAGCTGTTTCCTATATTCAGCCCTCTGTGACCCTAATCTAACCCAGCCTCCTCCCCCTCTAAGCAGTGCTCCCTATCCCTATAAGCAGTGCCCCTCTATCCCTATAAGCAGTGCTCCCCATCCCTCTAAGCAGTGCTCCCCATCCCTCTAAGCAGTGCCCCCCATCCCTCTAAGCAGTGCCCCCCATCCCTCTAAGCAGTGCTCCCCATCCCTCTAAGCAGTGCTCCCCATCCCTATAAGCAGTGCCCCTCTATCCCTATAAGCAGTGCTCCCCATCCCTCTAAGCAGTGCTCCCCTATCCCTCTAAGCAGTGCCCCCCACCCCTCTAAGCAGTGCTCCCCTATCCCTCTAAGCAGTGCCCCCCTATCCCTCTAAGCAGTGCTCCCCATCCCTCTAAGCAGTGCCCCCATCCCTCTAAGCAGTGCCCCCCATCCCTCTAAGCAGTGCTCCCCATCCCTCTAAGCAGTGCCCCCCTATCCCTCTAAGCAGTGCCCCCCTATCCCTCTAAGCAGTGCCCCCATCCCACCACGATGCACACACACAGCTGTAGAGTATCTCACCCCACTTCCAGCTTCCCAGACTGTTTCCCCTGGTGACAGCAGCACTGGGCACTGTTGGAGAGGTCCTCCTGTATAGCAGCAGTACTGGGCACTGTTGGAGGAATCCTCCTGTATAGTAGCAGCAGCACTGGGCACTGTTGGAGAGGTCCTCCTGTATAGTAGCAGCAGCACTGGGCACTGTTGGAGGAATCCTCCTGTATAGCAGCAGCACTGGGCACTGTTGGAGGAATCCTCCTGTATAGTAGCAGCAGCACTGGGCACTGTTGGAGGAATCCTCCTGTATAGCAGCAGCACTGGGCACTGTTGGAGGAATCCTCCTGTATAGCAGCAGCACTGGGCACTGTTGGAGAGGTCCTCCTGTATAGCAGCAGCACTGGGCACTGTTGGAGGAATCCTCCTGTATAGCAGCAGCACTGGGCACTGTTGGAGGAATCCTCCTGTATAGCAGCAGCAGCACTGGGCACTGTTGGAGAGGTCCTCCTGTATAGTAGCAGCAGCACTGGGCACTGTTGGAGAAATCCTCCTGTATAGCAGCAGCAGCACTGGGCACTGTTGGAGGAATCCTCCTGTATAGCAGCAGTACTGGGCACTGTTGGAGGAATCCTCCTGTATAGCAGCAGTACTGGGCACTGTTGGAGAGGTCCTCCTGTATAGTAGCAGCACTGGGCACTGTTGGAGAGGTCCTCCTGTATAGTAGCAGCAGCACTGGGCACTGTTGGAGGAATCCTCCTGTATAGCAGCAGCACTGGGCACTGTTGGAGGAATCCTCCTGTATAGCAGCAGTACTGGGCACTGTTGGAGGAATCCTCCTGTATAGCAGCAGCAGCACTGGGCACTGTTGGAGGAATCCTCCTGTATAGCAGCAGTACTGGGCACTGTTGGAGGAATCCTCCTGTATAGCAGCAGCAGCACTGGGCACTGTTGGAGGAATCCTCCTGTATAGCAGCAGCAGCACTGGGCACTGTTGGAGGAATCCTCCTGTATAGCAGCAGCAGTACTGGGCACTGTTGGAGGAATCCTCCTGTATAGCAGCAGCACTGGGCACTGTTGGAGGAATCCTCCTGTATAGCAGCAGTACTGGGCACTCTCCTCCCTCTTCCTCCTCATCTGGTGACCAGCTTCAGGAGGAGGGGAGAGAGTACAGTGCCTGGCAGTCTCTAAACCAGGGGAGGGGGCTGCATTATCTGCCTGGAATCCCTGCACACTGGGGGACTTGCTCCCCTCACCCTGCAATGCATCTCCCTACAACACACAGAAACAGCATGCAAAACAAAGAGCACATAAGCTGCAGGCAGGCAAAGGCTTCGAGGGATTATTGCAAGAAGAAGGCAAGGCAGAGGACAAAGAGGAGCAGCCATGCATGCAACCTACAGAAACGCAAGAGAAACGCTTCTGCCCCCGGTCACAGATCACATATAGAAGGTTTATATACTTACTGGCAGGCATAGAGCTGCAGCCTCTGCACAGCAAGCCTGGGAGCCTGATGCGGTCTGGGAGGCGCGCATGCGCAGTGCAGGCTGCTGGGCTAATGTGCTTGATGCTAAGCTGCAAGGAGTCTGGAGGCTGGAGGAGGCTGAGACTAGAAGAGACTGACTGGCAGGGGGTGTTCCACTGAGTCACACAGCAGGATGCCTGGATGAGCTGCTGTCCCTGGCATGGGATTGGAAGCTGTCAGCTAAACTAGACAGAATGCACTGAAATAGAAAAATGTCCCTAAATGCAAAAAAATTGCAATGCATTATTTAACCCCTTTCACTCCATTACTGTAGATTGCATAATATAATATATTACATTTAGATTTCCTAAAGAATATAAATAGCCAATCCCTAATATTTGCTTAGACTCTGGCGGAATATAAAAAGAGAAAGACCTCCAGGGCTGCCAAGGCGACAGGCAGGGCGCCAAGCCAGCGGTCAGTCCTGCAGGGATGGCATCCAGAGGCGCTTGGCTGCGATTGTCAGGTCACTCCCTGGTGCTAGCGAAGGAAACTAGGAAAGAGACAGAGTTTTTAATGTTTTATACATTGGAGGGCCCTGGGCCTCTCATTAGAAAGATATAGAGGAGATTGGGCGCTAGGCTATATAGATGCTGGACTTAAAGGGGTAGTTCAGCCCCACAAAAAAAAATATATATTTTAAATTAAATGGTGACAGAAAGGGCCAAAGATTTGTAATTTACTTCTATTAAAAAATCTCAAGTCTTCCAGTACATATCAGCTGCTGTATGTCCTGCAGGAAGTGGTGTATTCTTTCCAGTCTGACACAGTGCTCTCTGCTGCCACCTCTGTCCATGTCAGGAACTGTCCAGAGCAGCAGCAAATTCCTATAGAAAACCTCTCCTGCTCTCCAGACTGGAGAGAATACAAAACTTCCTGCAATACATACGGCAGATGATAAATACTGGAAGACTTGAGATTTTTTTAATAGAAGCTACCGGATGTCCTGCAGGAAGTAGTGTATTCTCTCCAGTCTTGTCTAGTAGTAGAGGTTTTCTATGGGCATTTGCTGCTGCTCTGCACAGTTCCTGACATGGACAGAGGTGGCAGCAGAGAGCACTGCGTCAGACTGGAAAGAATACACCACTTCCTGCAGGACATACAGCAGCTGATATGTATGGGAAAACTTCAGATTTTTTAATAGAAGTAAATTACAAATCTCTGGCACTTGCTGGGAACAGTTGATCCGAAAGGAAATCATTTTTGGTGAACAACCCCTTTAAATTTTGTTAAGGAAAAATATTTCTTTCATACAGCGCCCACAGCAGGGGAACAGTATTACAGCAATTCCTCAAGTTACAATGGCCTCAGGTTACAAAATGTTCGCTCTACAATAAAATGTGCAAATGGTTGGAAGAACAGATCAGATCTAGTATTTCACTAGTAAAACCTCTGCACTACTGAAGTGCATGCACTAACTGGCGGCCTAGTAGCGCCTCTCTACAGTAGAGTGCGGTACTACATGTTCTGTACTTTACCCGTACCAGGATGAGCTGCTGCTTTGGACACCAGGTGAGGGTGGCTCCATTTTTTCCCTTGTACATAGAGTGCGCTGTACAGGACCCTGAAGAAACTCTTGTCTTTGACATCTCGGGGACTTAAAGGGGCACTCCGGTGAAATTTTTTATCTTTCAAATCAACTGGTTTTAGAAAGTTATATAGACTTGTAATTTACTTCTATCTAAAAATCACAAGTCTTCCAGTACTTATCAGCTGCTGTATGCCCTACAGGAAGTGGTGTATTCTTTACAGTCTGGGTGGAAGAGAACAAAAGGAGTGGAGGTGAAGGGGCAGGGAGTGACACGGTATAAAAGAAGGAGTGGCTAGAGGAGTTAACTCTCGAACTGCCCACAAGCTAACACCAGGGGGCGCAATGTGTGAAAAATGGGAGGGTGACTAAAGGGCAGAGCAATCATGGACTCTCTCTCTCTAGATGCTGCTGTGTCCCCCCACCCCATCCCGTGACTGCTCATACAAGTCACACAAGGGGACTAAAATAAAAAAAGGAAAGATTTTAAAAATATAACCAACAATGCCAATTTTATAGAAAAAAAGTGATTTGAATTTTTAACCTTTTAAAGAAAAAAAGTTAAAAAAAACATAATTGGTATTGCCATGCGCAGAAATATTAATTCTGAAATCTTGCAGTTTTTATTCGCACCGCTGGGCCTAAAACTACACAACATTTCATGTAAGGGAGCAGCAATCTGCTAGATCGGCACTCGCTTACTGAGCCTATTACAAGACTCCATGATCATGAAGCAAGGGCTGTATATATATAATTAGCGATGTCCCTGCAGCCCTTTCTGTACAAAGTAAACAATAAAGTATACACTAATTTTAAAACTCTTAATTTTAAAAGGGCCAATTTTCCTGGGTTAAGGGCAGAACTTCAGGGCATAGACTTGGAGCGGCTGCTGGCACATACTGATACAGCTAATAAATGGGAAATCTTCAAATCCACATTAAATAACTGTACTGCCAAATATATTCCTATGGGTAACAAATATAAACGGTTAAAATCCAATCCCACATGGCTTACAACCGAGGTTAGAAGGGCTATAAATGAGAAAAAAGGGGCATTTAAAAAATATAAATCAGAGGGGTCAGCTGTAGCATTTAAACATTACAAAGAAGTCAACAAAACCTGTAAAAATGTAATAAAAGCAGCAAAAATTCACAATGAAAGGCAGGTAGCTATAGAAAGCAAAAGAAACCCCAAAAATTCTTCAAATATATTAATGGAAAAAAACCAAGGTCAGAGCACGTAGGACCCCTAAATAATGGCGACGGGGAATTAATAACTGGGGATCAGGAGAAAGCTGAGTTACTTAATGGCTTCTTCAGTTCTGTATATACAAAAGAAGAGGATGGAGCTGTGGTGGGTGGGGCCAGTACTGAGGTGGGTGGGGCCAGTGCTGCTAACACATGTAATGTACTGAACTGGTTTACTATAGATATGGTCAAGATAAATTAAATAAACTCAATATAACCAAAGCTCCAGGGCCTGATGGATTACACCCCAGAGTTCTTAGGGAACTCAGTTCTGTAATTTCTCTACCCTTGTATGAAATATTCCGTGATTCTTTGCTTACTGGTATTGTGCCGAGGGACTGACGTAAGGCAAATGTAATGCCGATCTTCAAAAAGGGCTCTCGAACTTCCCCAGGTAACTATAGACCCGTAAGCTTAACGTCCATTGTGGGGAAACTATTTGAGGGGCTTATAAGGGACTACATCCAGGAATATGTAGTGGCTAATAGTATTATAAGTGATAACCAGCATGGTTTTACTAAGGACAGAAGCTGTCAAACCAACCTAATATGTTTCTATGAAGAGGTAAGTAGAAGCCTGGATGGGGGCGCGGCTGTGGATATCTGGATACCTGGATTTTGCAAAAGCGTTTGACACAGTTCCTCATGGACGTCTGATGGGTAAGTTAAAGTCTATCGGTTTGGAAAGTTTAATGTGTAACTGGATTGAAAACTGGCTTAATAATCGTACCCAGAGAGTGGTGGTCAATGATTCCTACTCTGAATGGTCCCCGGTAATAAGTGGAGTACCTCAAGGGTCAGTACTGGGCCCTCTTCTGTTTAACTTGTTTATTAATGATATTGAGAATGGAATTAACAGCAATGTTTCTATCTTTGCAGATGACACCAAGCTTTGTAGTACAGTACAGTCTATGGAGGATGTGCAGATGTTACAGGATGACTTAGACACACTGAGTGTTTGGGCGTCCACTTGGCAAATGAGGTTCAATGTGGATAAATGTAAAGTTATGCACCTGGGTACTAATAACCCGCATGCATCATATGTCCTGGGGGGAGTTACACTGGGAGAGTCACTGATGGAGAAGGATCTGGGTGTACTTGTAGATAATAGACTACAGAACAGCACACAATGTCAGGCAGCTGCTTCTAAGGCCAGCAGGATATTGTCATGCATTAAAACAGGCCTGGACTCTCGGGACAGGGATATAATATTACCGCTTTATAAAGCTTTGGTGCGGCCTCATCTAGAGTATGCCGTCCAGTTTTGGAACCCGATTCATAAAAAGGATGTTCTAGAGCTGGAGAGGGTACAAAGACGGGCAACTAAACTAATAAGGGGAATGGAGCATCTTAGTTATGAGGAGAGATTAAAAGAATTACATTTGTTTAGTCTGGAGAAGAGACGTTTAAGGGGAGATATGATTAACTACAAGAGATATGGGGAAAAGATGTTCCAGGTAAAACCCCCTCAAAGGACAAGAGGGCACTGCCTCCGCCTGGAGAAAAAAAGGTTCAATCTCCGGAGGCGACAAGTCTTCTTTACCATGAGAACAGTGAATCTGTGGAACAGTCTACCACAGGATCTGGTCACAGCAACAACAGTAGAGGGCTTCAAAACAGGGCTAGACAAGTTCTTAGACCAAATAATATAAATGCATATGTATAGAACCTATCACCCCTCCCCCTTCCCTGTATCCATCCCCTCCTTGGTTGAACTTGATGGACATGTGTCTTTTTTCAACTGTATTAACTATGTAACTATGTAACTTAAAGGGAATTCATCACCATGATAATGCTACCTAAGCTATCAGCATCCTGTTATAGAGCCGAAGGAGCTGAGCGGATTGATATATATCTTTATGGGAAAAGATTCTGTATAACTTGTAATTTATTGATTGAAATCTCTGATGTTTCCATGCTAAAGAGTCCAGTGCATTGAGTGACACCGCCCACTGGACTCCTTATCACAGAATGATCAGGGATTTAAATCAGCATGTTACAAGTTATACTGAATCTTTTCCCACAAAGTTATATATCAATCTGCTCAGCTCTTCCTGCTCTATAACATGATGGTGATAGATTACATAGCATTATCTTGGTGACAGGTTCCCTTTTAACCTCTCCACGCTCCCTGTTGTCTATCTAGCTTCTCCTTGCTCTCCGCAGTCACTGCTGATGTAGTTTTTAAAATGACAGGACGCTCAGCCAATCACTGGCCAAGAAGTGATTGGCTTCAGACATAATATCGGCGGCTGCGGTGAGATGATGAGACGATGAGAAGCAGTGGGGAGTCTGGAGAGGTAAGTATGAAGTCTATTATTTTATTTTACACATTCCTCAGCGAGCAGCAGTGAATCACTATCACACGGAGCGATGAGCGGTCGGTGACCAATGATTTTTAAACACGTTAAAGGACAACGATCAGCTGTTGATTGTTTCCTCGGCTGATTGTTGTCTTTATTACAGGGAGCAATAATCTGCTGAAGCAGACGGATCAGTCGGCAGATTATTGCTCCATGTTATAGAGCCCTTAGCTTAGACTTCTTGTTGTGTCTGTGGTGATAAGAGGAGGCTGCTGTAAAGTGATCTGTACAGCATTGCAGCGTCATTTGACACCAGTAGATAAAGGAGACAATAGCTGCTCCCTGTGGAATGACCTCTTCACAGGTCACAGAGCGCGCTCAGTAATGTTTTACAATCATCTCAAGGGGACAGAGTCTGTTTATTGTCGTTTTTGTCCATGAGGCTTGCTGTAAAGCATGTCACTAAACGCTGTTAAAGGGAACCATTCACCCCGTGGCCCCCGGCAGAAACTGACATACAGTGACAAAAAGTTCAATATACTTACCACATCGCTCCCGGTCCCGTCCCGAAGCCCGTTGTTGACACGGAGAAATTGACGATTCTTCTTCTCGCGCCCATTATGGTAATGAGCGCCGCCGGGTCCGAAGTCCAGCCTTCTCCCCACCTCCGACACTTGATTGACGCCAGGTCCTCTTCCTCCTTGTCTTCTTTCTTCTCGCCGGATCCCGCGCAGGCGCCGTGACAGTCGTTTTCGGTGCATGCGCAGTTCACAATTGAAGCCGCTCCGCAGCTTCACTGTTTACTGCGCGTGCACCGATTTGCTCGAAGACCGTATCCTGTTTACCGCGCAGGCGCAGAAGAGGTGACGAGACCATCACAGCGGCGCCTGCGCGGGAATTCGGCAGAAGACTGAAGACTGAAGACGTCAATCAAGTTCCAGGAGGCGTGGATGGGCGGCGACGAGAAGAGGACCTCATGAATAAGTTGGACTCGTCCGTCGTTTCCTATGGACGTTGGACTCATCTCAGCTCATTACCATAATGGGCGGGAGAAGAAGAATCGGCGATTTCTCCGTGTCAACAACGGGATCCGGGACGGGACCGGGAGCGATGTGGTAAGTATATTGACCTTTATGTCACTGTATGTCAGTTGCTGCCGGGGGCCACGGGGTGAATGGTTCCCTTTAAGAACAGTTCAGGCAAAGATGGCAGCCCCCTTAGTAATAAACAACAAAAAAAAAATTACAGTCAGAAAGATAGAAACGGATTAGGATAAACAAGAATGTGTTCCAGTATCTGGCTGATATCTAGGTGATACATCCCCTTTAAGGCCTGCACAGATTTGCCTGTGAGCTTCAGCCCATGAGGTAAACGCTTTAGTAGAGAGCCTTTTAGCACATGTAAACCTCAGGAGGGAACAATCAATACGGCACAACTAACAATCCCACTCAGCGGTATGATTCACTCTCTAGAGGTGTCCTACTCATAAGCACTAATGTATGAGGATGACACAATACAGAACATTGTAAAGACACTGGGCGACATAGTCTCATTTTATCATTTTATCAGCCATAGACCTTTATAGTATACCAACTAGATATGGAAGACAATTATAATCAGAGGGGCCTGAGCACGAAGACCCCCACCTGTCCCATTAACCTAATGACTAATTAGGGAACCTGACTTCTCAGAACTGGTGGGGACCCATTGGTCATACCCCCAATCACACAGTATATTCAGTCAATACACCATAAGGCCGGGTTCACACAACGTATTTTTTTGAAAAAATACATTGCATTGTTTTCTATGGAATCCACTCTGTATACACTCCGGCCGGGATTCCATGCAGTCGCACAATAAAATGACATGTCAGTTTTGTGCGGCCACTATTCATTGAATAGTGGCCACACAAGACTTATAGAGCAGGCAATGTAAAGTGCCATTGTGTGCTATTCCAATTTGAAAGAAATGAATTTCATCCAGCCCATATTTTAGTACCGGCCGGGTTGAACTTCACAGACAGTGGCTGTTCTGTGACACGGCCGTGTCACAGAACGGCCGCTGTCATACATTAGCCTAAAAGTGCTCATGCAATAACCTTTTTACTATTGTGAAAAATCTTAGCTCTTTAAAGGGGTTATCCAGCACTACAAAAACATGGACACTTTCCCCCTACTGTTGTCTCCAGTTTGGGTGGGGTTTTGAAACTCAGTTCCATTGAAGTAAATGGAGCTTAATTGCAAACCGCACCTGAACTAGAGACAACAGTAGGGGGAAAAGTGGCCATATTTTTGTAGCACTGGATAACCCCTTTAAAGAGTCCCTTCTGTTTCGGGTCCACAGCTGCCTCATTCACACGTTCAATGATTTTTCTGGGCCACAAAACCTCCCGTTATTTTTTCTCAATGATCCGTGAAAAATCATCATTATTTACATCCTTAATTGGATCTATATCCGTTTCCGTAAAATGTGAACAGTACTAGTTTGCATAGATTTGATCCATGGTTTTCACGGACGTCACGGATGTAAACCATACGGATCCCATAGACTTCTATTGGTAATCCGTACCGCTATCACAATCCGCACTAGGACGTCTCATTTTATTTTTTATGGAACGGATTACGGATCAAAAGTAACACGGACTGTGAGAATAGCCCAATATAAATCAATGTTCTCTAAGTTCAGTGTTTACGGATCCGCAATTATGGACTACTTTACGGAATGTGTGAATAAGGGTGCATTCACACTTACAGAATCTGCAGCAGATTTGATGCTGTGTTCAGTTATTTGCATCAAATCTGTTGTGGATCCGCAGCAGAAAATCAGCTGCATTATGGTGTATTTGAGGCTACTCTATGGGGGAGATTTATCAAACATGGTGTAAAGTGAGACTGGCTCAGTTGCCCCTAGCAACCAATCAGATTCCACCGTTCATTTTCCAAAGAGCCTGTGAGGAATGAAAGGTGGAATCTGATTGGTTGCTAGGGGCAACTGAGCCAGTTTCACTTTACACCATGTTTGATAAATCTCCCCCAAGTTAAACATATTTTTTAAGAATTTTCGGTGCCATTTTTTTAATTTTTCATTTTTCTATCTATATTATAAAATAATCCAGGAATCTTGCAGTTCTCATTCTCACCACTGGGGCTAAAACTAAGTTGAGACTTCCTATTGTGTCTGTGGTGATAAAAGAAGGCTGCTGTAAAGTGATCCGTACAGCATTGCAGCATCATGTGACAACAGTAGGTGGCGGAGACAATAGCAGTTCCCTGTGGAATGACCTCTTTAAAGGTCACAGAGCGCGCTCAGTAATGTTTGAGTAGAGTCTGTCTATTGTCCTCTATGTTCAGTCTTGCAGTAAAGCAGGTCACTAAGTGCTGTTAAGAACAGCCCAGGCAATATGGCCGCCCCCATAACAATGTATAAATAGTAGAGAAAAAAATTAAAGTGGGAAAATAAAAACAGAATAAAAGAACAATATTCAGTATCTGACTAATTAAAAGAAAATTTAGGTGACAGATTCCCTTTAACCCTCACGTTAAAAAGTGAAAGTCAAGGTGGATCAGGACGGCTCCATGTGACCATAACTTAACACGTTTCACTGACTCTTTGGTGATCAGACCTTTGTTATTGATGAGCGGCGACTATTCTTGTAGCTGACCAGTCACTATTAGCCGTACACAGCTGGCAGCTATAAATACATGTTTAGCACTTAGGAGCAATGACTCAGAGACGCTCATCTCCTGGATATTACCTTAGTAACAGGTCCCTTCCCATTGACGTTAGTACCGGCTATAGAATGGCTACACTCTTGGAGGCTCTGATCGTCATCAGGAACCTAACCCCCGGCTTCATGTTTTCAGCCCTGTGGTACTGTGTTAAGGAGTATTATACGTATAAATAGACATGTTCTGGGACTGGAAATTGAAGGTTATTTCATTTAATATGTTTCAATCCAAGAATAGTCGGATCAGCCTGTCCCAAGGGCTTCCAGAAATACAGAAATACCATAAATTAATCTAGAAATAAGTAAGTGAATGAAAGTGTAAGAAATTAGGAAGCGGTGGCAGCTGTGAGATGTACGGCCAGCTGGTGTATATACATTAGATGACCGTAATACAATCAACCCACCCAGGAAGCAACAATGCCCGGCTCAGGGATATGAGAATTTGCTGAGATTGGGCTGGCTGCTGGCTGTAACATGTCTAGATTTCATGTCTAGATTAAAGGGGGACTCCGCTAAAAAAAAATTCTTTCAAACTGGTGTTAGGAAGTTATATAGATTTGTAATTTCCTTCTGTTTAAAAATCTCAAGTCTTCTAGTACTTATCAGCTGATGTATGACCTACAGGAAGTGGTGTATTCTTCCAGTTGGACACAGTGTTCTCTGCTGCCACCTCTGTCCATGTCAGTAACTGTCCAGAGCAGTAGCATATATCCATAGAAAACACACACAGTTCCTGACATCGACAGAGGTGGCAGCAGAGAGCACTGTGTCAGACTGGTGAGAATACACCACTTCCTGCAGGACATACAGCAGCTAATAAGTACTGAAAGACTTGAGATTTTTTAATATAAGTAAATTACAAATCTTTGGCCCTTTCTGTCACCTGTTAATTTAAAATATATATATTTTTTTGTGGGGCTGAACTACCCCTTTAAAGGACAAGTAAATTACAAATCTCTGGCTCTTTCTGACACCAGTTGATTTGAAAGAAAAACTGATTTGCTGGCGTATCCCTTTAAGCAATGGGAGCTTTGGTCATTGTACTGGAACAAACAATTACACTATGGAGGCCATGAATAACTGATCAGTGGAGGTCCAACGACAGGCAGCACCTCTCCTCCACCCCGATCAGCTGTTTGCTGTATGGCACTTGTATACACAGCAATAGAAAACTAAACTGACTATCACCATCTTCTCCAGTTCCAGTCTAGATATCTTCCGATATTGATACAATTGGAACCACCACCAAACACATGACAGCGTGCCACACTTTTCCTATGGGGCACTATGCTATCATCGCTTCATGGAAAGTACATATAGGAGCAGGGACTCCTGTCTATTACTGGCCCCCTGCTCTTGTGTGTACAGTATTGTAGTGAGCGGCGATTCATATAGTACCGTGTGCATCACTGCTCACTATACAATTATTGAGATGGGTGGGAGAGCACACAGCCTGGTTAATGTAGTGAGCAGCACCCCTTGGTGCCAGTAGATGTGATCGGCGGATACATCTACAGGGGATGATACGCTTTTTTGGGGGGGAATTCCTGCTTCTCATTCCATTCTGCTTTACTGTAAGTCCTGGTGGTATCTGAGTACTGGAAACTACAGTTAGGACCCAGGGAAGGCAATTGCTAAAAAGTTTAGCAAACAGCTTGCATTGTTGCTCCAGTAAGAAGCATCTGCAGGGGATAGTCTCTCTGTCACCATCTCACAAGAAGCTCCTCCCCTTCCTATATATGTCAATGTGCCCTGGCCATGTTGGTTCAGATCTCTACATGTACAGGTCTTGTATCAGTGACCATGAGATGTTGTATCAGTGATTCTGAGATGTTGTATCAGTGACCATGAGATGTTGTATCAGTGACCATGAGATGTATCAGTGATTCTGAGATGTTGTATCAGTGATTCTGAGATGTTGTATCAGTGACTGAGATGTTATATCAGTGACCATGAGATGTTGTATCAGTGACTGTGAGATGTTGTATCAGTGGCCATGAAATGTTGTATCAGTGACCATGAGATGTTGTATCAGTGACTCTGAGATGTATCAATGATCATGAGATGTATCAGTGACTCTGAGATGTTGTATCAGTGACCATGAGATGTTGTATCAGTGACCATGAGATGTTGTATCAGTGATCATGAGATGTTGTATCAGTGATTCTGGGATGTTGTATCAGTGACTGAGATGTTATATCAGTGACCATGAGATGTATCAGTGATTCTGAGATGTTGTATCAGTGACTGAGATGTTATATCAGTGACCATGAGATGTATCAGTGACCATGAGATGTTGTATCAGTGATCATGAGATGTTGTATCAGTGACCATGAGATGTTGTATCAGTGACCATGAGATGTTGTATCAGTGACCATGAGATGTTGTATCAGTGACCATGAGATGTATCAGTGACCATGAGATGTTGTATCAGTGATTCTGGGATGTTGTATCAGTGACTGAGATGTTATATCAGTGACCATGAGATGTATCAGTGATTCTGAGATGTTGTATCAGTGACTGAGATGTTATATCAGTGACCATGAGATGTTGTATCAGTGACCATGAGATGTTGTATCAGTGATTCTGAGATGTTGTATCAATGATTCCGAGATGTTGTATCAGTGACTCTGAGATGTTGTATCAATGATCATGAAATGTTGTATCAGTGACCATGAGATGTTGTATCAATGATCATGAGATGTATCAGTGATTCTGAGATGTTATATCAGTGACTGTGAGATGTTGTATCAGTGATCATGAGATGTTGTATCAGTGATCATGAGATGTTGTATCAGTGACTCTGAGATGTTGTATCAGTGACCATGAGATGTTGTATCAGTGACCATGAGATGTTGTATCAGTGACCATGAGATGTTGTATCAGTGACTGTGAGATGTTGTATCAGTGATCATGAGATGTTGTATCAGTGACCATGAGATGTTGTATCAGTGACTGTGAGATGTTGTATCAGTGACTGTGAGATGTTGTATCAGTGATCATGAGATGTTGTATCAGTGACCATGAGATGTTGTATCAGTGACCATGAGATGTTGTATCAGTGACCATGAGATGTTGTATCAGTGACCATGAGATGTTGTATCAGTGACCATGAGATGTTGTATCAGTGACTCTGAGATGTTGTATCAGTGACTCTGAGATGTTGTATCAGTGACTCTGAGATGTTGTATCAGTGACTCTGAGATGTTGTATCAGTGACTCTGAGATGTTGTATCAGTGACTCTGAGATGTTGTATCAGTGACTCTGAGATGTTGTATCAGTGACTCTGAGATGTTGTATCAGTGACTCTGAGATGTTGTATCAGTGACCATGAGATGTTGTATCAGTGACTCTGAGATGTTGTATCAGTGACCATGAGATGTTGTATCAGTGACCATGAGATGTTGCCTTCAAAGGGCTTTTCTGGCGAGAACTGGCTGATCCACATATAAGGAGAAGATAAAAAGGCCTCTCTACTTATTAAGTACCTAGATAACATTTTATTCTATTCAGATGGCAGGGTTACAGAGGTAGAACCTACATAATTGACAATAGGCAATTAATGCTGCCCCTTCTCTGCACAGTAACATCTCACAGAGCATGCTCACAACACTCTCTGGTATGTAGATCAATGAGACAACTTGTTATACTGACAGGGCAGAATTGCAATGGTAGCACCTAGGTTATATAGCAGATAACACAGGGTCACGACATTGTCAAAAGGTGATAAATCCTGCTCCTTTTGTTGGAAGCAATTGACACAGCAGCAAATCACGGACTATAGGTGATCCTGCTCTCTGCACAGAGCATACCCACAACAATCTCTTGTAAGATAATCAGTGAGGCATTGTGTTTTATTCAAAGAGCAGGATTATAAATGTAGCCCCTAGAATATAAAGCCGGAAGCACATAACGGTGATAAATAGAGATCCTCCTCTGCACAGAGCATGCTTACAACACTCTCTGGTTTGTAATTCAGTGAGACATCTTTTATATCCAGAGGACAGGATTATCAAATTAGCACCTAGATTCAGATAATACAGGAGCATACCACTGGGTGGTCGATATTTCATATCCTCTCTGCTCAGTAACCTCTGCACAGAGCATGCTCACAATAATCTCTTGTATGGGAATTAGTGATACATCTTGTTATAGTTAGAGGGCAGGATTACAAAAGTAGCAGCTATATTATACGGTTGAAAGCAGATAACACAAGATCACACCGATGACAATAGGCAATGAATACTGATTTCCCTCTATGCTCTTTCTTTCTGCACAGTGAGCATGCTCACAACAATCTCTTGTATGGTAAAATGTTATATTCAAAAAGGCAGGATTATTAAAGTATCAATTGAATTGGGGGTAGGGAACCTTGGCTCTCCAGCTGCTTCAAAACTACAACTCCCATCATGCCTGGAAAGCCAAAGCTTAAGCTTTGGTTGTCCAGGCATGATGGGAGTTGTAATTTTGCAACAGCTGGAGAGCCAATGTTCCCCATACCTGACCTAGATTATAAAGTTGGAAGCAGATCAAACAAGATCACACCACTGAAAATAGGCAATCATTCTCCATGTTCCTCCTCTGCACAGAGCATGCTCACAACACTCTCTTGTTCGTATGTCACTGAGACCTCTTATTATATCAGAAGGCAAAATTACAAAATGTAGCACCTAGATTATAAACATAGAATCAGATAACACAGGAACAAACCACTGACAGTGGGCGATGAATGCCGCTCCTTAACCCTCCTCCCTTCTCTGCACAGAGCATGCCCACAATACTCTGCAATCAAGAAGTCGTTTGTAAAATTAAAAAATATGCAGAAAATAAAATATTAGAAAAAAGAAATAAAAATAAAATAAAAATGATAATATGGAAAACCAGTAAAAGTTTGGACAAGGTAGAATAAAATGTTCAGTCCCTTTTTCACCTCTATTTCTGTGCAATGGTCTTTAGGCAAATAACAGATTACGACTGCCTGAAAGAGACCGCAGCGCTGGACGTTGTACAACAATAACCGGGCTGCTATAAACAGTAGTTGGGAACTTTCCCCTCGTGCTTCAAGTGGTAAAAGAAAAAGTTAATTTTCCCTGTGATTTCAGAGAAACTAAAAGCCGAAAATAGGACCTAGAGATGTAGCGGCTGTGGTGGGGAACGTGCAGCCATAGATCATGGGGGGAGAGGGATTTGGAGAAGGCTGTGACTCACGCAGAGCTCTATGTAAGGAAATAAATTCCCTTTACTTCTTTTCTTCCACATTCCTTTTAAAGGGGTTATCCAGCGCTATAAAAACATGGCCACTTTTCCCCCCTCTCGTCTCCAGTTCAGGTGCAGTTTGCAATTAAGCTCCATTTACTTCAATGGAACTGAGTTTAAAAACCCCACCCAAACTGGAGACAAGAGTAGGGGGAAAGTGACCATGTTTTTGTAGCGCTGGATAACCCCTTTAAACTAATTTTTTTTGTCAGGGGCTGCCCGGCTAATAACAGCGGCCTCTGTTCCCGAACCTCAGCCCAGACCCACATAGAGTGCAACTATCCCTAGAAATGGTGCCCATAAAGACCTAAAGGGAGCTTGTCCAGCTGAAATTGCAGTCCCATCTGCGGGCAGCATGTTATAGAGCAGGAGGAGCTGAGCAGCAGTGGCGGAACTACCGCCGTAGCGGCTGCAACGGGGCCCGCGGATGATGATGTAATTGACCGGGCCCCCTGAGCAGACACTTGCAGCGCTTAGAAGCACTGCCGGGTTGTGCCAGTGCAGTTCTGACCATCTGGATCGTGGACTGTCACTGTGAGCGATCCTGGTCAGGGCTCGCAGTTCAATACAGGGCTGTGATTGACAGGAGCCAATGGCCCGGGCCCTGCCAATCTTGTGACCATCCCCAGAGGCGTCAGTGTCCGCACAGTGTCCCCAACGACAGTGGCGTAGCTACCATGCTAACGACCCCCCCCAAACCTCCCCCCAGAATACCGCCTTAGAGCAGACTGCGGGTACTGGGTGGCCTCACCTAGCCGCCTCCATTTACCTCCCACGCGCTCCCCTACCTCCTAGCCCGTATCATGTGCACTCTGTCTTGTCTTGTCTCTCCACCCTGGGCGCCGCAATGGAGTATAATGAGGGCACTGTCAGTGGTGTAGCTACACCCCCCTGCCCCCCCGATGGCAGATCAGCCTGCAACCCCCCCATTCCCACCCCCGGATGACGCATTACAGTTGTCCACACCCACCACCCTTGGGCAGCAGATCAGAGCGCCCCTAAAAACCCCTCCATGTCAATCCCCCCTCCCCCGCCTGCAAGATGCATTATAGCACAGAGTAGGACAAGCAACATACGGAACGCCATACCCCCCCCCCCCCCCAGGAATGGCAGTAGTGCAGGTGAGGGATACTGACTAAGTAACATCAGTTATATATACATATATAACAGTATTGTACCCCTAGCCACAAGAGCCCCCTCCCTACACATACTCACCTTGGGCAGCGCAGTGTTCCTTCTCCCAGCATTCTCCCTGGCACACAAATGAGATGCTGGGGGACTGGGCCAGGCGAGTATGTTGAGGGAGGGGGGCCCCATATGTTGTTGCTATAAGGGCCCCATGAATCCTAGTTACGCCCCTGCTGAGATGATTGATATATAGTTTTATAAGAAACATTCATGTAAACCTTGCTCAAGTAGTCAAGTGGGAGGTCTTTTTAAATGATTTGAGAGCTCTCTCTTTATTCTCATTTATAATAACTGTCAATCATAGAGTAGGATCACCCACCTGACTACTTAAGAGTGCGTTCACACATACAAGATCCGCAGATTCAAAGCAAATCCAATCTGGGCCATCAAATCTGCTGCGGATCCTGTACATGTGAACGCAGCCTAAAGGGGAACTTATCAGCAGGTTAGAGGAATCTAGTTTACATGAATGAAGGAGGAGTTATACTCAGAGGCATAGCTAAAGGCTGACGGGCTCTCCATATCCCATCTGATGAGGCGCAGTCAGAGGCCAAAAAAAAAAAAAAAAAGTTATATCCAATTATTCTAACGTTCCGTTCACACTGAGTAAAACTGTCGGAATTCTCCACCGTGGAACCCCACCAGCCTCCGTGTCATACTGGCAGTCTATGGGAGGCTTAAGCGTCCCCTCTCTTCGGACAAATCAATTCTTCTGCGCAGAGAGAAGAAATGCATGAGCCTCCCATAGACTGCCAGTATGACACGGAGGCTGGTGGAGTTCCACGGTGGAGAATTCCGCCACGGAATTCCGCCAGTTTTACTCCGTGTGAACAGAGCCTAAGGTGACGCCTCCTAATGTGCCACATTGCCTAGTGTTAGCCAGTATAAAATGGCTAACACTAACTCCCTCATATTACCCCAGTACCCAATGCAGCCAGGGGTATTGGGAAGAGCCGGGTACCAGTAGTCCCAGAGAATCAAATTTGGTGCTCCTGGAGTGGGCTGTAGCAGGCTAGTATTATTAGGCTAGGGAGGGCCAAGAAAAACATCCCTTCCCCCCCACTAGGCTGCTGCTGTTTGGTTTTTTAACCTGGCTGGTTATGGAGATAGGGAGAACCTTAAGCGTTTTTTTTTTTTAAATACAAAATAAAATGACGTATGCTTCCCCCTACAACACTGATGGCCTGACACCATTACATGGCCCTAGGAGGAGGGGAGGAACATGGGACCTGCTGTGCAGGCCTTCTTACTGTGACTGCCAGTCCTAGAATGCTGAACACCACAGTCTGGTCCACAGGGGGTTAAATGAACCCCCTGTGGACCAGACTGAGCTCCAATCCGGGGAGGGTGCTGGGGGGATGGTTAAATTACTCTCTGGTCTTCTTGTCGTCTTCTTCTAGTAATGAGCAGCTGAGCAGGGAAACTGCTTCAGCCGCTGATTGGCTGACCTGATGCTGGAGCATCGTCATCTCAGCCTATCAGTGGCTGCAGCAGCGTCATGTCTGCAGACACTGATGCTGCGGCACCATCTTTCAAGGGGCAGAGCCTGGCACACTTTCCTCAGTGTGCCAGGCTCTGCTGAAGATAGAAGACATTGGTAGTGAGTATCAATAGGGCCCCCTTTTCTCCCAAGCACTGTATCCATCCCAGCAAGGAAGGGGAGGGGGCAATTAACCCCCTTTCTTGCTACTATAGGTAAATTGTGACATCAATGTGGCCTCTATGGGATTAATTAAGGATGGCATGCATCCTCACTTAACCCTGGGGGCCACATTGTTCAGTCTGGAACACAGAGAGTTAAGTGTGGAGGTCATGAATCCATACTTAACCCCTTGTGTGCCATACAGTAAGCAGCATCTGCCAAGATGCTGCCTACTGTAAGCTGCAGAACACCTGTCACAATCATAGGTGTTCTGCTCCTGGCCTTTTTTTGTGTGTGTTTTTCCCTTTTTATTGTCAGATATCGGTATCCTGAGGATTATGTGAGCTTCATTGGACTACACTGAAAAAAATACTGAAATACTGAAAAAAAAAAAAAAACTGTCAACGAGGGGTGTGGGGGTGTTATTTTTTCAATTTTTTCTCTATTGTGTTCTGTTTTATTTCTGTTTACTTTTAGACTTAGTAGTGGAATCTGTCTGATAGACGGAATCCATTACTATATCAGGGCCTAGTGTTAGCTGGTATAAAATGGCTGGCACTAACCCCCCCAATATTACCCTAGTAGCCACTGCCACCAGGGGTACTGGGAAGAGCCGGGTACCAGTAGTCCTGGAGCGTCCTGGACTTGGGGGCAGCAGGCTAGTATTATTAGGGTGGGAAGGGCTAAAATAAATGGTCCTTCCCACCCTGGTACTACTAGGCTGCTGCTGTTTGGTTTTTAAACCTGGTTGGTTATGAAAATAGCCTATTTCCATAACCTATTCTGCTGGCTGCTGATGGTAAGGTGCTCCAACGTCCCCTGTCAGCGGAGAAGTGGGAGAAGTGGAGCGGCAGCGGCCTGAAGCATGGAACGCTGACACGGCCATGACAGGTAGCACCTACACCATTTACATAAGGTGATGAATACTGCTCCTTCTCTCTCCTTATAACCACTATTCAGAGTTATAACCAGTCTCCATACCTGTTATGCAGTAGTAATTTCATTGTGTTTAGTCCCCAATTCCCAACTCACTTTAGTCAGGATTTGTAGCCAAAATCCAGAAGCGGAACCGACCTAGAGAAAAGCTATAATGGAAAGATTTGTACCTTTTTCTGTGTTTTGGATTCTCTTCTGGTTTGGGCTAAAAATATTGATTAAACACTTGAACAAAATACCATGTGTGAACCCGGCCCTAATGTTTGCAGAACTAAACGTTCAGCAGCACGGTTGTATTTAGCCGTAGACTGTACACAGAGGAGCTGCTCATGGCCACAGGAGCTCCTTATAATAGACCTTCAGATATAAGGCTGGCTATAGAAATAGGAAGACTTGGAATAAACATGAATATCACTGACCCCTTATTAACATGTACGTTTACTATGAACAAACCTGCATAATATTTGCTATAAACTTCAGGCTCCCTCCTCCGTACGTCAGTAGTTCACAACATCATCGTAACAACACTTGCCATCTGTTGATGCCTGGAGCCTGGAGGTCCCACTGCAGGGACCCTCACCTATAATCAGAAAGGGGGCTCTCAGTACAGCTGCAGTGTCCTAGAACCCATGTGTCACTGCTGGTTTTGTGCAGAAGGTTAACATATACTTACTATTCTGTGGATGGTAAAGCGTCTTATGCATTTTGACCACTAGATGTCTCTCTGTATTTCCCTCTACTGCAAAGCACAGCTGAACAATAAAGTTTTAATGGTTAAATGGTGTAGCTGCCTAGGGTGTTTTCTCCTGTCCTCCACCAGCTGAGAGTAGGCTTGCTGGCCTATCCCTGTCAAATTTATCTCACAAAAGTCCCTCCTCTTCTCAGAAGCCTATCAGAGGTCTGTGACTCTGTCTCCCCATGCTGTCTCCACCAATAGTATACCTCCCTGAAGCCTATAAGTACCGGTGGAGTGGACCATGTGAGGGGTCTTTTAGTCTAGTCACTGCTAGTCAGCGCAAACAAATTGTTCTCTTCTGAGAGACTTTCCAGGGCCTGGCCTGCTGGCCAGGACCCACCTGTTGGATGCCACAAGTGTATGCTGTTCCTGTAGACTAGCCACGCTGGGCTAGTAAACTTTGGGTGAAGCATCTGTTGACGGGGACCAAGACCTATCCAAGCTGAGGGGCTCTCCTAAACTCTCTCTTCAAAAGTCCTGCAACATTCTCTAGGAACTTTACTCAATTCAGCAGTTTGGAAAGAGCAACTAGAGCCGACTCTGCTGCAATTTCCTAGGACCTAACAAGGAAACCCAATGGCTAGCTCACCCGTAAGAGGGGCCTGTATTCCTGGACCTCGTGACTCGGTGCCCTTAACTAGCATCAGTCATAGCCCTAAGTACAGGTATCTGGATGTTAGGGTCCCTTTCAGTTGAGCACACTACTTAATGGGTAAGTCACTCTTAAGGTAGTCCACCTAAAGTCAAAAGTCTACAACCTAGTCTTAAGTCAACTCTTAAATGCATCAAGTAACCACCTCTAAGACACTTTGCTAAACTCCAGATTCTATCTAAGCTCAGTGTACCCACTAAAAGCAGTTTAAAGGGACATTGCCAGCCAACTCTCAAGCTTCTGTATTTTGCACCTTGTGTACAAGGACTCTGTATCTTTGTTGTACTGCACCTTTAAGAAAATTTCAACCTGTTTAAATTTAGCTGGGACTCTTATATACCGCAGGGACACGGGGACAAACTTATAAGGGGTGTGCGTTGGGATCCAGGGAGAACATATACCACTCCATCCCCTGTGACAAGTGCCGCAGCGGTATAGTAAAACACCTTCCTTTGCAAGTAACAACTAGCACCCCGGGCCACCACAGCAACAGTGTATGCCTGTCATCCTTAATTTAAAGGGGTCCCATCCTTTACATGTCCGGTAATATAGGTAACCAGTGTTGATGTATTTATATAAATATTAGTTCAGATGTGTGTGTGTGTGAGATTGAAGTAGTTTTGGACAGGTTCAAAGTCTATAACAGTATAACATTATTATGGTACTTAGGGAGGAGAGAGGTGAGAAGCTTTGTATATCATTTGTCTAGGCTATAATGTATCCTAAATAGTGTAGACAGACTCTGCTAGTTTAGTTTACATAGTCATATGTAAGCATACAAAAGTAATCCAGGCGCCTCTGCCAGTCTTTGCACTTTATTATGTATCATTGCACCACCTAGTGGCCAAAGGAATAATAAAAAATAAAATCCAAGCAAGAGGAAATTGTGGAATATTTTTTTCCACTGGACCTAAAAACCTAATAATAATAATAATTGTAATAATAATAAAACCTAACAAACCTCTGCAGCTGAGCAAAGCCTAATAATAATAATAATAATAATAATAATAATAATAATAATAATAATAATAATAATATCAAGACTTTATTCTCCATACCAGTAAAATACAATACAACATTTACAAAAATATATACGACTCCATTATGGTAAAGTGCCTGACCATATAAATAATCCTATAAAACAAATATAATTTACAGTTATTTAAAAAAAATACGATAAATCAAAAGCTTTATGTCAAAATACCTTTAGGCTTATTTGTTCTTCTCTACACATACATAACATGACAAATACCAGACATTTCCTACTGGCAGCATGTATTGTAATACTCTTAGTAGTATTGCATGATATAGCCTGTGGTCACTTGGAAACCATCAGCAAGCCAATATTTTCTATATAAAGACAAAATCATCCTATTGGGAATGGGCTGTGACCCTGATTGGTTCCTATTGAAGATGGGGCCCCCTAAGCAAGCACTATTATGGCCGACTAGATGTTTCCTATGCTGTGGCCACTATAAGAGAAGTGCAGTAGTACCTGCAGCCATTCACATAAATGTAACACCTCCAATAGAGCAGGAACTGCTGCTTATTAGTGGTTCTTCCTTGTGCTCATATTCACTAATACAGGGTTTCCCAACCTGGGGCACCTCAGCTGTTACAGGACTACAACTCCCATTATGTTGGCAGCTTTAGCAACAACGGTAAAGCCACAGGTTGGGGAAGACTGCTCTAAAACGACACAGAAAGATCTGTCAGCACTCTCTAGCCTGCTTATTGATGGTTTCCTTATGCCGACTGATTTACTGTACTTTGCTGCTCAAGGTGAAAAGTGAGAACAACAAAAAGTTAGTGCAAATATATTAAAAACATGAGAATGATAGGTGTTGCATTTGGTATCTATAAAACACACAAAAAAAATTGGAAACTCCCCCCTCCCCCTTATCTGGAATATTATCCTTCTGCAAATGTGAATGGCTGCCGGTAACCATAAGGAAAAGATGAAATCTGATATAAGAAACAATAGAGGTTTTAGGGATCCTCCATGGAAAAAGTGCAGAATGAGGGGGGTCCTAATCTGAGATGAAGAATACAGTACTATTCTATACAAAGAAATAACATAAATTACATTATTACTTATTAAAAGCCACAATGAGCATAATGTCCGACATGCTTGAGGTTCACTTGATCTTCTTGGCCTTCCTGCTCCATTCAGCAAACTAATGGGAAATGAGCTCCTTCCTATAAGGATTGAAGAGAGGTCTTCTAGGTCCTGTATTCTGTATACCCCAGGGTACTCATGTTATCCTATGAGATGTATGGCCATAGTATTGTGTGTACTATGATGTATATTGATGTATTTGATCAGTCAGTACTTAGTGTAGTAACAGTACACTCCCGCCACTCCTTGGTGTCCGGCTGCCATTGTCGTCCTCACCAGTCCAGTCTCAGATCGGCTTTGCTCCACACATATTTTCCTCCCCTTTTGAAAAACATCTTCTCGTCGAAGCCGCTAAACATTATAGCGTTTTCCACCCCGACGTCCAAGATGGACCTGGATGGGTCTTTGCGTCCATTTCTGCAGTCAAGGAAGCGCATCTAGGATAAAAGTATAATAAATAGGATGAAGATATTCAAGTGAAGGGATGAATGAGTAAGGGCAGCGGCGTCAAACTCGCGACCCTTCCAGCTGTTGCAAAACTACAATTCCCATCATGCCTGGACAGCCAAAGTGTTAGCTTTAGCTGTCCAGGCATGATGGGAATTGCAGTTATGCAACAGCTGGAGGGCCAAAGGTTCCCCATCCCTGGTGTAGAAGAACTAGATCCCCTAGAAACCTACAGGCAGAAAAATGTAGTTGTGCAGAATCTGGAGGACCATGAGTTTGACACCTGTAGGTTAAAGGGGTATTCTGCTCAAGCATAACTTTCCATATGTTGCTGCCCATGGTGAGACTAACAATTCCTTCCATATTTGTTATTATCTATTCATTCTCCTTCCCCTAGTTCTCAGCTGCCGCTTTCTGCTGAAGACACAAAAATCTGTGTGAGCTGTTCTCTCTGCCTCGCCCTCCTCCTGAGACGACTGACGTAAAGTCCCTATCTGCAACTTTGTAGCAGCTCTGTTATGCAGAGTTCATCAGAAACTTGACCTTAGATTAACCCTCCCAGCATTACAAAGAAGATACAAAGTTGCAGATAAAGCCTGCCAGGGACTTGTTTATATCAGCTGTCTCAGAAGGGAGGGGGGAGGAGGAGAGAGACACACACACACAGATTTGTGTGTCTTCAGCAGAAAGCAGCAGCTCAGAACTGGGGGGAGGAGACTGAATAGATAAGAGCAAGTATGGAAGGAATTGTTAGTCTCACCATGGGCAGCAACATATGAAAAGTTATGTTTGAGTGGAATACCCCTTTGCTGGGTTCACACTACGTATATTTCAGTCAGTATATTTCAGTCAGTATTGCAACCAAAACCAGGAGTGGATTAAAAACACAGAAAGGCTATGTTCACACAATGTTGAAATTGAGTGGATGGCCGCCATATAATGGCAAATATTTGCTGTTATTTTAGAACAACGGCTGTTATATTGAAATAATGGCCGTTATTTACTGTTATATGGCGGCCATCCACTTAATTTCACCATTGTGTGAACAGATCCTTTCTGTGTTTTTAATCCACTCCTGGTTTTGGTTGCAATATGAGGACCACAATACTGACTGAAATATACATAGGGCCACATGTATCATCCGGCGGACGGATGATTTTTGGCGGAAAGTGCCGATTTGCGTATTATTTTATACGCAAATGGCCGATTTGCGAATAAAATAATCGCAAATCGGCACTTTCCGCCGAGTACGCCAGGGGGCGGAGAGGGGGCGGAAAGTAGGCGGGAAGTGGGCGGAACGGAGGGCGCGGACTCAGAGTCCGCGCGATTTATCATCCGTTCCGCCCAAATGTACGCCGAAAACCTACTCCAGTCCTCAGCTGGCGTAGGTTTTCGGCGGAGCGCATCGGCGCGCACAGGATTTATGTACAGGCAGTCCGCCTCTACATAAATCCCCGTACCGCCGAAGCTGCGGGGGCATTTTTAAGTCCGGCGTAAAAAATGCCGGACTTAATAAATGCCTCCCATAGTGTGAACATAGCCTGATCAAGGTGTTGGCAATGAGATTAGAATCACTAGTCTTTTCTATTCATTTTTAGAAAATAATAAAAATCAATAAACAAAATGTATCAGCCAATGGTAATGTAAATTGACCCTTAAAGGGAAACTAACATCAGGTTAGAATAATCTAATATGCTCATATGTTCTTATAGGGCAGATAAAACTGGCTGCTAATGTACATTTATTATTTACATTACTTTAGATTAATACCAATAAGAGTGTTCAGTGCCATGGGGGCGGTACTTTACCCCTCGGTGCACCGATCCACACGCCTGCCTCCTCGTGAATATTCATCAAGTGTTCTATAGTGCCACTCAGTATTTGTTTTACATTAAACAGTATACTATACATTACAATGGTAATAACTTACATATTCATCCAAAATAAGATACGAATCCCGCATCTGGAAGGGAAAGGATAGACAGAGACATGTCAGTCAATCCATGGAGTATATACTGTACAGGACGTCAGCTGACATGTAAAAAACAAAACTACACAATAGTATCTACACGACAACAAGATGTCCCAAACAACTAAAGATTATTAGGAAAAAGTAAACGGAACTTATTGATTCTGGTGGATTTCTTAGGTGGCATTCAGACCAGGCCTATGTGGGGCCGTCCATCTGCGGAGTGTCAAAAAGAGATGGCAATGTACAGCCCAATGTGTGGCCCATAGACTTTAATATGCTGAATGTAGTCTGATTGACTATATTCATTGTGCACTTTTTGTGTAGGACTCAGGAACATGGTCTGGATGCAGCCTTATGTGTATAGGGCCTCCCAACTGAGAAGGATCAGGCATAGAAATACAAGATGCCTGATCCTTCTCTCCCCGGACATCATCCGTAAGTGGGCAGTTTTGGACAGAATGGCTGTCAGCTGAACAAGTGTTTGGCATACAGCTATGAGGCTATGTGCAGACTATGTAAGAGACCGGCCGTTCCGTGACCCGACCGGGGTCTCGGAACGGCCGGTCTCTGAATAGATCATCCCGGCCGGCATTGCGGTGCTGGCCAGATGATCTTTGCAGCCGCAGAGTTCTGATGCAGGCACATCCATGCGCGCCCGCATCAGAACTCCACACAGCTCACCGCTCGCTCCATAGTGTACACTGATAGGGTTTTATGCAATGAATAGCGGCCGCAGAAAACTGACATGTCAGTTGTTTGCGGCGCCGCGAGAGATGTATATTCCCTCCAGCCGGGATCCCATAGGCAGCAAGGTGCAAGGTAACGTATATTTTCGTTATAATCACGGCCGTTGTACAACGGCTGTGGTTTTATGAAAATATAAGTTCTGTGAACATAGCCTTAAGACATATGGGCACCTTAACATTGAATTTTTGAATTGACATTGAATTTTTGTTGATTGGCAGAATAAATACCTGTTGGTTGGATTCTGGAACCAAACATTTAATGTCCTTATGCCGATCCAGGAAACCTTTGAACTGATCATCGGTGATGACAAACTTTTCAGCTTGTCTCAATGCTTCTTCTCCAGAATTCTCCCCATCAATAATAAGACACTGGAACACCTAAGGAATAATGACAATATCAATATGGTACTGGTCAATGGATATGCTTAAAGTGACCCTGTCTCTATAACCTTCAAAATCTAAAGCAACAGTAAATGTGATATAAAGCAAGTTTACAATTTACATCCATTATTTTGTTTAGTTATCGTGCTGTAAATCAAAGCTGTACTTACCTGTATCCAGGTCCAGTCTCCTGACGGCAGTTTCTTAGTCCTGTGCTTGTTGGGAAAAAAAAGAGACTAAACACAGGATGTCCCTGTCATCTGAGCGCTCACAGAGAAGGCAGTCATGTGATTGATGGATACATTGAGCCGTGACGCTCTGTACTGGCCAGAGCTTTATGTGTTTAGTCTCTTTCTTTCAACAAGGACAAGACTAAAAATCTGTCTTCAGGAGACTGGACCTGGACACAGGTAAGTAGAGCTTTGTTATAAAGCATGAGAACTAAAAAAAAAAAAGGAATGTAAATGGCAAAAACATGCTTTATATCACATCTACTGTTGATTTACATTTTGAGGTCGTGTTTACAGTATGTGGATTTTTAATAAATAACGGCCGTTGCAGATTGCAACACTGAAATAACGGCCGTTGCAGATTGCAACACTGAAATGACATTACACACTGAACACACTACTCACTACGGTTGTTCTTTGCAGCCGCACAAAAAACTCACATGCTGTGCACACAAAGTAAAGTACTGCTCCCGGCCGTACTTTACATTGTCCGCTATGGTTAATTGGAGCATGGGCCCACCCGAATGTGCCGCATTCTAATTAACATGAAGTGATGTTCACCCGGACGGTACTGCAGTATCAGCAGGGTGATCATCTCCGATGGTGGACGCTGTGTGACAGTAGGGGACCTGAGATTACCTTATCCACTACATGGACGAACTACCAAAAGGCACCATGCTCACAAGGGGACTGACAGTAGTGTTGAGCTGATCTGTCAAAGTGTTCGCGTTCGGCAACTGAAACGCTCGACATTTGATTCCCCATGGTTGCAGAAACTGCATGCCGCCCTAGGGCTGCCAGCAAAACGTGGATACAACCTATAGTAATGTCCATGTTTTCCTGGCAGCCCTAGGGCGGCATGCAGTTTCTGCTGCCACGGGAAATCAAATGCCGAGCGTTTCAGTTGCCGAACACGAACATTTTGACAGATAACCTCAACACTAACTACCAGCTACAGCACCTCAGCTAGGGCTCGGGTGCTGACAGATTCTCTTCAATGATCACCATCCTACCTTCCAGCGTATTGGGCTGATCATGGTGATTTCCTCTCTCATGTCTTCGTCCATATTGTAACTATTGATGACCGAATTTATTTTGAAGGCCACGTTGTAGTCACTGCACCACTGTCTGATCTTCATCAGTTTTTCCACGTGATTTTTCTTTCCTTGCCCACGACCAATGAGTTTGTTGACGTCTTCATGAAAACTGTCGCAGGACACGGCGAGGATGTCCAGATGTTCTCCTGGAAAAATCCCATTGTTTAATCCTTTACTTTTGAATGCCAACCCATATGACATTCCCACCGGTAAGGCCTAAACCTCCCAGTGCCGATCACTTACCATAGCTTTTAAACCATCTCTCGGTGATCAGGCTGCCATTGCTCACAATGCTGACACTGGGCAACTTCAGGTCTTTTTTGCAGTACGCGACCAGTTTTCCTACAAAGTTTCCCCTGTCCTGCAGAAATGGTTCCCCTCCAGAAAAGTTTATTTTCTCCATTCCTACAACAAAGAATGAACGGTGATTTAGGTGCCAATACAGAAGCTGCCATGCAACAAATCCTTAGATGAAGATGGGTACTGTAATGTACTCGCTCTGGGTGACACTACCACAGATGTTTTTATAACCGTGCAAAGATAACAGGGCGTTAGCCAAGGATGGATGGGTGTCACCCACGTATGGTGTTAGCCAAAGATGACAAGGAGTCAACCAATGATGATAACATGACAGGGTGTTAGTCACATATGATTACATGACAGGGCGTAAGCCAAAGGAGACCACAAAACAGCCAAAAGGTACCACCTAACAGGGCATCAGCAATAGATCGGCCCATGACAGGATGGCATTCAAATTGTGCCAAAGATTCCCTAATAACAGCACATCGGCCAATAGTGCCCTCATAACAGTGCATGCGCATCAGCCAGGGGGCTCCTGAGAATAAGTCACTGATGTTCCTACAACTAACCTACATTGGGTCTCCTATTTGTTGCCCTATAGCAGAGTGCCAACCGCAAATGCTTCTATAACATTGCATCAAAGATCCCAATAACATTGTGTCCACCAAAGATGGCTACATAATATGTCAATTGTCTCCATAACATTGTAGTTAAAGACAAAACTGATAATAATAGTGCATTAGCCAAAGACAAGCCCATAACAGTGCCCCATCTAGATATGACCCCATAACAACGCCCCAGCCAAAGATGACCCCATAACAGTGCCCCAGCCAAAGATGACCCCATAACAATGTCCCAGCCAAAGATGAACCCACAACATTTCCCCAGCCAAAGATGACCCCATAGTAGCACATTAACCAAAGACAAGCCCATAACAGTGCCCCAGCTAGTTATGACTCCACAACAGTGCCCCAGCCAAAGATGAGCCCTAAGTAGCGTATTTGAACAATTTGCACTGGTGCTACAAGAGATGACTATGTGTCCCAGTATATTATCCTAGAAGTAAAGAAACAAAACAAAAATAAATAAATTTATATATATATATATATATATATATATATATATATACCTCCCAATTTGCATCCTACACTGTACCTACACATGAGGCACCTATACCACCCCCCGACTCACCTGCATCTTTTAGCATGGCCAGTCCTGTCTTGGCTTCCTCTATGGGTAGCACAAAAGACGTCTTTGCAGTGTGGAAGCAGAAGCCACATTTATAGTTGCATTGCCTGGTGAAGTGATAATTCACACTGACCGGCTTCACTCTTCCAGGCTCCTGGGGTGCACTTATTTTTGGAGAAGAAATTTTCCTTGCCCCAAAAACCTCCAACCAGCACCAGGGTGAAAGCATCTTCATACATTCCAGCAGGAATGTCATATTCTTCCAGAACGCTGTGAGCATCTCCATAACTGGGAGAGAGTGCACGGACATCATTCTGAGAGTCGGTGTTTGGGATGTGGTACTCCAGGCAGCACCTGCCCCCTATATATGCTGCTGGGGATCATTTACAGGAGTTTCAGTTTCCATTCACAAGAAATAGGAAAGCTGCTCACTAGCACGCCTAGTGGCACATTGTACCATTACACTTTAATGTAACATTTTTTAGAATTACAAAAGTTTATTCTTGTTCAAACACTGAATGTAATTTAAACAAATCTATTTAATCAGCTGAGGTCATAGAATATATATTTTCTGCATGTTAAATGTAGGGCTAAATAAAAAAAAGTGGAGGATTACACATAAAAAGTTTGCAGTAATAGATCAATGTGTGCAAAGTTCCTATATGCTGCAGTTATCTACATACCACAGACAAGCACTGTACTATCATGGGTGTCACAGGATTAAATGAGGTACATAAGAACGCTAAGGCTGGGTTCACACTACGTTTTTGCAATTCGCTGTTTTTATCCATTTTGTTTTTTTTTTTGCAAAAAAACGGATGCATTTGTGTGCATCCGTTTTTCTATCGCCTTCCATTATAAAAAAAACGGATCAGAATGGATCCGTTTTTTTTTTTTTTTAAACGTACACAAAAACGTAGTTCATGATGAGAGTTGTAGTTTTACAGCCTGGGGCTCTCAAGTATGCAGAACTGCAACCCCCATAATGCCCTGCTGACAGCCATGATGGGAGTTGTAGTTTTTCAGCTGGAGAGTCAAAGATAGGAAAACAATGATTATGACACAGTACAGTCCAATGGTGGTGGTCTAAGTGATAGTTCATTAGGACACGGTGGCACATTAGGGGGCGTCACCTTAGAGTAATTGGAAATAACATTTTTTTGGGCCTCTAACTGCGCCTTATCAGATGGGATGGGGGGGGGGGCAAGCTAAAATTTTCCACCAGGGCCCATCAGCCTTTAGCTATGCCCCTGCACCCTACAAACGCTAGTCACATGTATTGGGCGGTAAAAATCTGCGACATATCCTCCCTGTCTGAACTCACTCTACATTATTCTGAGAGGCCATAAAAGCCTATTTCACATCTGACATTGTATAGCAGGTGACATGGCTAATAGACTGCAGTGCAATGTGCGTCAGTCCATGGAGAGAGAGGAGAGGATTGACAGGGAGCTTGCCATTTTTGACAACCTCCTTTGCTATTTGGTTCCAATCCTGGTGGGCTGTCTTTCCACCAGACAACCACTCAGCATGATTGAATCTTTTCATCAACCCGCTGAGCTGGGGCAATTCCATCAGCGACCCGCTCAGCTGGCACAATATCACCACGGGCCTGCAGTGGCCAAACAGTACCATCACAGAACAGACCAGCTGGAAGATTACCACCAACCTGCAGAGGCCCAATTACAACACCAGAAACCTGCAGCGTAGCAACTCCAGCACCATCAAAATGCAGAATCCAAACAACACCACTGGAGACCTGCCCAACTTGAATATGACCACCTGTGACCTCATTTCCATCAGCAGCCATCTCCAAAGTGCAGCAACCACCTTCACTGACCTGCTTAGCTGGACATCCACCACCAGCCGCCTGCTGAGCTGGACTTTCACTAATAGTGACCTGCTGACCTGGATCACAGCTGCTGTAGAGCGAGTGAGTGTGATCACCACCGCCTGTGATTTCATCACCTGGATCTGCAGCACAAGAGATCTAATCATCTGGACCACCGCCCTCACCAGCTTCCTGGAGATCTGGATGACCACAGCCACCTGGATCACCACTACTACTGCCGGTGAGCGGATCACGTGGATTTCCACCATCAGCACCAGCGATCTGCAAGCAATCACAGCGAGTGAGACATTGTCCTGGACTACAACCACCAGCAGGATGCTGATCGGCTTCCTACAGAGCATCAGACTGATCCTGCGATGCTTCACCAGTACCGAGGAGCTGAGGAAATGCCTGGCCATCATCTCCAAGAAAGTGCTCAGCGGCTTCCCCGCCGCCACCAACAAAGCACGTTTCGAGGGACATCCCTACAGCCGACAGCAAAACTATTTAAAATGATGGGACAACATCACCAGGGGTCTGCAGTTCCATCAGAGAGCAGCCCAGCTGGAAGATTACCACCAACCTGCAGAGGCCCAATTCCACCACCATCAACCTGCAGAGTAGCAACTCCAGCACCATTCCGGCTAGGATTCCATAGAAAACAATGCAATGTATTTTTTCAATAAATAGCAGCAATCTGCAACAACGGCCGTTAGTAATTGAAAAAAATATGTTGTGTGAACCTGGCCTGAAGGTGTAGTAAAATGGGAAGGCAATAATGAGCTTGGTGATGTCACAAAAATGCGGATCCGCGATAACGTTTGGTTTCGCAGATTGCAATGTGCTCTCTGCACGCTTTGCTCTTTCCCATTCACTTCTATTGGAGTGTCCGTACTGCAATTGCAGGTCGCATTACAACCTGTCCTGTTTTTTTTTTTGCGTCACAGATTGCGGATCCGCAGAGTTAGGGTCTTATTGAACAGAGCGACTTTCAACGATTAACGATAAACGATCGCAAACGAGATTGTTTATCGTAAGGGTCCATTTACACAGAAAAATTATCTGACAGCTTATCTGTCAAAGATTTGAAGCCAAAGCCAGAAACAGACTAGAAACAGAGATCAGGTCATAAAGGAAAGCCTGAGATTTCTCCTCTTTTAAAATCCATTCCTGGCTTTGGCTTCAAATCTTTGGTAGATAATCCTTCTGTGTAAATAGACCCTTAACCTGAAATCGTTCACCATATTACACAGAACGATAATCGTTAGATACGACCGTTACTATGATTATTATTGCGGTCGTTACTATGATCGTTTATTCCATCTGATCCCAGCAAAACAATAAACAATGTGCAATTACACTGAACGATTAGTGAACGAATGTGGAATTACAGGGAACGATTAACGATAATTTTAGGTTCAGATCTAAATCAACAATCAACGACATACTAACGATTTTTCGATCGTTGCCTGAACGATTATCGTTTAAATTTGAACGATATAACGATTGCTATCACGAGAATCGTCCCATGTAATAGGGCCCTTACAGGATGTATGAATAGCACCATAGAAATGAATGGGTTGCAAAGGATTCAGTATTTGCTGATCTGATGGAGCGCACTGACATGATTCCTTACATGCATATAGTGATATCATGACTCCATGTGCTATTCCAGTCCTGTTCTCTTTCGTTTCATTACTATCTTTTCAGATAAGCAGCTGCAAACAGAACAGGTCAGCCCGGAAAACGAAAGTCTGCTGGGTGACGTCAGCGCTCAGGAAACAGAAACTCAGCAAGGAAGAAAACACAGAAGGAAAAGCCAGGCTGGGAACGTGTGAGTTTCTCTTCTCCTTAGTGGTCGCTTTTGCTTTCCTTCCCCCCCCCCCTCCAGTAATAACATGACGTCTCCGCTTATCTCCAAGTCTTTTATAACAGGCGATCCTGATGCCAGGGTGGAGGAAGCACCGACTTGGTCTGAAACTTTTATTCTACATAAGATCAGGACTCACAGACGGCATAAGGATGGGCGGTTCTTCCACCGACCTGAAGATGTTTGCGGTGGAGCCGAGTAGTTATTCCTCCAGTCCCTTCTATTTTAGACCCTACAGTAATGGACGCCAAGCTCCAGGTATGACCGCCGATGACTGGCCAATGCTGGCGCGAGGTGGGCAAGCCTTTTCAGTGTCTCTAACTAAGGGACAAAGGGTTAAAACTGCCAGACTACACAAAGCATTAGGGCAACAGCTATCCCATCAGCTGCCGGGCAGCGAGATCTTACGGCTGGTCACCTACAGTCCGGAGAACCTCCATGGCTCTCTACAGAAGGGCTTCTTCATCTTGCCCCCTCCTTCTTGCCCTGATGCCCAGAAGAGACTGTGTCAGGTCCTCAGGGACTACAGGCAGGAGGTTCAGCTGTGCAGCTATAGGACAGGAGAAGGACAGGAGACCTGGCAATGTCTGTGGGAGCTGAATGGAGAAGCGAAGGAGATGGCGAGATCCAGAGTACTAAGAGTGGAGGAAGAACCGCCGTCATCTCCATTCGTGGACAGTATTAGAGGTTCTGCCGTGTTCTACTCACTGGAGGATGCCGCTGATGTGCTGGGAGAGGTAGGAGGTCAGCTCTATACATGGGTATTGGGGATTATGGCTAACCTGAGTGTGTGTGTGTGTGTGTGTATATATATATATATATATATATATATATATATATATATATATAGAGAGAGAGAGAGAGAGAGTTATATATGGGTAATGGACACTACTTATCCCCTCCTGCAGAAACAAGGTGTCACACACCACAAGGAACAATTGGCTGACATGTAGTGCTATCTTTTGTCTGGAAAAAAAGAGGTTCTATATTATATAGTTATATGTTGCAAATGCTGCAGAACCTCATAATAGACCACAGCTGCTGCAGAACCTCATAATACACCTCAGCTGCTGCAGAACATCATAATACATCACAGCTGCTGCAGAACATCATAATACACCTCAGCTGCTGCAGAACATCATAATACACCTCAGTTGCTGCAGAACATCATAATACACCTCAGTTGCTGCAGAACATCATAATACACCTCAGCTGCTGCAGAACATCATAATACACCTCAGCTGCTGCAGAACCTCATAATACAGCTCAGCTGCTGCAGAACCTCATAATAGACCACAGCTGCTGCAGAACATCATAATACAGCTCAGCTGCTGCAGAACATCATAATACACCTCAGCTGCTGCAGAACCTCATAATACAGCTCAGCTGCTACAGAACATCATAATACATCTCAGCTGCTGCAGAACATCATAATACACCTCAGCTGCTGCAGAACATCATAATACATCACAGCTGCTGCAGAACATTATAATACACCTCAGCTGCTGCAGAACCTCATAATACACCTCAGCTGCTGCAGAACATCATAATACACCTCAGCTACTGCAGAACCTCATAATACACCTCAGCTGCTGCAGAACATCATAATACACCTCAGCTACTGCAGAACCTCATAATACACCTCAGCTGCTGCAGAACCTCATAATACACCTCAGCTGCTGCAGAACCTCATAATACAGCTCAGCTGCTGCAGAACCTCATAATAGACCACAGCTGCTGCAGAACATCATAATACACCTCAGCTGCTGCAGAACATTATAATACACCTCAGCTGCTGCAGAACCTCATAATACACCTCAGCTGCTGCAGAACATCATAATACACCTCAGCTGCTGCAGAACATTATAATACACCTCAGCTGCTGCAGAACCTCATAATACATCTCAGCTGCTGCAGAACCCCATCATAATACACTTCAGCTGCTGCAGAACCTCATACACCTCAGCTGCTGCAGAACATCATAATACACCTCAGCTGCTGCAGAACCTCATAATACACCTCAGCTGCTGCAGAACATCATAATACACCTCAGCTGCTGCAGAACATTATAATACACCTCAGCTGCTGCAGAACCTCATAATACACCTCAGCTGCTGCAGAACCTCATACTACACCTCAGCTGCTGCAGAACATTATAATACACCTCAGCTGCTGCAGAACCTCATAATACACCTCAGCTACTGCAGAACCTCATAATACACCTCAGCTGCTGCAGAACCTCATACTACACCTCAGCTGCTGCAGAACCTCATACTACACCTCAGCTGCTGCAGAACCTCATAATAGACCACAGCTGCTGCAGAACATCATAATACACCTCAGCTGCTGCAGAACATTATAATACACCTCAGCTGCTGCAGAACATTATAATACACCTCAGCTTCTGCAGAACCTCATAATACACCTCAGCTGCTGCAGAACATCATAATACACCTCAGCTGCTGCAGAACCTCATACACCTCAGCTGCTGCAGAACATCATAATACACCTCAGCTGCTGCAGAACATCATAATACACCTCAGCTGCTGCAGAACATTATAATACACCTCAGCTGCTGCAGAACCTCATAATACACCTCAGCTGCTGCAGAACATCATAATACACCTCAGCTGCTGCAGAACATCATAACACACCTCAGCTGCTACTGCAGAACCTCATACACCTCAGCTGCTGCAGAACATCATAATACACCTCAGCTGCTGCAGAACCTCATAATACATCGCAGCTGCTGCAGAACATCATAATACACCTCAGCTGCTGCAGAACCTCATAATACATCGCAGCTGCTGCAGAACATCATAATACACACCTAAGCTGCAGAACATCATAATACACCTCAGCTGCTGCAGAACCTCATACACCTCAGCTGCTGCAGAACATCATAATACACCTCAGTTGCTGCAGAACATCATAATACACCTCAGCTGCTGCAGAACATCATAATACACCTCAGCTGCTGCAGAACATTATAATACACCTCAGCTGCTGCAGAACCTCATAATACACCTCAGCTGCTGCAGAACATCATAATACACCTCAGCTGCTGCAGAACCTCATACACCTCAGCTGCTGCAGAACATCATAATACACCTCAGCTACTGCAGAACCTCATACACCTCAGCTGCTGCAGAACCTCATAATACACCTCAGCTGCTGCAGAACATCATAACACACCTCAGCTACTGCAGAACCTCATACACCTCAGCTGCTGCAGAACCTCATAATACACCTCAGCTGCTGCAGAACCTCATAATACATCGCAGCTGCTGCAGAACATCATAATACACACCTAAGCTGCTGCAGAACCTCATAATACACCTCAGCTGCTGCAGAACCTCATAATACACCTCAGCTGCTGCAGAACATCATAATACACCTCAGCTGCTGCAGAACCTCATACACCTCAGCTGCTGCAGAACATCATAATACACCTCAGCTACTGCAGAACCTCATACACCTCAGCTGCTGCAGAACCTCATAATACACCTCAGCTGCTGCAGAACATCATAACACACCTCAGCTACTGCAGAACCTCATACACCTCAGCTGCTGCAGAACCTCATAATACACCTCAGCTGCTGCAGAACCTCATAATACATCGCAGCTGCTGCAGAACATCATAATACACACCTAAGCTGCTGCAGAACCTCATAATACACCTCAGCTGCTGCAGAACCTCATAATACACCTCAGCTACTGCAGAACCTCATAATACACCTCAGCTGCTGCAGAACCTCATACACCTCAGCTGCTGCAGAACATCATAATACACCTCAGCTGCTGCAGAACATTATAATACACCTCAGCTGCTGCAGAACCTCATAATACACCTCAGCTGCTGCAGAACCTCATACACCTCAGCTGCTGCAGAACATCATAATACACCTCAGCTACTGCAGAACCTCATACACCTCAGCTGCTGCAGAACCTCATAATACACCTCAGCTGCTGCAGAACATCATAACACACCTCAGCTACTGCAGAACCTCATACACCTCAGCTGCTGCAGAACCTCATAATACACCTCAGCTGCTGCAGAACCTCATAATACATCGCAGCTGCTGCAGAACATCATAATACACACCTAAGCTGCTGCAGAACCTCATAATACACCTCAGCTGCTGCAGAACCTCATAATACACCTCAGCTGCTGCAGAACATCATAATACACCTCAGCTGCTGCAGAACCTCATACACCTCAGCTGCTGCAGAACATCATAATACACCTCAGCTACTGCAGAACCTCATAATACACCTCAGCTGCTGCAGAACATCATACACCTCAGCTGCTGCAGAAACTCATAATACACCTCAGCTGCTGCAGAACCTCATAATACATCGCAGCTGCTGCAGAACATCATAATACACACCTAAGCTGCTGCAGAACCTCATAATACACCTCAGCTGCTGCAGAACCTCATAATACACCTCAGCTGCTGCAGAACATCATAATACACACCTAAGCTGCTGCAGAACCTCATAATACACCTCAGCTGCTGCAGAACCTCATAATACACCTCAGCTGCTGCAGAACCTCATAATACACCTCAGCTGCTGCAGAACCTCATAATACACCTCAGCTGCTGCTGAACCTCATAATACACCTCAGCTGCTGCAGAACCTCATTATACACCTCAGCTGCTGCAGAACCTCATAATACACCTCAGCTGCTGCAGAACCTCATAATACATCGCAGCTGCTGCAGAACATCATAATACACACCTAAGCTGCTGCAGAACCTCATAATACACCTCAGCTGCTGCAGAACCTCATAATACACCTCAGCTGCTGCAGAACCTCATAATACACCTCAGCTGCTGCTGAACCTCATAATACAGCTCAGCTGCTGCAGAACCTCATAATACACCTCAGCTGCTGCAGAACCTCATAATACACCTCAGCTGCTACAGAACCTCATAATACACCTCAGCTGCTGCTGAACCTCATAATACACCTCAGCTGCTGCAGAACCTCATTATACACCTCAGCTGCTGCAGAACCTCATAATACACCTCAGCTGCTGCAGAACCTCATAATACACCTCAGCTGCTACAGAACATCATAATACACCTCAGCTGCTGCAGAACCTCATACACCTCAGCTGCTGCAGAACATCATAATACACCTCAGCTACTGCAGAACCTCATACACCTCAGCTGCTGCAGAACCTCATAATACACCTCAGCTGCTGCAGAACATCATAACACACCTCAGCTACTGCAGAACCTCATACACCTCAGCTGCTGCAGAACCTCATAATACACCTCAGCTGCTGCAGAACCTCATAATACATCGCAGCTGCTGCAGAACATCATAATACACACCTAAGCTGCTGCAGAACCTCATAATACACCTCAGCTGCTGCAGAACCTCATAATACACCTCAGCTGCTGCAGAACATCATAATACACCTCAGCTGCTGCAGAACCTCATACACCTCAGCTGCTGCAGAACATCATAATACACCTCAGCTACTGCAGAACCTCATACACCTCAGCTGCTGCAGAACCTCATAATACACCTCAGCTGCTGCAGAACATCATAACACACCTCAGCTACTGCAGAACCTCATACACCTCAGCTGCTGCAGAACCTCATAATACACCTCAGCTGCTGCAGAACCTCATAATACATCGCAGCTGCTGCAGAACATCATAATACACACCTAAGCTGCTGCAGAACCTCATAATACACCTCAGCTGCTGCAGAACCTCATAATACACCTCAGCTGCTGCTGAACCTCATAATACAGCTCAGCTGCTGCAGAACCTCATAATACACCTCAGCTGCTGCAGAACCTCATAATACACCTCAGCTGCTACAGAACATCATAATACACCTCAGCTGCTGCAGAACCTCATAATACACCTCAGCTGCTGCAGAACCTCATAATACACCTCAGCTGCTGCAGAACATCATAATACATCGCAGCTGCTGCAGAACATCATAATACACACCTAAGCTGCTGCAGAACCTCATAATACACCTCAGCTGCTGCTGAACCTCATAATACACCTCAGCTGCTGCAGAACCTCATAATACACCTCAGATGCAAGTGTTATGTTCTCTCTGTTTCCTGCGTAGCTATATTACTATCCCCGCCATCAGATTATGGAAGCTATACTCACCTATGGACACTTCTCTCTGCTGTAGTGCTCCGCAGTCATCCCTGAAGCTGAGAAGGTTTTGGCCTCCATGGAGCAGCACAGGATTGTGGAGAGAGGACGCTTTCCTATCATTGTTATTGAGGGACTTGATGCCACAGGTAAGAAAATGCAAGGACTCCTCCGCTGCACTTAGTTCTATAGCAGTTAGTTAAACCTTTTCAATTCATTGCCTGTAGGGGGAGCTCCCTGCATACTGATTGAAGCTTTTAAAGGGGAACTCTAACGAAATGTTTTTCTTTCACAACAACTGGAGTCAGAAAGTTCCAGAGATTTGTAATTTACTTCTATTTACAAATCTCCAAACTTCCAGTACTTATCAGCTGCTGTATGTCCTGCAGGAAGTGGTGTATTATTTCTCATCTGACACAGTGCTCTCTGCTGCCACCTCTGTCCATGTCAGGTACTGTCCAGAGCAGGAGCATATCCCTATAGACAACCTCCCCTGCTCTCCAGACTGGAAAGAATACACCATTAACCCTTTATATAAGTATAAACAGTTTATAATTTTTTTCTCATAGGAAAATCTACACTGACAGAGTCTCTTAAGATTCACCTGGAAGCTGCATTGTTAAAGTCCCCCCCTGAGTCCATCGGCCAATGGAGAGCAATCTTTGATTCCGAGTCTACGCTGGTAAAGAGAGCGTACTACGCCGTGGGCAACTACATTGGCGCTGCGGAGATAGCACAAGCATCAAAAACATCTCCTGTTATTGTGGACAGGTTGGTGTAAAACAACATTACAATCTACAGAGATAAGTTTTAAGGGTTAAAGGGGTACTCCGGAGAAAATCTATTTGTTTACAAATCAACTGGTGTCAGAAAGGTATACAGATTTGTAATTTACGTCTGTTTAAAAATCTTCCAGTCAAGTCTTTGAGTACTTATGAGCTGCTGTATGTCCTGCAGGAAGTGGTGTATTCTTTCCCGTCTGACACAGTGCTCTCCGCTGCCACCTCTGTCCATGTCGGGAACTGTCCAGAGCAGGAGAGGTTTTCTATGGATTTGCTCTGGACAGTTCCTGATATTAACAGAGGTGGCAGCAGAGAACACTGTGTCAGACTGGAAAGAATATACCACTTCCTGCAGGACATACAGCAACTGATAAGTACTGGAAGACTTCAGATTTTTAAATAGAAGTTAATTACAATTTTGTATAACTTTCAAACATCAGTTGATTTGAAAACAATTTTATTTCTCCGGAGTGCCCCTTTAAGGCTTTGGTTAATATGTTGTCTCTGGTCTGTGTAGGTTCTGGCACAGTACAGCTGCCTACGCTATAGCCACAGAGATAGGAGGGGGTCTCCACAACCTACCAGAGCCTCACCATGATGTCTACCATTGGCCAGATGATCTTCTTAGGCCGGACCTTGTCATTCTGCTGACTGTCTGTGATGAGGAGAGAATCCGCCGTATCCAAAAACGTGGACTACAGGAGACGAAAGAAGAGAAGGAACTGAAAGTAAACAGCGTCTTCAGACAGAAGTAGGTGCAGGAGTTACCCATGATATCACAGGACCTAATGGGAACTTGTCACCGGAATATTGAGTATCAATGTGCTGACTGAGTTATATAGCTCCTGGGGAAAACGTACATGTATTACCCTGAAAAAAATGCAGTTTAAGGCTACGTTCACACTACGTAAATTTCCGGCCGTAGCGCGTTCCGTGAATAAGCGGCCGGAAACTTACGTAGTTTGCGTACAATGGAAAGTATACGATCTACGGGCGCACAGTTCACACTACGTACGAACTTACGCCCAGATCGTATGCAGCGCCGTAAAAAATTAACCAGACCAATATTTCGGGACGGAAATGCCGTAACTTACGCCCGTAGCGTTGCATGCGGTCCCGTACGTAGTGGTGATTTCTTCATTTTGCCAGCTTTTTGTTCCGATCCAAAAGGTTCTGTGGGGTGTCCGGGGCTAGGCGAAGATTTCCAAGTAAAAGACCGCTGTTAGATCGCTACGAAGAGCGCTCGGGAAGCGTAAGTACGCTACGGGCGTAAGTTCGCGGTCCGTACGTATCCGGCTGCAACTTGCGTAAAGTCCCGGCCGGAGTTTCATACGTATATGTCCGGCCGCGGAAAATATGCGGCCGGACATATACGTAGTGTGAACCTAGCCTTATACTGCAGTAAAGTGTCAAAGAGGCGTGGCCAATTGAGTTCAGAGCTCTTACTGCTACTTCTACTACTAGGCTATGTTCACACTCTGTAAGAGACCGGCCATTCTGTGACCCCGGACGGATGATCTTTCCAGCCGCAGAGCTCTGATGCAGGCACATCAGCGCGCGCCCGCATCAGAGCTTCCCATCGCACACAGTGAAGCAAGCGGCCGGAGCCGCTCGCTTCACTGTGTGAACTGACAGATCTTTCTGCGGACGGAATTTACTGAATTCCGGCTGCAGAAAACTGACATGTCAGTTATTTGCGGGGCCACACAGATCCCGGCCGGAGCGTATACTATGTGTATACGCTCCGGCTGTGATCCCATTGAAACCAAAGCATTGTTCCACCACGCCAAAAGTACGGCCGTTGTTGCCATCGGCAACTTTTACGTAGTGTGAACATAGCCCTAAACAGCATTTTCAACAGGTTGTAGTCACAGACAGGTAAATGAATGGTAATATGTGTATCCTTCCCCCAGGACCTACTGTATGTAACACGCTCAGTACTTTGGTAATCAGTTTCCAAGTGGCAGATTAGTAGATGAGATATAAAGCAAGTTTACAATTTACATTAATTCTTTTTTTGTTCTCATGCTTAATAACAAAGCTGTACTTTGCTAATAGTATTGCTAAAGCATCTTATTTCCAAGTTGATCAACCTGTATAGCTGATTTCACAATAAGCCAAGCCTACAGGGAAGATAAAGTTGGACACATCTGTATATTAACCCCTTCAAGACAGAGCCCTTTGATGCACAAAAGTCCGGGTCAAATTAATGCAATGTTTCTCCCTGCCTTTTAAGAGTGATAGCGCTTTTATTTTTTCACCTACAGGGCTGGTTGGAGGGGGTCATTTTTTGCGCCATGATCTCTAGTTTTTATTAATATCATATTGGTGTAACAGAAAAATTTTGATTGCTTTTTATACATTTTTTTCTGATATATAATTTATTAAAATCAGCAATCCTGGTGCGTTTTTTTGTTTTTGTTTACGCCGTTCACCGTGCGGGAACAATAATGTTATATTTTAATAGATCGGACGATTCCGCACGCTACGATATGTAAAATGTTTATTTTTATTTTTTTAAATATTTTAACTTTTATAATGGGCAAGGGGGTATCTTAAACTTTTATTGGGAGGGGGGTTTATAAGGGGTTTTTAATACTTATAAAAAACTTTTTTTTTTAAACTTTTAACTTTTTTTTTACACTTTTTATTACTGTACAACATACAATCAATAGATTGCATATACTGCCATAGCATAGCATAGCATAGATCAGTGTTATCGGCGATTTATGTATAGAGCCTGCCTGAGAGCAGACTCTATACATGGATCGCCCATCCAGCAGGATGGAGGTAAGGAGCCTACCCCCACCTGTCGGCACAAACGGCTTCGGGGGTCCCGATCACTCAGTGACAGATTCCATAGATTGCGGCGTTTAAGGAGTTAATGACAGTCAGGGGTAGGATCGCAGCTGACTCTCATTACCTCCAGCCCCAGACACTGATGTGAGCGGGATCGCTCTCACTGCAGCGGTCCTGCACACATCAGTAACTCCATCAGTGCAGGAACGTATATATACATTTCTACTGCACGGGGTATGTGCAGTAGGAACGTATATGTACATGTTACTGACGGGAAGGGGTTAAACTGCTGTCACATTAACAATGCAGCCGTATCTGCAGGCAGCATGTTATAGAGCAGCGGGAGCTGAGCAGAATCCTATATATAAACTACCAATGTATTATTGGCCCACAATTATACACAGATTGTTGTCAGTCAATGAGTAGGACCGCCCACATGACTTTATAGCCCACAAAGAGCACACATTTACATGAATAAATTACTAGTTTTCCCACAAAACCATATATCAGTCTTCTCGGCTCTTCCTCCTCTATAACATCATGGTTGTAGATTGGACTCAATTTTTAAGGTGAAAGGTTCACTATAAAGGGCGGGGTCCGTACCAGCATTTATTAGTGAACTAATACGAATGGTAATAACTATGTTATCAAGTCTACAACTGCCACCCTGCAAGCTGGCGCCATAACAGTGTTTCATTGCTGTTCTTCTAGAGTGGAAGAAGTCTACAAGAGAATGGAGAACCCGGGCTGTGTTATTATCGACGCCAGCCCCTCTAAGGAGACGGTTTTACAGGAAGCACTAAGAGTTATAAGGAAACATTGTGACATCTAATTGTGAATATCTAAAGTATATGGAAAATGTCTACTGACCCTACTCCTTTCCTCTAATATGTCTTTATTACTGAATTGGGATTAACATGTAAAAAAAAAAAAAAAAAAATTATATATATATATATATATATTTATATATATATATATATATATATATATATATATATATATATATATAGACAGTGGTACCTTGGTTTAGGAATAACTTGGAGTGAGAGCGTTTTGCAAGAAGAGCTCACAGTTTTTCAAAATTGTAACTTGGTTTAAGAGCATTGCTTTGGTTTAAGAGCTCCCTGTGCTGGGTGGGGGGAGTGGGGGAGGGGCATATTCTGCATAGCGGGGTCTACAGCCCTGTACTCTGACCCATCATAGCAGATCCACTTCAGGCTGGGGCTTGCATCAGAGAACAGGACTGTGCAGGTAATCTCCTCATAGCTGTAACCCCTCTCTCCCCAGACAGAGAGTGCTGCATGTATGTGCTCCCATATGCTCTGCTTATTCCTTCATGCTTCTCTTCATTTGTGCTATAATGTACCTGCACTTACACTCATCCATACACAATGCTGCTATAATGTGCCTGCACTTACACTCAGCTATACACACTGCTGCTATAATGTGCCTACACTTACACTCAGCTATACACATTCCTGCTATAATGTGCCTACACTTACACTCAGCTATACACACTGCTGCTATAATGTGCCTGCACTCACACTCAGCTATACACACTGCTGCTATAATGTGCCTGCACTCACACTCAGCCATTCACACTGCTGTATAGAAAAGTTTCTGTCTCAGTCCTCCTGCACAGCTCTGTGATTCTCACTTCCTGATTGGTCCATGCTGAATACACACCCCTCCCCCATTGCTGTCATGTGACCACACAGACCTCTGACAGCAGCCCTGCTTCTCTATTCTAGCCTGTTGTACTACGCTCCTGCATTATGGGGATCTGCAGCTCCATCCTGTATCTACAAACTGCTGCTGTGTTATCAGGGTTATACAATTACTCCACATTATACTCCACATGCTGATTGCTATACTGTACAGTAACTTATATTACATATTCAGCTGTTTCTCATTGTTTGTTTCATCTGTTCTACATGTTATTCAGAATAAAAAAATATTATTTTTGAAGTGTGGAAACAATTGTCTGCATATCAGTGATTTCTTATGGGAAAATTTGCTTTGGTTTAAGAGTGATTTGGATTATAAGTGCAGTCCCGGAACGAATTATGCTCGTAATCCAAGGCATCACCGTATACTGTTCTGTTATCAGACCGACATGTTTCTGGAAGTCTAGGGCTGCTGTGCAAACACTTCAACAGGGAAGAGCAACTGGCAGGGTAAGTTCCTGCAGGACATTTGTCCTGTTTCCACAGTAAAATCCACAATACAAAATCTATACCAAATAATGTGGATGTTTCGCTGTGTATTATGTTACTATTATAGAAAAAAAAATAACACATTCTCCAGATTAATAATCTGTACCACAGGTCTGTTTATTTGCAGATTGTGTTTATTTTTTTTTTAATACAACACAAATAATGAGCCCTCTGCTGCCCTCCTGTGGATGTTTGTCATAACTACAGATTCTCAGTGTAAATTGTGGTTTCTTACTTTCATCTTCTCAAATTTGTGCCTTGCTTTACCTAGAAAGGAATAACAACTTTGTATGTCACTTTTAGAGGTGTTCACTTCTGCCCTTATTTCTCCCTCTTCAGGTTCTTGTGCTCCACAAACTGAGAACCTTGTATGTAGTAAAAGTAATGTTCTTATTTTATTATTATTTAAATTTTGTACTGGGCTCAGGAAAAACATTTTAGGAATGATAGAGGATCATTTTTTTCACAATTTCACTAGATGGTTAGTATATGTTAACATAACCTGGAGTCCAGCAGCAGGGGGCAGACAGTATATACAGGAAGCAGGCTGGAGAAAAGTTGTAGAGAGAGTGTTCAAGCCTTTCCTCATAACTGGTGGTCATGGTCCTGCTGGGAAGACAGGTGTGTGTGTGTGTGTGTGTGTGTACACACACACACACACACACACACACACAGGGTCCATAGTGCTGAGACATTTCTGTGCATTTTGCAGCACGTTGCACAAGTTCACAGCAAAACTGTACTGGTTTTATGTATGTTACGTTGCGGCTACAACCAGGCCAGATCTCTCTGCCATCCCGCAATTCCATCTTATTCCTACAAAGCTCTGTCCTTCTTTTACCCCTGCTTCTCCCACAGATCCCTCACCTCTCCCCTTATCCCTACAGATCTCCTGCCCTCACCCCTCCCCTTATCCCTACAGATCTCCTGCCCTCACCCCTCCCCTTATCCCTACAGATCTCCTGCCCTCACCCCTCCCCTTATCCCTACAGATCTCCTGCCCTCACCCCTCCCCTTATCCCTACAGATCTCCTGCCCTCACCCCTCCCCTTATCCCTACAGATCTCCTGCCCTCACCCCTCCCCTTATCCCTACAGATCTCCTGCCCTCACCCCTCCCCTTATCCCTACAGATCTCCTGCCCTCACCCCTCCCCTTATCCCTACAGATCTCCTGCCCTCACCCCTCCCCTTATCCCTACAGATCTCCTGCCCTCTCTCCTCCCCATATTCCCTTGGATCCCCTCCCATCACCCTTCCCCTTATCCCCTTGGATTTCCTGCCCTCACACCTCCCCTTATCCCTTCTGATCCCCTGCCCTCCCCCCTCCCACCTCCCCTTATGCCCTCGTATTTCCTACCCTCACCCCTCCCTTTATTTCCTCGCATCCCCTGTCCTCACCCCTCCCCTCCCCTTATCCCCTCTGGTCCCCTATCCTCACCCCTCCCCTCCCCTTATCCCCTCTGATCCCCTGCTACCACCCCTCCCCTTATCCCGACAGATCTCCTGCCCTCACCCCTCCCCATATTCCCTTGGATACCCTGCCTTCACCCCTCCCCTTATCCCCCCCGCTCTCCCCCCCCCCTTTATCCCCTCGGATCCCCTGCCCTCATCCTTCCCCTTATCCCCACAGATCTCCTGCCCTCACCCCTCCCCTTATCCCTACAGATCTCCTGCCCTCACCCCTCCCCTTATCCCTACAGATCTCCTGCCCTCATCCTTCCCCTTATCCCCACAGATCTCCTGCCCTCAATAACTGGCGTCTGTCAGTTATATCTCCCACCCGCCACCCGTCCTCCCCTTCCTCGGCTTGGCAGGGCTGAGCGTTCCTGTGTTCTCTATGGGGAGGGGCAGGGTAAACCTTAGTGAGAGCGCTCTTGCTGCGGCTTGTCCCTCTCTTATCTGTTGGTGGTTGTTCAGGACAGCCCCATACACACATACACAGATTGACTGCCAAATTCACTGCGACCCGCAGGTTTGGCTGACCAAAGTCTAAGGAACCTTTACACTTGGTGAAATACAGTTACCTGACCACTGCCCTCCCACCACGTGGCGATGATAGATGGTGTTGCCAGAGACCCTGGGCTGGCAAGAAGCCCTGTTGTAAATTCCATGGTGGAAGCCGTAAAGGAGTATATACGCCACCTAGAGAGGCCTAAGCCAGGTGAATCTCCTCTTGAATGACGGTGAGTGACGGTAGTTGGTTAAGCAGAGAGTATATGGCCTCCTGACAAATACTGTGCCTTCAGGTGAAGGATATTGCTGAGTACATGCCAGCCTTTGGTGAAAAAGGCCAGTGGGCTGCAGCAGCCTGTTACTCACCCAAAGAAGGGGAAGCGGGTACCCTATCAAAGTCCGTCAGAGTACTGGCATGATACCTGGGAGGATTACCATCACGGACGAGCAGCCTCTAAACCTCCTGTGGTGCCCAAGCCGGAACCCTCCTCTTCTCCTCCTGCATCTGCTGATTCAACCTCCACAGATGTGCGCCCGCACCCCTGCTTTGACTTTGGGACTGTGGTGTCTATGGCTCCCTCTGCAGCGGCTGGCGCTTGAGTACTATGGTGACTGGTGCAGAGAGCCATGTGGAAGATGCCCACGTCGTGGATCGCCAGATACTGTTACTGAGCTGCATCCTGTGTTTTGTTCCAGGTGAAGGATGCCTTAAAGTAACTAGGCCCTGTTGGCCCCTCGAGTTTTTGTGTGTCGTCACCTCAGTTACTCCCATAACATTTAAGGTCCTGCACCTGGCACTCTTGTGAGGATAGAGCGCACTTTATGGACTTCGGAGTATTGTATGGACTGTGTAAGTTATTAGAGCACTTTGTATGGACTGTCATGGCACTCGTTTCAGGGACTTTATGGTCTGGCCTTGCCTTGTCCTCTATCCCCCTTAATCTCCACAGAGCTCCCCCCCACCACAGAGTCCTTCCCTTTTCCCATCCTCTTCCTCTTGATCTTACCTCTATTTGTCCCTGCCACCTTCTGTATCATTACCTCTGCCCAACAGAGTCCTTTCCTCTTCCCCATCCCTTCTTTTCCACACAGAACCCCTTCCACTTTAAGTCTCCCTTTACTAATGCGGAACTTGAGCGAACAAATATGGAATTACAACAAACGATTAGCGGACGATAAACGATAATTTTAGGTTCAGATCTAAATCAACGACCAACGGCATACGAACGATTTTTTGATCATTGACTGCAATTACACCGAACGGTTATCATTGAAATTCGAATGATATAACGATTTTTCACAGATAATCGCCCCGTCTAATAGGGCCCTTACTGTCCAGACTCTAGCTGTCGGGTGGCCAAAAAATTCTGCATGGCGGCCCTGCTCATGGTTCCCAAGCAATGGGCGCCTCCACTAATCTGACCCATCCTAAGGATAAACCATGAGTGTTCCATTCCCTCTACTGTCACAAAGCGTTCAGCGACGCCGTAAAGGAGACATTCACATTTACAATGTCATTAGAATATGAAAGTCCTAGCACTTTACTTGTATTAATAATCGATTTATGACCGTGTCTCCTACCTGGATATCATTTTCTATAAGTTGAGGAGTTAGCATATAAATGTCTCCTTTGTTGTAAGCATTAAATGCACTTTCATCTTTTTACATTAGAGGCTGTAAATGGAATGAAGAGGAGCGGGGGTCTCCCTCCATCTGCCCTCCAGCACATGGGCTGATTGTATGCAAATAGGCCAGCGTCTCGCCATTACCGCCCCATCAGCAGAACCTGCCTGCGCTCCTCCTATCCTATATAGCCTGTCATTTCTCCTGCCATTACATTCGTCTTACTCAGGGATAGAATACTCTTTTCAGCACAATAAATAAAGTTTGTCTTGATTTGTCTTCAATCGCCAGAAGATGCGGAGTTCCAGTCAGCAGTCGACATTGCACTGTGACCCATAATGTTAGATCAAGCGGTCGGAGGCCTCTGTGATTATCTGTCAGCGAAATGACAGGACGAGGTCAGGGCTCCGTCTACACCCAAGCAACTGCTTATTGACTGGAGACCAAGTGTAGCGGAAGAAGAGACTGGCGAAGATACCTCAAGGCCTTATCCGAAAAGTGCACCTGAGCCATAGTATAGATGTGATGGTGCAACGTGAGCGGGAGAAGGCACTGATCAGTGACTAGTAGGAGCGGGCACTTGGCACATCGTTCTCTTCTTGGGACACCAGGTCCCACTCCCTGTTCTTGCCGATACTATCACAGGTTTCTCACTCTTTATCCAAGCTGTCACTACTGAAGACATGATTGGTGCCTTTTAAAGGCCCTAGTTGAGGGGCTTTAGATCTCAATTGCCGGGACATTACAAAGTCTGCGTGGTCATGCATCCGGGCCCTTCACTGGATATATCACATGGCCCTTCTCTTCATCATTGTCCTTCTCCCTTCAGGGTGCATGCACACTATGGAATGGCGACGGATAACCCGGCATGCATTCTGCAGCTTGCACCTGCCGGTGGACTGAGGCGGGCGTGTCTCCGTCCGTGTCATAGACTCCATTCTATGCATGGGCGGATTCCGTCGTCCATCCAAAGAAGGATCAGGCACATCAGATTTCATCATTCCCCATTCTTTGCTATATTTGACAATAGCATTTGGGTGCATGTGTATGGAGGATCAGGAAGAATGGCTGGTGAATAAGCTTTTAGCCTGACACCTATTGAGGCTATGTTCACACTGCGTATGATTCCGTCCATAGTTCGTACGCCGCCGTACATGTGCGGCTGAAACTACAGGCGTGGGAAAAATCGACATGCGGCCGGATGCGTACGAACCGCGAACATACACCTGTAGTACAGTACTGCTTCCCTAGCTTGTTTCGAAGCAGGTCATTTACTTGGAAATCTTCGCCCAGCCCAATAAACCACACAGAACCTTTTGGATCGAAAAATCAAGTTCAATTTGGCTGAAATAAGTACTTCCACAATAAGTACGGGACCGCAAGTAAATCCACGGCCGTGAGTTTCAACATTTCCGTCCTCAAACAATGTTCTTGTTAATTTTTCACGGCGCCGTATACGATCCGGCCGTAAGCTCATACGTAGTGTGCACTGTGCGGGCGTATATCGTATACTTTCAAGCGAACACATCAACCTCAAAACTACGTGCGTATATTCGTGGTTCGCACTATGGCCGGACTCATACGCAGTGTGAACATAGCCTGAAGGTGTATGGTCAACTAACACTGGTTGTTTTTGGGACATCTGCTTTTGATCACAACAAACATGGCCGACATCAGCACCAGCCATCCAGGGCCATTCCGAGAATTGGGTACACACGTGTCCTGGATTTCTGGGTGAGTGCACCAGTCAATTGTGTGTATGCCTTTAAGACGCACATGCAACTGACTGAATGCAGGCGGGCAGGACTTCTGGCACTGGCAGCGTCTCTAACACATGAGGCCTGTGCTGGAAGTTAAAGGAGATCGCGCACTGGGAGACCTGGAGCAGCGGGGGAGTGAATTGTTAGGTGAGTTGTTTTTTTTTTTTTATAAATGTCGTTTTTATTAAATTTTTTCAAATAACATACAAACAGAGCAGTGACAAAACATATAGGTTCACCGCTTATCTCATAAAGGAGTAAGAAACATTCGTATGGTAAGACACTGACATATAAGCAAACAATTATAAGTGCAGGAAAAATACCGCGCTCCGCAATGGAGCAGCAGGCAGAAGGGAGGCTATGGCAGTAAAGGCAGTGTCACCTGTAAAAAAAAAAAGTAAAACAGAAGTCCCAAACGGGGATTATATCAGGTGCAAGAAGTCCTGCAGCGAACCAAACTACACCACAGAAAGTGAGACGTACATTTAACAAGACAGTAGAAGGAAACAGAAGGGAAGGGGGAAAGGGGGTGGTAGGACTCAGGCATCCAAACTGTAGTACTTTAGGAAGAAGAGTAGGTATCCCAGGGTTCCCAAATCTTTTCAAAGCCTTCTATTTTATTGTTAATTGAAGCAGTGAGATATTCTAGCGATCTCAATTCTTTGATCCGCGCTACAAGATCTAGGCGGGAGGGAGGGGTCGTTTGTCTCCAGTGCCGAGCTATAAGGGTCTTAGCTGCCATCAAGATTTGCATCAACAGGCGGGTGGAGTTTTTGCCCAGTGTCTTCGGGGCGAGGTTTAGCAGGCAGATCTTGGGGTCCCCGGGGATTGGTTTTTGCAGAACCGCAGACGCCAGAGCACAGACTGCCTGCCAGTAGGGTTGGATAGAAGGGCAGAGCCAGAAAATGTGGTATAGGGAGCCCGTCGCTCCATTGCACCTCCAGCATAGCGGAGAGACAGTAGCGTTTAATCTGTGAAGCAACTCAGGAGTGTGGTACCACATCATTAGAATTTTATACTGAGTTTCTTTATAGGTCGTGCAAATGGAGGACTTGGCCGCCCTACTCCAGATAATCTGCCAGGTGTCTGGGGAGATAGATGTCGAGAGGATGTTCTCCCATTTGTCCATATATTTGTGGCGGGGGAAGGAGTCGTCAACGGTGAGTTGTTTTTTAATCTGCTTTGTACATAAGGGCCATGTATAAGGGAGACTAAAAAAGGGGCATCTATGGGGTAGACTAAACAGAGGGGGCTTCTCTAAGGGACACTAAAAAGAGGGGGGCCATCTATAAGGGAGACTAAAGAGAGACGGCCATTCATAAGGGGGATTAAAGAGGGAGGGCTATCTATAAGGGGGAATAAAGAGGGAGGGCATTCTATAAGGGGGAATAAAGAGGGAGGGCGATCTAAAAGGGAGACTACAGAGGGAGGGCCATCCATAAGGGAGACTAAAAAGGGAGGGCCATCTATAAGGGAGACTAAAGAAGGAGGGCATTCTATAAGGGAGACTAAAGAGGGAGGGCCATCCATAAGGGGGATTAAAGAGGGAGGGCTATCTATAAGGGAGATTGAAGAGGGAGGGCCATCTATAAGGGGAATAAACAGAGGGAGGGCCATCTATAAGGGAGACTTAAGAGGGAGGGCATTCTGAAAGGGGCAATAATCAGAGGGGGCCATCTATAAGGGGGAATAATCAGAGGGGGGGCATCTATGAGGGAGACTGAAGAGGGAGGGTCATCTATAAGGGAGACTAAAGAGGGAGGGCATTCTGTAAGGGTTAATAATCAGAGGGGCCATCTATAAGTGAGACTAAAGAGGCAGGGCCATCTATAAGGGGGAATAATCAGAGGGGGGCCATCTATAAGGGAGACTAAACAGAGGGGATATCTAGAAGGGAGACTAAACAGAGGGGATATCTATGAGGGAGACCAATTTAGGGAGGGCCATTTATAAGGGAGACTAACAGAGGAGGGGACATCTATAAGGGGCACTACACAAAAAGGGGGGCAATTTATATGGTGGCTACACAAAAGGGGAGCCATCTAAAAGGGGACCTGCTGTTTTACTGTCTCCACATGATTTGCTACACAAAGGGGCCCTCTAAGGCTCTATTGTCAAAAGGCCCCTAAAAACCTGGAGCCATTCCTTACCACAAATATTAAATTCTTGGAATATATCACAAATTTATCTGTTTATACGAATGTTCTGCATTTAAATATTTCTTGTTCAGTTGATGGGACAGTCCTTTTTTTTTTTAAGGTGCACAGACTGGGAATGACAGGTTTGCAATATGGAGATTGAACTGCTTGTTATAGGAGATGATATCATGATGCTTGTGAAAGTATTAAGCTGACCACTAGATGGCAACAAAGAGCTGCAGTTATCCCATAAGAAGCTAAATGCATTACATGTAATTAAATCCTTAGGAAAGTCTCAGCAAAATTGAAGTTAACAGTGACCAAAATGTCAGAATAGTCCGGTGCAGGATGCAGAGACGCGTCGGTGCTGCAGCACTGTCATTAAATCTGCTTTTTTGATGTAGAATGACACTAATCTATTTATGTGAACCTGGGTGTATATATTAGGGGATTGCACAAACAGCACTTCCAGATAGCGTACACTATTATCAGATGACATATTGGAGTGATTGGAGATTTGCTTCATTGACAGTAAAATTGCTCATGCAAAAATGTTTTAAAATGATGACCCAGATTTACTAAGACTTACGAGTCCTTGGAGTAAACCAAGAATAGACCAGGTGTATCAGCTGCTTAATAAACCTGTCACATTCTTACACTATCTAGTCCTAATTTGTAACTGTAAATTGTGTGAATCCTGCAACAGAAACATTTCTGATGAAGTGTTGTTACTTGCTTAAGAGGAATCTAACCTGCTGACAGCTCCCTATTTAGCATGGTTTGTTCCCCTTTAAAGGGGTACTCCGCTCAAACATAACCTTTGATATGTTGCTGCCCATGGTGACACTAACAATTCATTCCATACTTGTTATTATCTATTTAGTCTCCTTCCCCCAGTTCTGAGTTGCTGCTTTCTGCTGAAGACACACAAATCTGTGTGTGAGCTTTTCTCTCTGTCTTCACCTCCTCCCCCCTCCCTTCAGTCCCTGGCAGGCTGTATCTGCAACACTGTAGCTTCTTTGTAATGCTGGGAGATTAATCACAGTGAGTTCATCAGCAATTTGACCTCAGAATAACCCTCCCAGCATTACAAAGAAGCTACAATATTGCAGATACAGCCTGCCAGGGACTTGTTTACATCAGCCATGTCAGAAGGGAGGGGGGAGGACGGGGAGACAGCGAGAAAGGCTCACACACAGATTTTTGTGTCTTCAGCAGAAAGCAGCAGCTCAGAACTGGGGAAGGAGACTGAATAGGTAATAAGTATGGAAAGAATTGTTAGACTTACCCTGGGCATAAAAGTTATGTTTAAGTGGAATACCCCTTTAAGTTAAGTCCATTTAGGCTATGTTCTATGTAAAAATGTACAATGTAAAAATAAGAGCAAATAACAATCATTGTACATTTTAATGATCATGATTTGCAACAACGGACGTTATTTGGTCTTATTTTTACATTGTGGGAAACCCGCCTTACAGCGCTCTGACTTCTTTTGTAGGACGGGATGGATAAGTATTAGAGATGAGCGAACCTGGAGCATGCTTGAGTCCATCCGAACCCGATCATTCGGCATTTGATTAGCGGTGGCTGCTGAACTTGGATAAAGCCCTAAGGCTATGTGGAAATCATGGATATAGTCATTGGCTGTATCCATGTTTTCCAGACAACCTTAGAGCTTTATCCAAGTTCAGCAGCCCCAGCTAATCAAATACCGAACGTTTGGGTTCGGATGGACTCGAACCCGAACCCGGTTCGCTCATCTCTAATAAGTATCTAATATTGTAGATGTAGGTGTATAGAGACACATCTGAACCCTGGATGGCTGAGCTGTGATGAAATCTGCAATTCCCATAGCCATAAAGTTTTCAATAAACTTTATTAAAAATACAAACGCAGACATTAAAATCCATGTTCGGGTCTGGGAATCGGAACACATGTATTCGGGCACAGACCCAGACTTTACAGTCCAGGTCCTCTAAGCATTAGCTGTTACCCTGCTGGCTGAGCTGGTCCTCTACTGACCATACTAGTCATATGCTCTTCAGTGGGAATACCTTTTTAAAACAATACTGTATCCACCAACCCCCCCCCCCCCCCCCAACCACTGGTACCGTCCATTTGATGACAGTAAGTCCTTCCTAGTTTTAAAATGTGCCTGTATCCTTGGTTAGGGTAAAAAATATCTTATAGGGTATAAACACACACACCGTATACGCAGCGTATTTACTGCTGCGATACACAGCAAATACGCTACAAATACGCAGCAGATTAGATCTAAATAACTGAACACAGCATCAAATCTGCACCACCAAATCTGCTGCGTATCTGCTGCGTATCTGCTGTGTATACGCTGTGTGTGTTTGTACCCTTAATCTGCAGCAGCTGAGTCAATGAGGCACGGCCTAGAGCCTCTGGTCCCTCAGCTGCTACAGATTTTTCCCTTCACATTTTAAGTCCCCTTGGGGGACTTTCACATGCAACACTTACAGTAGATGATACACACTGATTATTGCTATGCCGTAGGCCTAGCATTCATCAGTGTTATAGGCGCTCTACTGATTGAGTCTGCCTGTGGCAGACTCAATGAGCAGAAAGCCGATCGGACCGCACGGAGGAAGGTAAGAGACCTCTAGCGTTCCGGTAAAATGATCGGGACCTCCGCAGTCAAACTGCGAGGGTCCCAATCAGTAAGTGACAGGGGACTGCCCCTGTCACTTACACTTAAACAATTGCGAAATTTAAGGGGTTAATGACAGGTGAGGGCCGGGGTCAATGACAGGTGAGGGCCGGGCTGCTCACTGCAGCTGGCCCCCACCTCCTATGCAGCGTGCTCCGTGCAATTAGGGAGAAAGCTGAGGGCAAGTAGACGTTTAGAGGCGTTTAGAGGATATGATATATCGTACGGAAAATTCGTTTTGCGATCGCTTAAGCCTATCTCGCACATAGGAAAAATCGGTGAACGACTGTTTACACAGAACGATATGCGATTTTTTTGCGAACGACGACCGACAATTTTAGAACATGTTGTAAGATCAAAATGAACGATTTGTCGTCCGTCGTTTGATCATTCGCAGCGTTTACACGTACGATTATCGTTAGAATTCAATCGTTATCGTGTGAATTCGCACGATAATCGTTCCGTGTAAACGCAGCATTAAAGGGTACTCTGGAGGAGAAAAATTCTTTTAAATCAACCAGTTATATAGATGTGTAATTTACTTCTATTTAAAAAAAATCTCAATCATTCCAGTACTTATCAGCTGCTGTATGTCATACAAGAAATTATTGTAAAGAAAAGGGAACCTCTAGTGTCCCCAGTGATTAGTACGTATTGTTAGCAGTTTTAACATGTATGTATTGTTAAGAATAGAACAAAGCCACTTCCTCAACCTTTTACTTCGTTCATGTGTTCAGAAACCTTTATTACGTACAAAAAGTGATCCTCAAGTCTTCTCCACCTTTGGGAACTCACCTCTGCAGTATAAGTTAGGTGGATAGTGTAGACCTGGTGTATTATGATCTGTGATCTTATGATTCCTGCCTGCATGCTGTCCAGTCATATCCAGAACCAGAGAGTGTTCTCCAGGGGGCCTGTCCCTCTGTCCCTCATGCTGACCTGTTGTACTTATGATGTCCTGCTCCAGTGTTCCTGAGTGCTAAGCTATGGCCTCTTAAACCAAAAGTGATGTGACTACCGCCTGAGGGAACTCACCTGTCCACGCTGAGGGGGTCATGTAAGAAAGCTGAAGAAGTTCTAGCATAGAACAGAAGACTGCTGAAGGGGTTGGAAAAGGACGCTGGTTACCCTCCCCAAATAAGTGCGGGAAAGGAAGATACCACATGCGCCACAGAATTATAGTATTGTGGCCAGTGTTCCCAGCCACGAAAAGCCCTTGTAATTGTCTCCCCTCCGGATGAAATGTCTCAAGCCCCTGAGTACTTCTTTAAACTTAGTGGTCTCTCACATGCTATATAGTATGTAATGAGAGCTATCCCAGGATATATATCTATTGGATTAAAGGGAACCGAGCTCAGGTGCACAGCATAGTACTTTAGGGCGCCTTTACACAGAGAGATTTATCTGACAGATGTTTGAAGCCAAAGCCAGGAACAGACTATAAGCAGAGAACAGGTAATAAAGGAAAAACTGAGATTTCTCCTCTTTTCAACTCCATTCCTGGCTTTGGCTTGATAAATCTGTGTGTGCACCCGGGTTAAGGTACCATGCTGTGTACCTGGTGACCCTGTTATCAGTGCTGTAATCATTTACATTGCCCTTCTGGTTCTCTTATCATGTTACAACCATCAGCCCTGAATCACTACAGCACCAGCTGTTATCAGAGGAGGTACTACAACTTCCAGCATATCCTGAGGGCTGCAGACTGTCAGTAAATGCTGGAAGTTGTAGTGTTTGCAGCTGTTGTACTTGGAGGATTCTTGGTGTATTGTATACTGGAGGCTTTGTGGGAGATCAGAATACATAGTTCTGTGGGGGCTCAGTATGTGGATGAGACCCCAGAACAGAACTGATACCGTTATATACCGCTACTGACCAAATCAAATACACCAGTATATAAGAAACATATATTATCACTGTGACCACAACCATTACCACCCTATACTAACTAATACCACCAAACCATAACTGAGATCCAGTATACCCAGACCAATAATACCAGTATAAAAGAAACAAATATCACAACCCCTTCACCACCACCGCCATTACTAACTAACATCCACTATACAAATACCCAGATCATCCCCATAGAAGGTTCTCATTATTAAAATGTGTCAGATGGTCGTGATCTCATGTGTAATCGAAGCTGCATAATGAGCTGCTAGATAGCCACTTCCTACTATCTATCTATCTCCTATCTCCTATCTATCTATCTATCTATCTATCTTCTATCTATCTATCTATCTATCTATCTATCTATCTTCTATCTATCTATCTATCTATCTATCTATCTTCTATCTATCTATCTATCTATCTATCTATCTATCTATCTTCTATTTATCTATCTATCTATCTATCTATCTATCTATCTATCTTCTATCTATCTATCTATCTATCTATCTCCTATCTTCTATCTATCTATCTATCTATCTATCTATCTATCTATCTATCTATCTATCTTCTATCTATCTATCTATCTATCTATCTATCTTCTATCTATCTATCTATCTATCTATCTATCTATCTATCTATCTATCTATCTCCTATCTATCTATCTATCTATCTATCTATCTATCTATCTCCTATCTATCTATCTATCTATCTATCTATCTTGAAGTATAATCAGCAGCACAGTCTTAGATAGTGGGTGCCAGTGCACACGTCCTCCAACCACAGGTTTCAAACTAATATGTAAAGTAGTCGTCACGGCACTCCCAATGTAGTGTAGAAAAAAATGTGTTTATTCCATAGAAGTCAGCACAGCAAAAAATCAAGTGGCAACGTTTCTGTGGCCTCACGCCACCATTTTCAAGCCCAAACAAGTGAACAATCCATTTCCTTAAATACAGGTGGTTCATTAAACACATCACATTCATTGGTTATCACATATGTCAATCACAGGTGTTCATCTCAGTAGATTACCTTGCATGTGTGCATATATGCGGTGCACAAGGCTAGTGCAAAAATACAAAATAAAAAAATTCATGCAAATACAAAAGTGCAGTGCACATTATTATACAACTAGTGTCCCATAGTGTCCATAAAGAGTCATATTGTCCATTAAACAAATCGCCAATACACGTAGGTATTAGTGACAGATATGCTTGAAAAGCCAGGAAACATCGGAGCAGGAACTGGCTGCTACGAGCAGTAGGAGTAGAAAGCATCATGTAGCTATGGCAACAGTTGACGTCATCTCAGGGCTGGCTGAACAGTACATCTTAGCTGTACGGCAGACAGCATAATTCCGATGTCATTCAGCATGAGCGTGATAGGAGTAGGAAGCGTCATGAAACTGAGGTAACAATTGGTAATAATCTCAAAGCCGGCTAACTGATCAGGCTAAAAAGCGGTTCTGATGGGATGCGGTTCCTGAGCGGTTTCTCTACAGCGACCTGACGGGTCCTGGTGGTAGGATAATGCGTACGTGGGGGTGGAGTCCGCCCAATTTGGACGCATTGTTGAATAGCATCGGAATTATGCTGTTTGCCTTACAGCTAAGATGCAAGCTGTCTACAGGACAGCCAAGCCGAGATTCCCCTCTCAGGACGTTCCCCCTTTTTAGCCTGATCAGTTAGCCGGCTTTGAGATTATTACCAATTGTTACCTCAGTTTCATGACGCTTCCTACTCCTATCACGCTCATGCTGAATGACATCGGAATTATGCTGTCTGCCGTACAGCTAAGATGTACTGTTCAGCCAGCCCTGAGATGACGTCAACTGTTGCCATAGCTACATGATGCTTTCTACTCCTACTGCTCGTAGCAGCCAGTTCCTGCTCCGATGTTTCCTGGCTTTTCAAGCATATCTGTCACTAATACCTACGTGTATTGGCGATTTGTTTAATGGACAATATGACTCTTTATGGACACTATGGGACACTAGTTGTATAATAATGTGCACTGCACTTTTGTATTTGCATGAATTTTTTTATTTTGTATTTTTGCACTAGCCTTGTGCACCGCATATATGCACACATGCAAGGTAATCTACTGAGATGAACACCTGTGATTGACATATGTGATAACCAATGAATGTGATGTGTTTAATGAACCACCTGTATTTAAGGAAATGGATTGTTCACTTGTTTGGGCTTGAAAATGGTGGCGTGAGGCCACAGAAACGTTGCCACTTGATTTTTTGCTGTGCTGACTTCTATGGAATAAACACATTTTTTTCTACACTACATTGGGAGTGCCGTGACGACTACTTTACATATCTATCTATCTATCTATCTATCTATCTATCTATCTATCTATCTGCTATCTATCTATCTATCTATCTATCTATCTATCTATCTATCTATCTGCTATCTATCTGCTATCTATCTATCTATCTATCTATCTATCTATCTATCTATCTATCTATCTCCTATCTATCTATCTATCTATCTATCTATCTATCTATCTATCTCCTATCTATCTATCTATCTATCTATCTATCTATCTATCTATCTCCTATCTATCTATCTATCTATCTATCTATCTCCTATCTATCTCAGGTATAAGAACACAGACAATAGAGCACACTTGTCACACTCCGTCCCTCCAGTTGTTACAAAACTACAAATCCCATCATGACTGGACAGATAAAGCATGATGGGAATTGTAGTTTTGCAACACCTGGAGGGACGGAGTTTGACACCCCTGATAAGTTATAAGACCTTATAAGTGATTATAGTGCAGTTACATTCAGTGACTCACAGTAGGCGTCTTCTCTGCATGAAGAGACATCCACTTTTCTTTTTCTTCTCCATCTGGCTTCGGCCATCATGAAGGCTTCTCTGGCCATGATTCATCTCCACGGGGTCTGCCAGACAGACATTTTAGGCTTCTTGCTCCAGCAACATCCTCATTTATACATCACTCCATATAGAATAGCCCCCCGCTGCACATCCCCCCATATAGAATAGACCCCCTGCTGTACATCCTTCCATATAGAATAGCCCCCCTGCACATCTCTCCATATAGAATAGCCCCCCTGTGTATTCTCCTTTATAGAATAGCCCCCTTGTGCATCCCCCCTCATAGAATAGCCCCCTGTTCATTCTCCCTTATAGAATAGCCCCCTGTTCATTCTCCCTTAAAGAATAGCCCCCTGTGCATTCTCGCTTATAGAATAGCCCCCCTGTGCATCCCCCCTAATAGAATAGCCCCCCGTGCATTCTCCCTTATAGAACAGCCCCCCCTGTGCATCCCCCCTTATAGAATAGCCCCCCATGTGCATCCCTCCTTATAGAATAGCCCCCCCTGTGCATTCTCCCTTATAGAATAGCCCCCCATGTGCATCCCTCCTTATAGAATAGCCCCTCTGTGCATTCTCCCTTATAGAATAGCCCTCCATGTGCATCCCTCCTTATAGAATAGCCCCCCTGTGCATCCCCCCCTCATAGAATAGCCCCCCTGTGCATTCTCCTTTATAGAATAGCCCCCCTGTGCATTCTCCTTTATAGAATAGCCCCCCCCCCCGGGAGGCCACATGTGAAGGGGTTTAAAAAAAAAATAAGAAAAACAACTCACCTCTCCTCGGGCCGGATCTTCAGTCTGCAGCAGCTTCTCCCTGCTGCTGCAGCACGGCGGCTCCTCTCTCCGCTCTCAGGTCCTCAGCGGCGCGTCAGGGAAGTGACGTCACCGCTGGGGACCTGATGTAGGTTCCTGCAGACGTGCCTGTGCGCGGCACGTCTGCGGCTCCTGGGGGGGATCAGGCGGCCCGGAAGAGACTGAGGGAATAGCACGGCGGACGGACACGCTATTCTTTCAGTCTCAATTATAGCATAGGGTCGGCCACGGGTCGCGGCCCACTCATTGGTAGGGAAGACCTGCCCGGGTGAGATATCGAGCTATACATGATGGTGTCTCTGCAGTGTTTCTTGCATATTTGATTTCCCAGAAGGCAATGTCCTAGAATACACTGACGTTGAGACACGTGATGGTGTCTCTGCGGTGTTTTGGTTGATCTCCCTGAGGTCAACCAGCGTCCTTTTGCATTCACTTACTAGGCATTGCTCACACTACCCAGAATTTTACTCCACACTGATGAGCTGTCTGTGGATGGACACCTTGCTCGGGTGGTTTCCTTGGCTTGGTTGTTCCTTCCTGGAGGAAGGTCTGGCTAGCATACGGAAGGAATTGTGGCATGTGATATAGGCGAGCTGAATAAGCTGTAGCCTGGCTAGGGAGTTGGCTTGGAACCAGGGAAGGTTATCCGCGGCCAGTTGTGGTGCCCACGGTAGTACATGGTCGAACGGTCACTTGCTAGGTGGTATTGTGTGACGCCACTGCTGTGGTGGTTGGTCGAGATATAGCTCAGACAGATGGTAAAGTGTCGTAACGCCAGTGCCAGGTGGGCACACAGGTATGGAGGCACACCTGCTTTTATTTAAGAGTGGCAAACTATAACCTTTCCCCTGTGGTCGGTGACCTGCCCGGCTGTGAGGGGGTCCCTTGGGTACTTATCACGGTGGTCCGGAGTGCAGTTATGACCCATCCGGACTATCGGTACCGCCACCCACAGAAAGGGGAGATAACCCAAGGATGTGATATCTGCTGTGTAGGCGCTTGAACAATAACCACTGAGTCCCATTAGCATAAATAAATCTTCTTTACTATAGAAACACTTTGTACAATAGCTGATAGTGGACCGTAGACTTGACAGGACAGGAGCTGTACTGAGGACCCTTAGAGTAGTGGAGCTGAGAGTAGTTGAGAGGAGTTTGTGCTGAGAGTCCAGAACAGTGGAGAGGAGTTTGTACTGCAGGTTCAGAGTAGTAAAGAGGTGTGTGTCCTGAGAGTCCCAACCCAGGGTAGAAGTGTGCTCCAACCCAGGGTAGAAGTGTAAAATTTAGAAGAAGAAGAAGTAGAGTACTAAAGACTTGGAAGTAGATGTTTACTTGTTCCTGTGTTTCGACCTTTGTCGCTTTACCACCTTTTGCCCACCAGTGCCGGGTGACCCGTCCTATGAGGGTGACACAAGCCCCAGACCTTGTTACCTGAGTTGAGCAGAGTGGCCAAAGTTCTCTGCGCGAGATAGAGTACGTAGGCTTCTAGCAACTTTGCTATATCTGGATCAGTTCCTCTGCTATAGGATACCGCCCTGCACCTTTAGACTGGTTCTTGGCAGGGGTTGGGGTTTCTCTGACTTATCCTCTCCCTTGAGTAGCTTAACACTGCATAGTGTGTAGAAGTGCTGCTTTCAAGAAACAGGTGTCTAGGTCTTCCATGTGCGTCTGCTCTGCACAGGAACCTGACTAAAGGCCCTATTCCACCAACAGATCTGATGACAGATTATCTGCCAAAGATTTGAAGCCAAACCCAGGAATAGAATATAATCAGGGAACAGGTCATAAAGGAAAGACTGGATTTCTCCTCTTTTCAAATCCACTCCTGGGTTTGGCTTCAAATCTTTGGCAGATAATCTGTCGTCAGATCTGTTGGTGGAATAGGGCCTTAAGACTGACTAAAAGTTCTAGAGTGGGGATCTGGCAAAGCCAGGGCCCAGTTGGACCACAGCAGGGACCAACTTGTTCTGCATCCTCTCTGCTTAACGACCAGACTAGGACTGCTTACTATGTGTGGGTGTATACTTCCTCTCCCCATGTGACAACTTCCTACAGGTGGTGTAATATACCCTGTGAGTGGTGGAGAGGAAAGCATAGAAAAGAAAGGAGTTCAGGGATAGGTAGAGAAGAAGAGAAGGTCCTCATTGGTGTACAGATCACAATAAACAACAACCCTTTGGTTACCTGCAGCTGTGCAAAACATTAGTACAGTTACATACAATAGTGACATCTGAAGTGAAGCACACAGTCACTTCTAAAATTTAATATCCCACACTAGGCAATAAAGGAGTGGTTCTGCAGGTGGGGACCACAGATCACTTCTCAGTACCTATGCTTTCTGGATAATGTTTTGGTCACTTTTGAAAGTTGGTGGGGCTTTCAGATTCGTGGTAGCATGAGACGGACTCTAAAACCCACACAAGTGGCAAAAAAGGATTAAAAAAAATGATGCATTTGTGTGCATCTGTTTTGATCCACTTTCCATTGACTCCCATTTTAAAAAAAATGGATCAAAACGGATCCGTTTTTTTTAATGTACACAAAAACGTACTCCACTTCATTTTTGTGCCGTAAAAAAAAACAATCAAAACGGATCTGTTTTGATACATTTTTTTTTACAATGGAAGTCAATGGAAAAACTGATCAGAATGGATGCACACAAATGCATCCCTTTTTTACATCCGTTTTTTTGAAAAAAAAAACTGATGAAAAAAAAAAGACAGATTGCAAAAACATAGTGTGAATCCAGCCTAAGTTTTAAGCCTGGTAGCCAGAATAAAAAACTGCATGATTTCAGTTTTATTTTTTTTTAATACAGATAGTAATATAGAAAATTATATATATATATATATATATATATATATATATATAAAAAAACATCTACAATTCTTAACACAAAGCTTTTTTTAAACAATAGGTGATTTTCTGATGACACATTCCCTTTATGTGACTGGTTATTCCAACAACAGCAGAAAATAGATGTAGAATATAGTTGTAACATATAAAGGCAGCAGCACAGACCTCCTGAGGGGACTGTATCGGTATATATATACACATATATATATATGGCTGTTGATTCCTGGAAGGCAGCAGAGACATGAAGAATAGATCTATAAGTGGGTTATACGATGGCTCTTTATAGCAGGAGCCGGTGCGTTCAGGACGATGATGATATGCTATAAGACAGAATTCCGGTACGATCAGGTTCAAAAGGAAAACAGGGAAGAATTGTTTGTGGCAGATGATCTCACTGTAGGTAATGTCATTTCTATAAGACATAGCATGGCCAGAGCTCAGGGAGGGATGGAGAGAGAGGGAAAAGTGATGTAAATCAATTACATGGCGGCATATGTAGACATGTGCCGAACAAAGGACAGACAGGGTTACACGGGGTGCCGGAATAAAGTGTGACACGCGGATCGGGGAAAGATACATGCATAAAAGGTAACAATTACACTGTCCCTACTATTCCCATAGGAGCTCTGACTGGTATGGACTGGAGAAGGAGAGACAGATACTGGAACACATACTTTTTTTTTAATGTTTCTATTTTCTGATTCCACATTTATGGGGGCAGCCATTTTACCCAAACTGCTACTTTGATCTGAGAATTTAGAGGTATGCTTTACAGCAGCTACATTGACACAGGCAGAATAGACTGGAGGGATATCTACTGTTTTTTTTAGGGAGAGGTTTCTAGGCATGCTTTATGACCTGTGCAAGGGTCAATGCATAGGGAGGTGGCCATCATCCTATTGATTTTTATGGGAGAGGTTTCTAGGCATGCTCTATGACCTGTGCAAGGGTCAGTGTATAGGGAGGTGGTGATCATCTTATTGTTAGGATATGTTGACAATAACCCACCACGGATTCTGTTGCTCGCGTCTATGCGAATCTCGGCCCGTGCCATAGACTACATTCTATGGTTATATACTTATATACTGACAGCAGCTGCCTGTGTACTCACTGTATATACTGACAGCAGCTCCCTGTACTCACTGTATATACTGACAGCAGCTCCCTGTGTACACACTGTATATACTGACAGCAGCTCCCTGTGTACTCACTGTATATACTGACAGCAGCTCCCTGTGTACTCACTGTATATACTGACAGCAGCTCCTTGTACTCATTGTATATACTGACAGCAGCTTTCTGTGTACTCACTGTATATACTGACAGCAGCTCCCTGTGTACTCACTGTATATACTGACAGCAGCTCCCTGTACTCACTGTATATACTGACAGCAACTCCCTGTGTACTCTCTGTATATACTGACAGCAGCTCCCTGTGTACTCACTGTATATACTGACAGCAGCTCCCTGTGTACTCACTGTATATACTGACAGCAGCTCCCTGTACTCACTGTATATACTGACAGCAGCTCCCTCTTGAATCAATCTGCAGAATCCTGATAAGTAAAGATATATACGATTATCCCACTAATATAAGGCCATTCATATCTCCCGTATCCGTAGCCATCGCTATATTTAGTCATTCCATCGGCTTGCACGTTACGTTTGATGTTACCTCCTCTCCTGTGCTTCCCCGGGCTACGAATCCACTACCCTAAGGCGGAATAATTTTTCATGCAGATTATTAGTGTGACTTTCCTTACGTGTATACATGGATAAATATATACTCTGTAGAGAAGAATAAATTATAAAGGGGGGGGGGGGGGCATTACCACCAGATAAGATGCCCTTAGGCCAATATGAAACCGCTCCTTTGAATTCTTTCGCCTGGATTCAGAATTTACATTTTTTTTATTTTACCTTTATGTTTATATTTTATGCTTTTTTTTAGCTGTTTGATATGCGGAGGTAAAAAAAAAAAGAGCAGAGTAATAACCCGTAGATCAAGTGTCACCATTACCCGGATAATATCATGTTAAGCTTTTCTCCTTCCTAATAAAGAGGCCTATGCAGAGTTTCGCATTTGAATGTTCTAACACCTGCTCCGACTCACCCACCGTCGCTCCACAATGGCCGCCCCTCCTCGCTCTCCCCTCCGAGCCCTCGTCTGTATTGCATAATTTGTTAATCTGCGGCAGATATCACGCTGAGAGCTGTAAAGCATGATCTCACCAGGGCTATCACTATTTTCCACTCCTTTGAGCTCTAATAAGCCTCTCTCCAGATATACAGCAGGATATCGTATTAAAAAGGCAATAAATATATATTAAAAGGGATGATACAGCATAAAGTGTGTATTATGTAATCCCCGGCTATATGGGCAAGGACAATGTAACCTCTAGCGGCTCAGCCATTCATTATCATCATATCAATGGATACTTAATGCAATGTATACGATTTATAGACTGGGGGGGGGGGGGGCGTTTTTTCGGTAATATGAAGAAGAGGGGAAGCTTCATGGAAGAAGAGTCACTTCTCCCGGCAAGCCTATAATATATCTCCCAATGACGATTTGCCGTCCTTATGTCCCACTCCATCAGATCCAGTTGACTTGGCAGTGATTCTATCTAGACTATTGGTTCTATTACCAGAAATTTTTCTTTATACTCAATTTTTTTTTTTTTTGCTTTTCAGTTCCAAAAATCTTTGGATTTTCCACACCAGCGTAAGTCTAATAACAGCAATAAATAGCCGCCTTTCATCTTACTCTATGCCATGTTAAATGATTGTGACCCCCGGGCCTAACAATTACCCAGGAACCTTTTGTGGCTGATGACTTGGCCCCGTGATTGCGGCTGGCTTTTGTAAAAGCAAATCAGCGATTTATTAAATATTCTGTCCTGATTTTCTTTAAAAAAAAAAAAAAAAAATGTTGTGTAAGGAAATTAGGAAACATTCAAAGCAATATCAAAGCAAGAAACAGAACAAAAAAAATGTGTATCAATAATAATGACCCTGTCAGGGGCGTATGTAGGATTCATGGGGCCCCATAGCAAAAAACTGCATGAGGCCCCATGAATCCTGTAGCTGGCTTCTCGATGTATGTCTGAGTACAAACACCGGGGACAGTAAGCATAGAGCATGTGTATGCTGGTCTGGGGGAGCGGGGGACACTGTGGGCCAGCAGCTGTCTGGGGGGGTTGGGGTCTGTTCAAGAGGAGGGGGCGGGTACAATGCTGTCTGGACTCTTGGCTGTCTTGGGGTGTGGGGGGATGCCGGTGTGAGCTGTACCATGCTTCACCAGGACGGGCCTCAGACCCCATAGCAGCAGCGTGGTCTGCCTCCATGGTAGTTTCGCCAGTGGACCCACTTTTGAATCCAACAAAATCCATTTGTTATGTTTGTAGCCTTCTCCCCTACTATGTCAAAAATCATTACAATTCCCACAATGCATTGCTTACCCTCAGCTCTTAATCACAGACCACCGCTCCCACGGCACTCCTGCCAGAGCTGCTGCAGAGCATTGCATAACACAACAGAACAGTCTGCAGAACCGGCTGTATTCATCCCCTGTCCGCTTCTCTGCCTATTTCATTGTTAAAGGAGAAGTCCGGCGAAAATCCCCAATATACATTTATTACAGGAAATGCTTAAAAAGAGTTTTTTTCCCTGCACTTACTACTGCATCAAGGCTTCACTTCCTGGATAAAATGGTGATGTCACTTCCTGGAGAACATGGTGATGTCACTTCCTGGATAACATGGTGATGTCACTTCCTGGATAAAATGGTGATATCACGACCCCACTCCCAGAGCTGTGCGGGCTGTGGCTGCTGGAGAGGATGATGGCAGAGGGATGCTCAGTGTCCCTCCAGTGCCCTGTGTCACTCAGTGTCCCCCTGCCATCATCCTCTCCAGCAGCCACAGCCAGCACAGCTCTGGGAGTCGGTTCGTGATATCACCATGTTATCCAGGAAGTGACATCACCATGTTATCCAGGAAGTGACATATCCATTTTATCCAGGAAGTGACATCATCATGTTATCCAGGAAGTGACATCACCATGTTATCCAGGAAGTGACATATCCATTTTATCCAGGAAGTGACATCATCATGTTATCCAGGAAGTGACATCACCATTTTTTTTATCCAGGAAGTGACATCACCATGTTATCCAGGAAGTGACATCACCATGTTATCCAGGAAGTGAAGCCTTGATGCAGTAGTTAGTGCAGGGAAAAAAGTACTTTATAAGCATTTCCTATAATAAGTGTATATTGGTCATTTGTAAAACTTTTGGTGGGGCATTACAATACTTTAATAAATTTTTTTTGCCTGACTTCTCCTTTAATAAACACGCTTGTGATTAAGAGATGGTGATGTAGGCTCTAGGGTATGTGGAAGACCATGACGTCAAATACAGAATATCTGTGACTGCTGTAAATCACCTCAACATGTTGGTAACTTTTGCAGTTGTCAATAAAGGATGCCCATCGCTGTTTCAAAAGAATCTTGCAAAAAAAAAAAAAAAATTTTTGATCTGTTGCCGCTGGGTCAAAGAGGCAGGCCTTCCCCTCAGGGACGCCCCTAAGCTTCATTACGCCCCTCTTCATGCCATTTGATTCTGGATCCAAGGGAGCTGATGAAATTGAGAGAAGAGGAAGCACATACAAGGTATTTCAGCCCTAGGCCCCAGGGGTCACAGATTCACTTTAATTAAGGGCAGGGTTTTAGCTCAGGGACAAGATCCAGACAATCCAGATAATGATGCATTGAAGGGAGAGAAGAGCTGCTGAGACAACATCACACTGAAAATTAAAGGGCTACACAACTTCCTGTTGGGATGATTCAACTTCTGATAGCAGAATACCCCTTTAACATGGCAATGCTGATTTAGGGTCTGAAGAATAACTGCCCAACTAGCAGAAAGAACCGTCACTCCCCCTTTTAAATGACACTAGACACTGGATAACATTGGAAAATATTGTTTCTTTATTCTAAAATCTTGTTATAGAAGAACATACAAAATAACTGATTAACATTATGAACATAATAGCAATGAGAGAAAACGGTCACAAAGCTTTGTAGTATACTGGGCTGCAAAACCAGACTTCACCTATATCAGCTGCTTTCCTGGGATCATAATATTTGCTCCCGGTGCTAAGATGCCCCCAGGACTTTATGGTAGGGCAGGACAGAAAGAACTGGCTTCACCAACCATAGAGGACAAAGAATAAATGCCAAATCTAATATCATCACCGGGGTGCTTAGTTGGTATACAGTAGGTGGGCTCTGGTGTGTGTGGGAGAGTTGAGGGAGACCAATATTACGCTATCCACTTACCAGTATAGAGAGAGAGAACAACTCCTGCTACACTCACAGTCAGTGTCCACAGTGAAGTGCTGCACAGACATGATATGTGGTCAGCAGGGAGGCACTGAGGGACACGGGGCACTGGAGGGACACTGGGCATCCCTCTGCCATCATCCTCTCCAGCAGCCACAGCCTGCACAGCTCTGGGAGTGGGGTCGTGACATCACCATTTTATCCAGGAAGTGACATCACCATGTTATCCTGGAAGTGACATCCCCATGTTATCCAGGAAGTGACATCACCATGTTATCCTGGAAGTGACATCACCATGTTATCCAGGAAGTGACATCACCATGTTATCCAGAAAGTGACATCACCATGTTATCCAGGAAGTGACATCACCATGTTATCCAGGAAGTGACATCACCATGTTATCCAGGAAGTAAAGCCTTGATGCAGTAGTAAGTGCAGGGAAAAAAGCGCTTTATGTGCATTTCCCGTAATAAGTGTATATTGTAGATTTGTCTATCTTTTGGGGGGCAATACAATACTTTAATAAAAATTTTGGCCTGACTTCTCCTTTAACAACACATCCTGCAATCTTCTCTCACCAAGTTTCCAGATAAGCACTGAACTTGCTGACCTGTAAATCCAACATTTTATGTGCCCAGACAGTCTCCAAATTGCTGGGCCACTTCTCTGCTCTCCCTGCTCACTCATCCCCCTTGGCCCCTCCCCTTTTTTGCCTAATAAAATCTACAGAGTTTATTTTACAGAGTTTTTTTTAAATCCCTTGTACTATTGATTTCTGCAATAGAATAAAATAGAAGAAAAATTAAATTACAGTTACACTTTACATGAAGAGCTAAAAGTAGCTTCAGTTTCAAGAGGCACCTAAGCTTGTTGGTTACAGGAACATATAGTACTGTATATGAAGGCACCAACTTGGTTACACAGTAAGTCCATGGTTCTGTGACTCAGGACTCAGGGACACAGAAAACATATTCTATAATCAGTACCGCTGTGACCAAGGTTCTTACATGAGCATCAGTGACTATGTGCAGAGCTACTAACAGTACTGCGCCAAGAGAAGGAAGCTCTGCAGCACATCCGCTATGTGTGAACATAACCCTAAGCATTGGCCAATCTGTGTGTGCTTTCTAGTGTAAATGGAATAAATAAAAGAGTAGAATAAAGTAAATAAATGCCCCCACCCCATGTGAAGCTGAGAGTACTATGTGTGAACTCCGCTCCGCTACTATGTGTGAGTGTCATAATTAACGGTTATCTAACAATCCGGAGGAAAGTTGCATTAATGAAACCTGCGTATTGCTAGGAGACAGGCGCTCGGCAGGTTTGCACCTCTAGCACATGGTTGTGCATAACTAGGACTTACAAGTAGGGATGAGAATACCATCTGGCTGTAAGATTGTGCTAATGCATGCACAGCCTAGGTATGAACATCTGTATGCCCATGAGCAGACATAAAAGAACGGCCTCCGCAGCAGCAACGTGGATTGTGGCCATTATATAACAGACACAATGAGGAGCAACCGAGCGGGAGGGATAAGACAAATATTCATTGTGTCCAATACAGGAACACGGAAAGGAAACAACTGATGACAAAGTATCTATCTATCTATCTATCTATCTATCTATCTATCTATCTATCTATCTATCTATCTATCTATCTCCTATCTATCTAGTATCTATCTCCTATCAAGTGTCAAAGTATCTATCTATCTATCTATCTATCTATCTATCTATCTATCTATCTATCTATCATCTATCTATCTCCTATCTATCTATTATCTATCTATTATCTATCTATCTATCTATCTATCTATCTACCTATCTATCTATCTCCTATCTATCTATCTATCCATCTATCATCTATTTATCTAGTATCTATCTCCTATCTATCTATCTATCTATCTATCTATCTGTTATCTATCTATCTATCTCCTATCTATCTATCTATCTATCTATCTATCTATCTATCTATCTATCTCCTATCTATCTATCTATCTATCTATCTATCTCCTATCTATCTATCTATCTATCTATCTATCTATCTATCTATCTCCTATCTATCTATCTATCTATCTATCTATCTATCTATCTCCTATCTATCTATCTATCTATCTATCTATCTATCTATCTCCTATCTATCTATCTATCTATCTATCTATCTATCTATCTATCTATCTATCTATCTCCTATCTATCTATCTCCTATCTATCTATCTATCTATCTATCTATCTATCTATCTATCTATCTATCTATCTCCTATCTATCTATCTCCTATCTATCTATCTATCTATCTATCTATCTATCTATCTATCTATCTATCTCCTATCTATCTATCTCCTATCTATCTATCTATCTATCTATCTATCTATCTATCTATCTATCTATCCCAATAGTGAAAAAACGTGTGATTTTTATTTCATAGTAACAATATCAGCCAGTGCAACGTTTCTGTCTCATTACGAGACCTTTCTCAAGCAATAAACCAGTGTCTCACATCCTTTTTATATCATGTGTTTAACAAGATAACAATTTAGTGATACATATGTGTGAACAAGTGTCAAAGTAAGGTTCCTGCATCGGAACAGCAATGTGATCACAGAAAAATTCATTTCCATTTACAGGTGTTTTATCACAATACATGCATTGTTGTGCAGTGATTAAATATACAAAAAAATAAATTAAAAAGCGGAGTCGGCTTCCACTCACCACTGCTCTGCTTAGCTGAAAAATAAGAATTAACTTGTCCAGAATCACCCAAGCCGCCTCCGCTTTTTAATAATTTTTTTTGTATATTTAATCATTGCACAACAATGCATGTATTGTAATAAAACACCTGTTAATGGAAATGAATTTTTCTGCGATCACATTGCTGTTCTGATGCAGGAACCTTAGGGTACTGTTACACGGAACGATAATCGGCCGAGTCGGCCCGATTCGGCCAATTATCGCTCCATGTAATAAATACAACCATCAGTCGATGACAATGATCATTGGCTGATTGTTGATATAAGTTCTGACCTATTTTCGTCATCGCTACGTGTAATAGCAGTGTGCGGTCGGCGACTGACGATATACCTTACCTATCCACGTTCCAGGGCTGCTCCTTCGGTCTTCTCCCCCGGTCCCACTCGCTATAGCTTCAGAGCGGCCTGTCAGCTGACAGGCCACTCAGCCAGTCACAGGCCGCGGCAGTCCCAGCCTGTGATTGGCTGAGCGGCCAGTCAGCTAACAGGCCATTCTGAAGTTAGAGCGTGCGGGACCTGTGGAGAAGTGGACCGTAGGAGCAGCCCTGGAACGTGGATAGGTAATGTATGTAGTTTAAACAATGGCTGCAAGGACATCGGTAACGATGTCCCTGCAGCCCTTGTTAAACGATTATTGGGCCGTGTAATAGGTCCAGTAAATGAGCGCCGATCTAGCAGATCGCTGCTCATTTACAGGTATTATCGGGCCCCCATCGGCCTGTGTAATACCACCCTTACTTTGACACTTGTTCACACTTATGTATCACTTAATTGTTATCTTGTCAAAGAAAACAGGCTCCCGACCCCCAGTTAGATCCCCTTATACTGACCTCATCCTGCTGAGTCCCGCTGCCGGAGCCAGTCCCAGGACGGAGATATCCCGGTCGGTAGCCGGTGCGTGCGCTCTGGAGAGAGGTCTGGCGTCCATAGAGAATGAATGTAGCCGTGCGCGCGCTGCAGAGATGAGTCCGGCTCCATTCATCCCGGCTTCTGACCGGAATGTCTCCGTCCCGGGACTGGCTCCGGCAGCAGGACTTGGCGGGATGAGGTCAGTATAAAAGGATCTAACTGGGGGTCGGGAGCCTCTCACCCCGGCACGTGGGGTGACAGGTCCTCTTTAAGCACATGATATAAAAGGGATGTGAGACACTGGTTTATTGCTTGAGAAAGGTCTCATGATGAGACAGAAATGTTGCACTGGCTGATATTGTTGCTATGAAATAAAAATCACAAGTTTTTTCACTATTTGGATGTGCTGCGACTTCTTGCGATATCTATTGAGAAGACGTGGATTCAATCTTCATTGCTGGCACTCCTGCACAAGGTCTGAGAGTGCACTCCACTGTGAACTTTATCTATCTATTATCTATCTATCTATCCAGTGTCGGACTGGAGTGCCTTGGGCCCACCAGGGGAAATCATTCTTGGGGCTCACCCTTCAGCCACCGCACTTATCTATGGTAACATTAATAAGGGTACATTAACACGGTGTGATATGGGGCAGTGTAGGGTTGCAAATGATTGCTAATCAGCAGGGCAGGAAATATCCCCACACATATTACCACCATACTATTACTGACCAGATCCTGTATACTGAGACTTGTTTTACCAATAATACCAGTATATCAGAGGGAAATATTATCACCATACATATTACCGCCACAATTACCGCCATACTGTTACTGACCAAATCCTGTATACCAATATTACCAATAATACCAGTATACAAGGGGGAAATATTACCGCCACACCACAACCAATACCATCACTATATTGTTACTGACCAAATCCAGTATACTAAGACCAATAAAACACAGTACCGGATTACAAGCAACAAATACCACCACATACTGACTAACACCGCGGCTGCTACTGAATAATCCACTGTACACAGATCACCATCACCTTATCCAGTCATATAGAGGTGGATGCAGCTGTACACAGGTTCTGTACACCATATACATTACAGTGCAAATATATCAGGTAACTCACAGGGGACGTCTTCTCTGATCAGAGTTCTTCCATTTTCATCTTCTTCTCCATCTGCCCTGGGCCATTATGAGAACTTCTATGAGCCACGAATCCACAGAATCTGCTAGAGAAATATATTAGGCTCCTCACTCCGACACCATCCTCATCTCTCTACACAATGCACATCTGTATTGGCTCCTTTACACCCTCTTTAGTAGGCAGCCCTGACACTATGTATGTATTGGAGATGAGCGAACTGGGTTCGGGTTTGAGTCCATCCGAACCCAAACGTTCGGCATTTGATTAGCGGGGGCTGCTGAACTTGGATAAAGCTCTAAGGTTGTCTGGAAAACATGGATACAGCCAATGACTATATCCATGTTTTCCACATAGCCTTAGGGCTTTATCCAAGTTCAGCAGCCACCGCTAATCAAATGCCGAACGTTTGGGTTCAGATGGACTCCAGCATGCTCGAGGTTCGCTCATCTCTAGTATATATATATATATATATATATATATATATATATATATATATCCCTTACAGTATATGGTCCCCCCTGTGTTGTCCCCATTATAGATGGCCTCCCCTGTGTTGTCCCCCTTATAAATGGCACCCCATATTGTCCATCCCCCATATAGGTACCCCCTTATGTTGTCCATCCCCATATATATAGCCCCCTCATGTTGTCCTTCAATATAGATATCCCCCTTGTTGTCCATTCCCCCATATAGCCCCCTCATGTTGTCCATCTCCCCCATAGCCAGCCCCCCCCATGTTGTCCATCTCCCCCATAGCCAGCCCCCCCCCATGTTGTCCATCTCCCCCTATGATAAAAAAACAAAACAAAACCCAACTCACCTGTCACCACGCTCCCCCGTCGGTCGCGGGCCTCTTCTCCTCTTTTCCCGGACAGATGAGCAGCTCCTGGTCCCGGGCAGCACCATAAACACTGAGCTTGCGCGCGCCGCAGCGGCTGGGACTTCCGGTATGCGCTACGTGAACCGGAAGTCCCAGCTGCCGGACCGCACACAGAGCTCAGTGGTGATGACACTGCCGGGAAAAGTAGCTGCTCATCTGTCCGGTCACAAGCGTGATTGACAGGGCGGGAAGCCTATGGCTTCTCGCCCTGTCAATGGGAACACTGCTTGATTTAACTGGAAGCGACTGTTGCGATTGCTTGCAGTTAAAAGGGAAGGTGCGGGCCGGCAATCGGAGGTTGAGTGGGCCCCCCAGGAGCACGGGGGGCCCGGGGGCCCCCGCTGCGTGTTCCCTGACTGGGGGGCGGGGCCTACTCCTGCTCGGGGCCCACCGGGGGACCGGGGAAACCCAGTCCGACCCTGTATCTATCTATCTATCTATCTAGATAGATAGTAGTGATGATCCGCAGCACTCCAATAAAGTGAAAAGCTTCTAATTTATTCTTTTGAATAAATTAGAAGCTTTTCACTTTATTGGAGTGCCGTGGATCATTACTACTATCTATATAGAAGGTTTGTGGTCTGAACTACGTCTACTGGCACCCAAGCAAATTTTCTGTTGTGCCACTCAACAGCCTTTGCTATCTATCTATCTATCTATCTATCTATCTATCTATCTATCTATCTATCTCTCTCTCTATCTATCATCTATCTTCTATCTATCTATCTCCTATATATCTTCTATCTATCTATCTATCTATCTATCTATCTATCTATCTATCTATCTATCTATCTATCTATCTATCTATCCCTCTATCACTGTGACCACATATTTTTCAGTTGTAATACACAGCTCACGTCACAAGAGGGCAGTATTTTTCCATGTAACCCATTTCTTTAAGCTGCGATTTAATAATAAAAAGAAACAATCTCCTTTTTGAAAATAGTTCAAAGTAAGATTTGTAGAAGTTTCTGGCACTGGCAGCTGAACTTCTAAGGAAATGATAATCTCTTTACATGTTTAATGCTAACATTACCAGCTGTTATTATTGTCGGTGTAAATCTAACAATCTCCAAGAAAGCACAAAAACAATAGCCGTACAATCTCCAGCTCACACTGATCCTGGTACAGCCATCCTCCTCTACAGATAGATTTAGCAAAAAAAAAAAAAATTGTAAAAAAGAATAAGAATTGGAACAGTTCAACTTCAAAGGAGGCGCACCGAGCCACAAATGTATTTATCAGAGGTAACAAAAATGTTTTGTTCTTGCGGTGATTTCTAACACAAGCGTGTAGGCCTCCTCTGTAGTGTTAGAAAGCTGGCTGTTCTTGGCTACATTCAGAGGGGGAGGATTTAGCTTGCTTTTTAGGTGTGAATTACTCACTGAATATCCATTAGAAATTGTGCACGTTTTAATCTGCAGCCAGGTCCAAAACCCACAGTAAAATCTGAAGCTCCTTAAAGATATAGTGATCAAATAGAATTTAAAGGGGAACTCCAACCATTTTTTTTTTGGTTTCAGATCAACTAGTGTCAGGAAGTTATATAGATTTGTATATTACTTCTATTTAAAAATCTCCAGTCCTCCAGTACTTATCAGCTGCTGTATGTCCTGCAGGAAGTGGTGTATTCTCACCGGTGTGACACAGTGCTCTCTGCTGCCACCTCTATCTATGTCAGGAACTGTCAAGAGCAGCAGCAAATTCCCATAGAAAACCTCTCCTGCTCTCCAGACCGGAAAGAATATATTTACGCAGGACTTACAGCAGCTGATAAGTACTGGAAGGCTTGAGATTTTTAAATAGAAGTAAATTACAAATCTCTGGCACTTTCTGGCACCAGCTGATTTGAAAGAATTTTTTTCCCACTTGAATACCCCTTTAAATAAAAAAATTAAAAAATCCCCATCATCACCAAAATAAAGTCTTAAAGACTTTTATTATTTATAATCTTTTTACCATTATCATAAAAGATGATTGAACCCAACTTCACTCACCAAGATTTGTTGCAGGCTTTTCTCACAGTTCATAATGATCCCAGTCCAAGATGGCGCTGCACATTTTAATACATTTTAATACACATAGAAAACAAAAAAAAAGAACCAATGCTTACCTGTTGTCGCTCCCCCGGGTCCTTTTACAGGTCTCTGGTGTCCCTGGCTGATCAGAGCTGCCTCCACTTTTGAGACAAACTCATCTCCGGAGTGACTGCCCCCTGAGCCAGTCACTGACTGACGGACTGACGGATAGTGATTGGCTTAACAGGCTGTCACTCTCATCTGCAGCTGTGATCAGTGGGGGACACCGGAGTTTAGTGACCTTTAAGTCTTATTGCACCTGAGTAAAGTAACTCTCTTGGGCTCACACAAGTGAGTTGAGGTATCCACTGCAGCTAGTGTTCTTACCACTAGGTGTCACTCCTGTGTTTCTGTATAACTTATTCTCTGCACGGCTGAAGTCTTCCAAGGGTTAACTGTTATGTGTCACATGTTGCCTTTCTGACCACTTACAGGTGCAGGTGCTTTTCCTCCTTTTTTAGCCTATCTTCTTCACTCTCTCTCCACACACACGCAGTCCCACCAATCACTGTCAGGGTTAGACAGACCCTGGGACGAGTTTAGACTTAGTTCCTGGTGGGAGGAGTCAGTCTAGTTTAGTTCCAGAGTAAAAGAGAGCACCACAAAGTCTCTGGAGAAGCCTAGCCAGGGCCTAGCTTTAGCCAATTCCTCTGACAGGGACACAGCTAAGAAAGCCACAGCACTTTGTTCCTATGAGTAACAGGACCAGTATGCAGTGCTAAGTCAGCTACAAGGGGAGAGAAGCCAAACAGGAAACAGCTTGCCCACGCCAGTACCCTCTTTAAAAGTGTAGAGCAGTTACCTTAGGAGTCATAGGAACTGACCCCAGTGGAACAAAGGTACGGAACGTCTACATATTCCACTGCGCAGGGCAAGACAACTGGGAAGGTTTGGGAGTCTGCTCAACCCTGATAAGGCCTGGGGCGCAACTAAGGGGCATAAGGTGATCAGACCAGAAGTCATCCGTGAGTATGAATATTCTCTATCTCTTCTTCTACACACCTCCACCATTTTGACAGAGTACACTTCTACCTTGGGCAGGGCCCCTCTGGCAACTCTTCTCCTCTACTCTCTTTCTACTGCAAAGCACCTTTCCTACTTCAAGCACCTGGTCCATACCTCAACTACTGGTACCTGAGTTATCCAAGATAGTAACTGTTGTATTACACTGGACTGTACTGTTACAGCAAATACTATTCCTGTATTGCACTAGGCTTCTGTTCTACTGTATTGCACAAAGTAAACTGTTCTATTTTACTAAAGTACTGGAATCTGTCCTGCTTTTTGTGTACCCGCACCCACACACAAAGCCGTATACTTGGGTTACCCTTTCTTACTGTGATGTTGCCATGCCAACTGTCCGGGGTGGGTCCCATACCACTCTAGGCTAACATGACAAGTGCCCAAGTGACTCTAGACCCACTCAGCTACCACACCACCGTAATAGCTGACCCAGCAGGGGCAACCACCACCAACTCCCTGTGTAACCTGGCACGGCACGAACACCACAGGAGACCCATAGGATGGGGAATGCAGACAGGTAAGTAGTGATGCAATTGTTTAGCTGTTTTAGTGTTGTTAGTGTTTAGTGTCTTTGAAAAAAAGGGACTAAACACAGGAAGTGCCATGTTTTCCATGATAACTAAAAGAACAAATAATAATGAATGTAAATTGCAAACTTGCTTTATATCACGTTTACTATTGATTTAGGTTTTGACACTTTAAATGACACTTTAAGGTTTAGTTTCATCAAAGACGAACTTAGCTTTAAAGTTAGATAAACCTGCCAAACTGAACTTTTAAAAAGTTCACTCCTCTCTAGTGCCATTATATTTTTTATTACCATTTTTTTTTTACCCATATAATGCCTAATACTTAACACCAGTATAGGTTATCTTTTACATCAAATAATGAACAGTCTATTTTCTCCCTAGAAACAGCTCCAATGGGAGGCCTTTTTTTAGTATTGCCAGAGAGCGGGTGGATGAAAACAATGGTGTCTACTTAGCTTCCTGCCTTCAGAATTGGGGCCCGCATCCAGCTGCTCCATTCCCCTGGTCTCCGGCTGCTTCCAGGTCTGAGACGGGACTTGAGACATGACATTTCGAGCCTGCTCAGCCATTCTTCAACAGAGGACAAAACCACTACAGCCTCTGAGACCAGGAAGTGGCTGGAGACAAAAGGAACCGGAACAGCTAGGCGAACCCCATTTATATGGACCCCCCAGTCTATGTGACTGAAAGAGGCTGAAATGCAATACCAGATCAGAAAAAATAGTGGTATGGATTCTAGAACAAAAAAAAATCCCATAAAATACAGTAACCAAAGGAAATTTGAATAATACCCATCATCATCACCAACATCATCAAAATTAGAAAAGAGAGGATTTACAGTATTAATAAAGCAAAGCAAAGCGCTTTGTTAGATCGGCAGTCGACTTCTCTCGCATGATCTATTTATACTAAGGACTGTATCCGTAACACAGTGATATCTTCTATTTCTATGGGGTGTCCCACCACTGGTGGTGCCTACTGCACTTGCGAAAAGTTATTTGTATTATTGTTATTATATATATACACATATATATATATATACAGTATATATATATAAAAAATGGACACGAGGACGGCACTCCAGTAATGTATAGTGAAGATTTATTCACCCAATCACAATTAGCGACGTTTCGACTCTAACATGAGGAGGCTTGAAAAAGACTCATGTTAGAGTCGAAACGTCGCTAATTGTGATTGGGTGAATAAATCTTCACTATACACTACTGGAGTGCCGTCCTCGTGTCTATATTTTGGTTATCCAGAGGAGTCGGGGATCGACTTTTGTGGGACGTGCACCCACCAGCTTGAAGCTGTTTATTTGACTTTAAGCCAGCACAGTGCCGTCCATCTTCTTATTATATATATATATATATATATATATATATATAAATATATGGCCTTATTTAACCAATGCTGAGCTTACCTTCTCTCATGATTTCCTCTAGGTGCTACGCCGTGGTTGGCTTGTTTCAAGTGGGGGAGTATGTGGTGTCCCACCACTGGTGCAGTCTAGGGCACCTTAGTAAGTCATTCCCTCAGGTTCGCAAGAGTAGGAGGTGTAGTATTATCTTTTCTCCCCAAAACTACTGTATTTGTCCAACTTGTTGCCCAGCTGAAGTTACCAAGGGTTAATTGTTTTGCACCACGTTTATGTGCTGACCAATCCCAGGTGCTTGTCCTATCTCTTTTCTTTTCTCTTTCACACACAATCAGCCCCATCACTCACAGGACAGTTTAGTTTTAGCCCCTGTAGGAGAAGTTAGTCTTGGTGGAGGAAGTGAGTTATGTTCAGACTTAGTATTCAGTGTGAGAGGAAGCAAACAAAACTCAGTCTCTGCAGAAGTTAAGCTGAGGCCTGGCTTAGCCAGGACCCCTGACAGGGACCCAAGATAGCAACTACAGATTTCTTTATGCAAGTAACTAAATCAAGTATGCAGTGCTAAGCTGTACTTAGGGGAGAGAAGCCACCTAGGAATACCCTTGCCCACACCAAGAACCTCTCTAAAAAGTGCAGGGCAGTATCCTGAAGCAAGAGGAACTGACCCCAGTAGGTCAAAGCTTCTGTACATGGTCTACATGTCCTACTGCGCAGCGCAAGATGACTAGGAAACCTCAGAAGCCTGCTACACCCAGATAACCGATGGCAACTCCTATGCTCTCCGTACTGCAAAGCACCTTCTACTTCTACAACCACCAGTTCTACCTCACTGTCAGCACCAATTTTCTGTGTCAAGATTTAGACTACTATTATTACGTGTACTGTTCAACTTGAATCATACTTCAGTAAAGTATTATATTTTTACTAAACGCACAGGACTCTGGTCAAATCTGTCAGCACCTGCACCTACAGTACACACCACCGTATACCTGCACCTACCCACCACCGTATACTTGGGTTATTTCTCCTTTCTGTGAGTGGCGGTACCAACAACCCAGGTGGGTCTGCTACCACTCAAGAAGAAACTTTTTTAATGGGGCCTTTTGCCTTCCTCTAAATTAGGGCTGTCAAACGCAGGCTCTCCAACTGCTGCAAAGCTTCAACTCCCATCATGCTTGGACAGTAAACGAGTCTGACACCTGTGCATTAGATCAACACTGTAGGGTGACAGCAGGTAATAAGGTAACAGCCTTACAAGCTATGTAACTATCATCATCATCATCATCATCATCATCATTTATTATTAGTACCATAACATTTTTATTAGCATTATTAATGAAACACTTCAGGGTTTTTAACCATATAATACTAACTTACCACAACTATTCCTGCAATGTCCACTGTTTCATCCCAGCTCAGCTGTATCCATAAATTATTCATTCATTACTGCAGCCAGACTGACATCCAGGATGCACTGATATGTAGACAGGAGGTCGGTTTGTATCAGTGTCACTGGTCTTTTTCTTCCCACGACTCGGGGAAAGAGCAGCTGGCTTTGCAAAGTTATGGAACATACAGAGGGAAAATAGATATCAAGATGGCAGATAAGCCATGCATGCCACATCATCTAAGGTATACACAAGGCACATGCAAGAGGGTCAACATTATTCTGTAATAGTTGTCTATGCTGCACAATATAAGAAAATAAATAATGAAAAAAAATTATGCTTCTCTTTATTATTATTATTATTATTATTATTATTATTATTATTATTATTATTTCATGTATGTTCAATTATTCTTAGTATCAATATTATTAATAAACATTATTATTTACATAATTGTTACCAGTTCTTAATATTATAATGTGTTATAATAATAATTATCATATTTATTATTATTATTATTATTATTGTAATCATCACCTATTTGTATTATAATATTATCAGCATTATCACAACATGCATCTTTGCCTCTCTCCTTGTCTGACAACAACCATCCTGAGCCACTGCAGCAGATGCAGTCATAAAAAATTCACATGGATAATATATGAAAGGGATCCTGTGCAGCCCTGGTTAGTTACCTTGCAATCTGCAGAATTATTGGACTATTCTGACCTAGCCCAGGAGGCAATAGGATTTCTAGGCGGCTAATATCCTCTTTACTCCATCCAGTGTTCGCTTTTCTCTCTCCTGGGAGAAGCCAACAAACAGTAAACAATCCAAAATTGATGAGGTATCAGTCCGGCCTGACAGCTGCTGGAGCCTCAGCTGTGCTACGAGTTGCAGAACTTTGCTATAATATAGGCATTTAAAAAGCATCAATCTGTCCGCTGGCGACATTTACTCATTTATTGACTGGTAAGTCAATGGACTTACACATACAAACACACTCTATCTATCTATCTATCTATCTATCTATCTATCTATCTATCTGCTATCTATCTATCTATCTATCTATCTGCCATCTATCTATCTATCTATCTATCTATCTATCTATCTATCTATCTATCTGCCATCTATCTATCTATCTATCTATCACAGAAAAAAGCCGAACATCAAAAAACAAAGGAGTGGGTGCTAGCGAAGAAAGTCCCTTGGCCGGGGATCCCAAACACAGTCAGCAAAAATCCGCAGCACTCCAACATATTTAAAGAAGGTTTATTCCATCAACACAGGTACAGAAAATTATTAACGTTTCAACTCTCTCACAGAGTCATTCTTAAGGCTTGAGAATGACTCTGTGAGAGAGTTGAAACATTGCTAATTTTCTGTACCTGTGTTGATGGAATAAACCTTCTTTAAATATGTTGGAGTGCTGCGGATTTTTGCAGACTATCTATCTATCTATCTATCTATCTATCTATCTATCTATCTACCTACACTAGCCATCTATTCTATCTACCTCTATACAGTATCTATCTCATATCACACATGATATCCACAAACACATCTATCTATCTATCTATCTATCTCCTATCTACAGTATTTTCAGGCTTTGAAGAGGTTGACTGTAAATTCTGCACTTACTGTATCTATCTATCTATCTATCTATCTATCTATCTATCTATCTATCTATCTATCCATCTATTTCCTATCTATCTATCTATCTATCTATCTATCTATCTATCTATCTATCTATCTATTTATCTCCTATCTATCTATCTATCTATCTATCTATCTATCTATCTATCTATCTATCTCCTATCTATCTATCTATCTATCTATCTATCTCCTATCTATCTATCTATCTATCTATCTATCTATCTATCTATCTATCTATCATCTATTATAAATCCAGGGGTGGATTAACTTAACCATAGGCCCCGGGCTGTTCACCAAACCTGGGCCCTCCACCCCACTGTAACTATGGCAACACTAACATGGTGTTCATAGTACAGGATAGATAATATCATGATGAATTGATTTTTGGTAAAACATTGTGGTAAAAAAGCTGGATTTTTTTGAAATCATGGCAGAAATGTAGTAAGGAGACAATACATTACTGAAAGTATAAGTCTTTTTGGGTTGCCATGGGCCCCCCAGGAGCTCAGGGCCGAAAAGGACCTATTATAATCTGCTACTGCCTCTATCTATCTATCTATCTATCTATCTATCTATCTATCTATCTATCTATCTCCTATCTATCTATCTCCTATCTATCTATCTCCTATCTATCTATCTATCTATCTATCTATCTATCTATCTATCTATCTATCTATCTATCTATCTCTAATCTATCTATCTATCTATCTATCTATCTATCTCCTATCTATCTATCTATCTATCTATCTATCTATCTAAGAAATTCAGAATGAATGCAGCACTCGTGTAACGATAGATGTGGTGCCAGGCGGTATATACCATCGACCACCCGGTATAGGTAATACAAATCAGAAGAATACCGCAGCACTCATGGGATAGAATTCAACACAGCGTGTTTATTTCCCCAAACCGCGACGTTTCGCTCTCCACACTGAGAGCTTTTTCAAGCACTGCTTGAAAAAGCTCTCAGTGTGGAGAGCGAAACGTCGCGGTTTGGGGAAATAAACACGCTGTGTTGAATTCTATCCCATGAGTGCTGTGGTATTCTTCTGATTTATCTATCTATCTATCTATCTATCTATCTATCTATCTATCTATCTATCTAGCCGTCTTTTGATGGCCGGGACTGCCTGCATTTGCTCTCCGTCCGTCGTTTGGTCATTCGCAGTAGTGACGAACGCAAATAGTGACGACAAGACGACCACAAGAACGATCATAAGTAACGATTATCTTTCCATGTTAATGGGTGAACGATTTCAGGACTTTTGTAATAGCGGTTGTTTGGATCGTTTATTGTTAACGATTATGCGAACGATAATCGTCCCGTGGAATAGGGCCCTTAGGCACCGGACAGATGGTCAGGCCCTGTGTAGAACATGCTCTGGCTCTAGGGAAAAGCTGGATAGACGGACAGGAAACTGGAGCAGAGGAGCTTCCTGAACCAACAGGGCTGATCACCCACCGGTGGTAGAGACTTAAGTACCCTGACATGGGACAGATAAGAAGAGTCTAATATGCTGCGTTTACACGAAACGATAATTGGCCCGATCGTACGATTAACGATGTCGGAGTAACGATTTTTTTTCATAACGATCAGCATTTAAACGGTACGATATATCGTACGGAAAAATCGTTTTGCGATCTAGAGCCCGCAGCCTGGCCCTCTGCTCGCAGCCCGGTCCGCCGCTCATCCGCAGCCCGGTCCCCCCTGCGCCGCCCCGATCGCCTCCGCCGCTCCGATCGCCACCCCCTGCTGCCGCTCCGATCGCCCCCCCCCCCTGCCGCCGCTCATACGCGAGCATACGTTACCTGCTCCGCTTAGCAGGTCTTTGACATCCCCGTCTCCGCTGTTCAGTGCACTGATTGGCTGAAGAGGGGAGCCAGGAATTTCAAACAGCTCCTCTTCAGCCAATCAGTGCCCCTCTTCAGCACTGATTGGCTGAAGAGGAGCCGTTTGAAATTCCCGGCTCCCTTCTTTAGCCAATCAATGCACGGCAGCACTGATTGGCTGAAGAGGAGCCGTTTGAAATTCCCCGCTCCCCTCTTCAGCCAATCAGTGCTGCCTTGCATTGATTGGCTGAAGAGGGGAGCCGGTAATTTCAACGGCTCCTCTTCAGCCAATCAGTGCTGAAGAGGAGCACTGATTGGCTGGAGAGGAGTAGTTTGAAATTCCCGACTCCCCTTTTCAGCCAATCAGTGCACTGAAGAGGGGAGCCAGGGATGTCGAAGACCTGCTACACGGAGCAGGTAACGTATGGTCGCGCCGGGGGTGAACAGAGCGGCGGCTGCGGCGGGGCGATCGGAGCGGCGACAGCGGGGGGCCATCGGAGCGGCGGGGGTGGCGATCAGAGCGGCGGGGGGGCGATCAGAGCGGCGGCGGCGGGGGTGGCGATCAGAGCGGCGGCGGGGGTGGCGATCAGAGCGGCGGCGGCGGCGGTGGTGGCGATCAGAGCAGCGGTGGCGGGGACAGCGATCGAGCCGGCACAGGGGGTTGCGGATGAGCGGGGGGCCGGGCTGCGAGCGGGGGGCGGGGCTGCGGGCGGAGGGCGGCCGGACTATCGCGCGACGACTGTTTACACGGAACGATCAGCAAATTTTTTGCGAACGCCGCACGACGATTTGATAACATGTTGAAAGATCAAAATGAACGATTTCTCGTTCGTCGTTTGATCGTTCGCTGCGTTTACACGTATGATTATCGTTCAAATTCGATCGTTATCGCGCAAATTCGCACTATAATCATTACGTGTAAACGTAGCAATAGACTGGGCAATTAAGAAAGTAACTTTAATGAACAACCTTTACAGAGATTGGTCGACCTTAGGGTGACCTGACAGACAAGAATATGTGCAATTAGTCACATACACAGTTAACCCTTTATACTTCAGCTTGTTCTTGCTGTGAAAGAAGAGAATAGTGACATCTACAGCCAAATGCAGTATTGCACCCTTCATCACCAGATGACCATTTAGAAGTGAAATGAAGACATAGTAATTGCTGGCAACAGTTACATTTACAACAGCAGTGTACAAACAGGGTTCTGGGACACTGCACAGACATTACATAGTAACAATTCAAAGAAGAGGAGTGAGGGCCCTGCTCTCGGGAGCTTACAATCTATGAGGAAATAGGAGATAAGAAGAGTGAGGAGCCTGATCACAAGAGCTTACAATCTATGAGGAAATAGGAGATAAGAAGAGTGAGGAGCCTGATCACAAGAGCTTACAATCTATGAGGAAATAAGAGATAAGAAGAGTGAGGAGCCTGATCACAAGAGCTTACAATCTATGAGGAAATAGGAGACACAAGAGGAGTGAGGAACCTGATCACAAGCGCTATGAAGAAAAGGGAGTAAAAGAAGGGTCATAACTAGTGTTGTAATTAGAACTAGAACGGAGATGCCGAACTGTATAACACATCAGAACACTGCGGCTGGAAAGATCTTTGCAAAGACCGGCCGTTCCGTGACCCGGCCAGTTCACGGAAAGGCCGGTCTCTTACGCCGTGTGAACATGGCCTAACACCACCACATACTGACTAACACCGACACATACTGACTAACCCCACCACATACTGACTAACACCACCACTCCTACTAAATAATCCACTGTACAAAAATCACTATCACCTCATTCAGTCATATAAAGGTGGACGCAGCTCTACACAGGTTCTTTACTCTATATACATTACAGTGCAGTCATATCAGGTGACTCACAGGGGACGTCTTCTCTGATCAGAGTTCTTCCCTTTTCATTTTCTTCGTCTCCATCTGCCCTGGGCCATCATGAGAAATTCTCCGAGCCACGAATCCACAGAATCTGCCAGACAGACATATTAGGCTCCACACTCTGGCACCATCCTCATCTCTATACAAACTGCACATCTGTATTGGCCCCTTAGTGCCCTCATCTGGTTTGTAGACTGACTCTCCCCCATTATAGTATATGCCCCCCTCTGTGTAGACCACTATAGTACATGCATCCCCATGTGCATGTCCTATTGTGTACGCCCCTCCGGGTAGTCCCATTTATAGATGGCCCTTCAATGCTATCCCCCTTATAGATGGCTCCCAATGTTTCCCCCTTATAGATTGCCCCCTCTGTGTTGTCCCCCTTATAGATTCCCCCCATGTATCCCCCTTATAGATTGCCCCCTCTGTGTTGTTCCCCCTTATAGATGGCCCCTATATTATCCCCTTATAGATGGTGTCAGGAACTTACCCGACCGCGCTCCAGCAACGTCTGCTCCGGCCGGAGCGCAGCGCCGCCTTCCTCTCCGGGGCCGGGTGACGTCACAGAGACCCGACGGCGTCCTTGATTACCAGGGACGCCGCGGGCTCCGATGATGCGCGGCGGCTCAGCTGAGCGTTGTATGCTCAGCTGAGTAGTATTAGGCTCAAGCTGAGTGGCAGACGCCTCTGCCACCCGGCTTGCAGCCTACACATGTGAATTGATCAGGACTCAGGAGTCCGGACCAATCACATCCTGGTCTGGGCTCCTGGTCCTGTATTTAAAGAGCCAGCGATCATTCACTGATCGCTGGCTATTAGGTGTATTCCTGGTCCCAGCTCTCCCTTGTATATTCCTGCGTTCCCCGTCCTATCCCTCCTACTGCTCGACTCGTTATTCTGACCTCCCGCCTGACTTGTGACTACTCTTTTGTATTGCTGATTTTGTACTGCGTTGCCTGTGTGGTTTGACCCGGCCTGGTTTACTATTCCTTATTGTGTTTGTCTGTCCGTATTGTTTTGTGTATCACGTATATAGCGCAGGGAACGTCTCCGTGGTTGTCCGCGACCGCCTAGGGTCGGCTGAGGCAATTAGGCAGGGACAGTGGGTGGTTCAGATAGGGCCCACTGTCTGGTTGTGTCTGTGTTAGTCTGACAGATGGCCCCCATGTTATCCCCCTTATAGATGCCCCCCCATGTATCCCCCTTATAGATGCCCCTCCTGTTTTTCCCCTCATAGATACCTCCGCAAGTTATCCCCCTTATAGATGCCCCCGTTATCCGCCTTATAGATGCCCCTCCTGTTATCCCCCTTATAGATACCCCCCATGTATTCCCCTTATAGATGCCCCTTCTGTTATCCCCCTTATAGAAGCCCCCCATGTATCCCCCTTTTGTTGCCCCCCATATTATCACCCTTGCAGATGCCTACCCATTTATCCCCCTTGTAGAAGGCCCCCCATGTATCCCCCTTTTGTTGCCCCCCATGTTATCCCCATTATAGATGCCCCCATATATCCCCCTTTTGTTGCCCCCGTCTGTGCAAAGCAGATAAGAAAAAAAAACACCTGCAACTCGCTCCCCCGCCGTGTCTCTCTTCTCTTCTGCAGGCTCGGTCCCCTCCCCGGCTGACGTGCGGCTCCCGTCTCCCCGGCTCGGTCCCATCCCTGGCAGTACACACACCAGTGAGCTCTGTGTGCACCAGGGATGTTTTTTCCGGCACAGGGGGCACTTGTACTTCCCCTAAGCACTCTGAGCTCACTAATGTGAGCCACGTCGGGGAGCCGGGAGCCACGCTTCAGCCGGGGGCCAGCCTCTTGTGATCGAAAGCAAAACACTGCTTGCAGTGACAAGAGTGAGAGGGCTGGGCGGTAGCAGCCCGGTCGCGGCGGCAAATGCTGCTAACCCATATGTATACTTATTAAGACCACCTTTTCGTGGGGGAGGAGTGCTAGACCAAGGCATAAAAAAGGAAACAGAATACAGTGGTACCTTGGTTTAAGAGTAACTTGGATTGAGCATGCTTTGCAAGAAGAGCAGCAGTTTTTTAAAATTGTAACTTGGTTTAAGAGTATTGCTTTGGTTTAAGAGCTCCCTGTGCTGGGTGGGAGGGGGAGTTGGGGAGGGGCATGGTCTGCATAGCGTATTCTACAGCCTTGTACTCTGACCCACAAAGTCTCTCTCACCTTTCAAATCATAGCAGATTCACTTCAGGCTGGGGCTTACATCAGGGGACAGGACTGTGGAGGTAATCTCGCCATAGCTGTAACCCCTCTCTCCCTGGACAGAGAGTGCTGCTATACTGTGTCCACATATGTCCTGCTCATTCCTTCATGCAGTCTCTGTCATCCCTTGTGTTTCCCATCCTCTCCATTCCTGCTATAATGTGCCTGCACTTACACTCAGCCATACACACTGCTGTATAGAAAAGTTTCTGTCACTGTCCTCCTGTACAGCTCTGTGATTCTCACTTCCTGATTGGTCCATGCTGAACACCCCCCCTTCCTCATTGCTGTCATGTGACCACACAGACTTCTGACAGCAGCCCTGCTTCTCTATTCTAGCCTGTTGTACTATGCTCCTGCATTATAGGGATCTGCAGCTCCATCCTGTATCTACAAACTGCTGCTGTTTTTTCATTCTTTTGCAATTACTATACATTATACTCCACATGCTGATTGCTATACTGTACAGTAACCTATAATATCACATATTAAGCTGCTTATAATTGTTTGTTTAATCTGTTTTACATGTTATTCAGAATAAAACATTATTTTTGGGGTGTGGAACCAATTGTCTGCATTTCAATGATTTCTTATAGGAAAATTTGCTTTGGTTTAAGAGTGATTTGGATTACAAGCGCGGTCCCGGAACGAATTATGCTCGTTATCCAAGGCATCACCGAAGTGTTTGTGTTCGGCAACATTGTCTGAAACCGAATGCTCGGCATTTAGTCAAATTGAAAGCGTTCGGTTTCGGAGAACGTTGCCAGACCTTAACTGTTCAGCATCTCCGCTAAACACTAGTTATAAAGTCCGCCCGGAAGAAGGGAGAAATCCCGAAATGGCTGTCTCAGGTGAGGCACCTGCACCTACATTGATCCATCTTTCCCCCTCCCAGCAAGTTATGCTACAATAAAGATTTGGAAGCCATCTGATCGGTAAGTGCTGGATTCCCTCTACTTTTGTGCTATTTATAAAGTGCTTGATTTGTTCCTCCATCTTTCATTTGGGCAGCAGACATTAAGTCAGTCAATATTTCTCCGGATATGAAATGCATTAGGATGCAAGTAGTGTGTTGGACAGTGTTTGGGGGTGACCCTGGGCCATCTTTGTGGTGGAACATACATGACCTGGGATTATGTTGGCAATTTATACAGATATAAGCAAGCTATCTTCCCACAATGGGAAATTAGCGACCATCTTTAGCGCCATAAGACGGTCCTACTTTAATTATGATGAACATTGTTTGCAGCCTCTAAGAATAGATGGCTGTCTTTTGGCTCTAAAATGATTGCCACCCCTTTGTAGGAACACGGCCATATTATGTATTTAAAGGGGTTATCCAGCGCTACAAAAACAAGGCCACTTTTCCCCCTCTCTTTTCTCCAGTTCAGGTGTGGCTTGCAATTAAGCTTCATTTACTTCAATGGAACTGTCAGGAACCGGTGACACCAGACACACAGAGACAGTGAGCCCTAAGCTCAGCCTGCCCACTGACTCTACCTACTTGCCCCCCTAGGCTAAACCCTAGGGCAGCAACTGGGCGGCGGTCCCTGCACTGGCTAGGTGGGACACAAAGACAAGACAGACAGACAAAACACAATAAAGAATAGTCAACAATCAGGGTCACAACGGTCTGGCAGCAAAGGTACAAAATCAGGATCCAAAAGAGTAGTCAGAAAACAGGCAATAAGGTCAGGGGCAGGCAGCAAGCAAGCGAGGTCAAAAGAAACTAAGCAGGAGTCAGGAGAAACCTGAAAACAGAACACACAAGCAGGCAGAGACTAAGTCAATAACCGGCCAGGCACAGGCAGAAACAGAAATCTTAAATAGGAGACCAGGAACCAAGTCCAGAAGATGATAGGAGGGACCAGCTGTCAATCATTGAGGCAAAGGCAGGTTAACCGTTACATGACCAGAGGAAACTTAGCAGCACAGACATGGGTGGGGCAGGGAAAACAATTAGCAGACCAGAAGGAATAAGACACAGTTCAGACAGGGCAAAAACAAGGCAAACTAAACACAGAATAAATGGAAGATTATGGCCAAAATCGCAGTCTTCGGCGCAGAGGTCGAATCTTTGCAGCAGAGGGTGGCACTGATGCCTTTTCAGGCGCGATCATGACATTACCCCCCCTTTTATGAGGGGCCTCCGGACCCTCACCAGACCCAGGAGGAAAAGGACCTCTTACAATACAGGTCTCAACATCGCTAGAGATCTCATTGTCCGTCTCCCATTCATCAGAATCCGACTCCAAGAGATAGGTAACCGGTCTGACAGATCTCCCATAACTGTTCAAATCAATACCAGACACAGATCCAAATTCTGCCTTACATGAGGACACAGACCTAGTACCATCACCAGGATATACAGAGCCAATTTCCACATTGCATGAATTAGACATGGTATCCTCGGCGGGACCCACAGAGCCAACTTCCACATTGCCCGAACTTACTGACATGTTATCAGCGGGACAATGCACAACAACTACACCCACCTGGGTGCCCAGATGACCCTCCTGGTAGTCATCTGGATGCTGATGAACTGGCCTTGAAGGACGCTTGGCACAAAAACTGATGAAGTGTCCACTTTCACCGCAATAAAAACATAGTCCATTCAGTCTTCTGTGTTCTTTACGGGCCAGGGATCTTTAAATTTTGCCCAGTTCTGAAGGTTCCTCTATGGTGACCAGAGGACGAGACATAGTAGGCAGAGGTTTGGAGGGGACAGAAGTAGGAACATTAATGACACAGGGGTGGTCTAGGCGTGGTATTAGCATGCGATCAATTGTAATTGCCAGGGAAATGGCCTCTTCAAGGGAGCTAGGGGTGGGGTGACTAACCCAAGCTTCTTTGAATGTCAAAGATGTGTTCAGGTCCCCTGAACACTTGTCAGGCTCCTTGAGCGTGACCACTGGGGTGGCAGGAGTGGTAGCTGGTAGCTGCTGGGCCAATAGCTGGACCTGCTTGGCCAGCTCAGAAACGAGGGTAGCAAGACCCTCAAAGCGGACAGATAACTCCTGTGCTGAGTCCATTACTGGCCACAGGTAAGGAGTTAAAAAAAAATATTTTACGGCCGGTTATTATGTCAGGACCAGTCACACCAAACACACAGAGACAGTGAGCCCTAAGCTCAGCCCCGCCCACTGACTCTACCTACTTGCCCCCCTAGGCTAAACCCTAGGGCAGCAACTGGGCAGCGGTCCCTGTACTGGCTAGGTGGGACACAAAGACAAGACAGACAGACAAAACACAATAAAGAATAGTCAACAATCAGGGTCACAACGGTCTGGCAGCAAAGGTACAAAATCAGGATCCAAAAGAGTAGTCAGAAAACAGGCAATAAGGTCAGGGGCAGGCAGCAAGCAAGCGAGGTCAAAAGAAACTAAGCAGGAGTCAGGAGAAACCTGAAAACAGAACACACAAGCAGGCAGAGACTAAGTCAATAACCGGCCAGGCACAGGCAGAAACAGAAATCTTAAATAGGAGACCAGGAACCAAGTCCAGAAGATGATAGGAGGGACCAGCTGTCAATCACTGAGGCAAAGGCAGGTTAACCGTTACATGACCAGAGGAAACTTAGCAGCACAGACATGGGTGGGGAAGGGAAAACAATTAGCAGACCAGAAGGAATTTCTGAAGACACAGTTCAGACAGGGCAAAAACAAGGCAAACAAAACACAGAATAAATGGAAGATTATGGCCAAAATCGCAGTCTTTGGCGCAGAGGTCGAATCTTTGCAGCAGAGGGTGGCACTGATGCCTTTTCAGGCGCGATCATGACAGGAACTGAGTTTGAAATCCCACCCAATCTGGAGACAAGAAAGGGGGAAAAGTGGCCATGTTTTTGTAGTGCTGGATAACCCCTGGAGACAAGAGCACCACTCTTGTCTCCAGATCAGGTGTGGTGTAAGCTCCATTCACTTCAAGGGAACTAAGTTGCAAAATCTGCACCCAAACTGGTGCTGTCTCTGGAAGAAAGTGGCCATGTTTTTGGGGCCTATTCCACGGAGTGATAATCGGGCGAATCGGCCCGATTCTGCCGATTATTGCTCCGTGGAATAGAGAGAACGATCAGCCGATGATTGTGTCATTGGCTGATCGTTCATTTAGGTTCAAACCTAAAATCATTGGTAGCCACCAACGCATTGCTACCTGGAATAACGGGAGACAGACGATTTCACAAACATCTTACATTACCTGTCCAGGCTGCAGGTCTTCTCCTTCTCCTGGTCCCGCGCGGCAGCATCAGCTTTGGAGCTGAGCCGGGACCGCCGCGGCCAGTGATTTGCTAAACGTTCTGTCAGTTCAGTCAGTACGCTGCAAAGCTGATACTGCTGTGCGGGACCGGGAGAAGGAGAAGACCTGCAGCCTGGACAGGTAATGTATGAAACAAGGGCTACAAGTACGTTGGTAACGATGTCCCTGCAGCCCTCGCTAAATGATTGTCGGACCGTGGAATAGGACCAGTAAACGTTTACATCGTTGATCCCGTTGGCCCGTGGAATAGGACCCTTTGTAGCGCTGGATAATCCCTTTAAGACCTGAAAGTGGATAATGGCACAGTACACTTGGTGGCACACTCAGTGGGAGCCATTCTAATCTTTGCTATATTACTATGATAAGTCCTCTACCTGACAGATCATAGCCTTTTGTTTTATCTTTTTTTTTATTTCTAATTTTGTTTAAAAAAATCCATATAATAAAGTCGATTATTATGGCTCTTATAATGTGCGGCTCCTGAGAATTCACTTTTCCCATGAATAGGATCGTATAATGAGGATGTAAACAGGCGCCATGGTAAAGCGTTTACGGGTCATGATGCGTACCCTGAATACATACAAGCTCCGCTAATTAACAACAGGAAGGGTTTCTCTTGAGACACTTTAAAAAGTACTTACTTTATACTAGTGATTTCCAATAAGATCCAATTGACCTTAATTAGTTGTAACAAGTGTAAATACTTAAGCTGCTGGTAATGGTGCAAAAGAATAAAAATATAGGAATAAAGGCACACTCCTATATACATATAAGACATGATTACATATTCTATACATGTATGGACGACGTGGTGTCTATGGGCTGGTAATGTAAATAGGCATTTTAGCATTTTCAATAAAGTGGACAGAAATCAATAATACAAGCGAGTGTAAGAAACTTTGTACTGCATATTGTTATAGAAAAGGCCTCTTTATTTATCAAGCTATTCCCCCCTTCCAGCACAACATTTACTCAGCAAAATCCATCTTGGGACAATGTTTATAAAGCTACTTTTTTCATGCATAGAATTTTTTTTTAATTTTTTTTGCTTTTGGCCCAAAGGAAAAAATAACCATGCATTTAAAGCGAATGATGTACCAGCAGGTACTGTACGTCGCTTTAAGGTTGTTACATCAATAGACCGCTGTCTGGGCTGGGATGCCAGTACCCACGCATGGTGCCAGTCTATTTCCGGTCACCAGCCCGGCCTAAAGCACTGGTGGCGGGCCAGCCTGCCCCCAGTGTAATGTGCTGTCCTCCCCTCTGTTACAATTAGAATCAATAGAGCCTCATCACAGAGGGGAGGGTGCTTCAGACCAGGCCGGTGACTGGGAATAGACTGGCACCGTGTGTGGGAACCAGGCCACAGTTCAAAAAAAGCGCTGCAGCACTGGCATCCCCATGCTGGCGCAGGTCTGTTGATGAAAAAATCTTAAAGAGATGTACCTCAGGGTGCCTTCACACCTAGTGATCTGCCAGGACCTACCCGACTCGCAGCGTAATTTACGCTGCGAGTCGCTAGGTGTGAAGGCACCCTCATGGTACATTTTTTTTCCACTCGCTGTAGAAGCTAGTCTGCAGTCTAGAAGCTCTTAGGGGGAGAATTATCAAACATGGTGTAAAGTAAAACTGGGTCAGTTGCCCCTAGCAACCAATCAGATTCCACTTTTCATTCCTCACAGACTCTTTGGAAAATGAAAGGTAAAATCTGATTGGTTGCTAGGGGCAACTGAGCCAGTTTCACTTTACACCATGTTTGATAAATCTTCCCCTTAGTAGCTTTTTGAAAGGTTCCTAGTTGTGTAAGTGTGTGTTTAGGTTGCATAACAGTATAAGCCTATGATCACACAATGTACTTTTTATGAAAAGAACTGATGTTATTTTCAATTAAAACATCGTCCGTTCTTTTCATAATGCAGTGATGTGCATACAACGGCCAATGTATTGAACAACAGCCATTGTTTGCTACACTTGTCCTAATAATGATCATGTCAATTATTTCCACCCATCAATGCAATTTTTGTTTGAAACAACGGTTGTTGTTTGATACTCAAAACAATGGGCGTAGTTTATATGTTGCGTGAACATAGCCTAAAGCACTATAATAACAGGGCATATTAGATAAGATACTGTATAACACATAGCATATAACTCCCAACCACAGGCCCTGCTAGGATCCCTGCCAAGATGGATTTGGCAGGACTTTTTTTTAGACCAGCCTAAGCCTTTCCTAAGCCTAAACTCCTTTTACTAGGCAGAAAGTTCAGGTCTGTCTGCAGTTATTCCATGTAATATCATCATGTGACGTCATCTTAGCTTTTAGGGGATCGACGCCTTGCCTGTACCCCTGTTTTTAGCCAATGTCTTACCTATGAATTGCTGCTTCATCTGTAAACGAATAACATATAAAGCATGTCCGATAAAATACAAGGACTTCAGCTAAATATTAGAACCACTGATGTCATAGAGTAATATGCCACCGAGGCCCTGAAATTCAATAAGGCCTTTACTCAACATTCAGTCCCTCAACAGAGATCAAATCATTTGTGGCATTAAAGGGATCGTGACTGAAGGGAAATTTCTCTGCAAAATTTATGTGACCACAAAGCCAGATATGTAACTGAGGGAAAAAAAAACATAAAGAAGAAGAAGAGATAGCGTTACTTCATTAGATATTCTTACCAGCCAGAAACGGTAGAACTTACAATACAAATACAAAATAATTGTTTTTAACGGATTGTATTTTATTACCTGGAACCTTCAATGGTTTTATTAATGGAAGTGGAGCTGCGGGAAGGACTGTTTCCAATTTACTGCTTTTTAGCATAGTACATATGGCACCTGACCAGTAAAGACTCTGGAGAGGAAGAAGAGAACAAAAAAGCAGGAGGGCGCATGAGTGTAATACTTTTTAAAGGGGCTAGCTGATCACAGGCTACCCCATTAATGCTGATCTACTTTATTGGGCCACCTGAACGATTGTTCGGGTGGCCCCTCCAGCTGTTCCCTACTTGCTGTCTGTGTGTGTAATAGCAAAGGGAGTGAGCGGGGAACGAGGGGCAAGCACTAAGTTGACAGGCTGCGAGTTTGTCTGCCCATAGAGTTTACTGGGCAGGGATCCGCAGCGGATCCGGTAAGTGTGAACGTACCCTAAATATCATATGTTGGACCTGAAGAAGGGAGGTGTTACTGCTCGAAATCCCATACTCCAGTAACATTTTAGTAAAAACCCTTCTGTTATTTTATCTCAGGCCCATGAGTGGGTACAAGGAGACAGCGGGATTGCGCCATTAGCCTACCGGCCAAATACAATAGTCGTCTTCAAGGAATTTTATGCTGTCCATATTTGTTAGTCAGCCTAAGAATTACGCACCATTTCCAGCAGATCATCCTATGTATTGCTCCAGCACAAAACACTCGAGGTATCTTCGGGCAGCTGACGAGTCAGGGCTCGATTCTCTGGAAACCAAACTCTTTTGATGTTAAATCAAACTGTAATATGTATACATAACTAACGTACAGCAAACAAATATTGATGCGTTATAATTCATTGCGATGTAAATAACTCGGCGCATTCACCATCCGGCCATTCTATAAATCTTGTAGACAGCTATAAATAAGAACTGCAAAGTCCTGCTACGTCGACATATTTCACTGTCATCAAACTGTGGACTCTCCAGAACTAAAACTAAGCAGAAAAGGAACTTTTACAAAGTAATGATGAAGAAAACCACAGTATAAGGATAAAAAAAAAGTCTTAAAGGGGTATTCTAGGTCCAGTAAATAAAATGTATATACTTGTTTCAGGAAAATTTCTACGATTTTTTTTTATATGGTTTATCTATCAATTTCATATTGGATCCAAAAATTCTTCTATAGTTACAGAAGTTGAAAAAGTCCAATCTGACAGTGTTGATCCAGAGAAAGGTAAAAACTATAAGGTAGATGACAGTAGCCTAGTGTTGAGCCTGCTCAGTACTTTAGTCGAGAATTTTTTAATGCTTGAGTGCTCGACTTGAGTAACAATCCTTATTGAAATCAATGGGAGACTTGAGCATTTGACGAGGTGCCCCCCGCTTGGTGACTTTTTAAAATTTTTGTTCTTATTTTTGTATATTTCGTCCCTTTAAGGGATGTTTAAACAAAATACACAAAAATTAGAACTAAAAAATGTAATAGGCTTCTGTGCCACCCCACTGTCCCTGTCTAATTATCGACTCGACTGCCCAAAATAGATAACGAATATTTGGTCGACATTCTCTTGCCTCTTGTGTGACACAAAATAAGGACAAGACAGAAAACACAATTAAGCAAAGTCGGGAATCCAAGTCAGCAACAACCGATCAGCGCAGTACAAAACGCAGGCAGAAAAATAGTCCAGGCCAAAGACAAAATCTAGAACCAGGATCACAGGTCAGAACAATAGCTAGGTAAAAAAAAACACTCAGGGACTCAGGATAATTATGGAGCCTGGAGTCCCAACCCCAGAGACCCCAGCCCCAGATCTCACACGACAGGCTGACTGGCGGTGCCAGCTGCCAGTCAGTAATTCATAACCGTAGACAGCTGTGCTGCTCCGACAGGGGTGGTGAAGTCCGGCTGCGGCAAGATCAAAGGACGCTGCTGCCCCTAGCAACCCAGCCACTAGCTAGGAACACAATTGGTGCATTCCCTGCACCCGGCCAGTTGCCAGGGACGCAGTTGGCAAGGGGCCAGCCGCGCCCTCCGGCAGTGACGGTAGCCGAGTGTGACGGGCGGTTCCTAACAGCTGTACTCTCTGCAACCCCTATAGCTACGCCTCTGAATCACATTAAAAAAAAAAATAAAAAAAAAACATAAAAAAACAACACTACAAAAAGTGTTGGCTTTCCGTTTTCTATCCCCATGTATGCCTCCCTGCTCAGTGTACAGGAACAGGGTCTCTGTCTATTGACAGGTGTCCCTACCCCTATATAAATCTGCCATCTAACCTGAATCAGATTTGATGGCCAATTCAAGTGACACCTCCCTCAAGGAGTCTCAGAAGTCTCAGGTGTTTCAGAAGTTATAGCATAAAGTGTTTTTTCTACCTGGAATACATCTCACACTGTAGCGATAATAGTAAAAAGGGCAGCATGTCACCAGACAACTAGTTAGCGGTATACAACAAAGCGACTCTGTACCCACAATCTGCCAAAGCTTTGGCTGTCCATGCATGATGGGAGTTGTAGTTTTGCAACAGCTGGAGGGCCGGAGTTTGACATCCCTGCTGTATAAACCCCAAAAAACTGGAATTTTTCCCTTACCCGTGACAAATAAGACATAACTGCAGTCACATTGAACACATAAAGCAATAAAACATCATGATATACATCGTATTGTAATTCGGCCCATAGTCCCGATCTCAGGAGCCTTGTTTTAGATGAGGGTACAATTCTATGCCCTTAGAGGCTACCATAGCCTTAAAGCTGAGAGCCCCTTTAAGACCGAGCACACATCTGTACCCACGTCTTTTATTTTGCATCCACAACCTAAAACTCTTTTTGTATAGGATAAAACAGTAACATAAACAGGAGAGGTAAAAATATCTTTAATAAGCTCTAGCAGATACGTCTGGAGATGATGGATTACAATATGACACCTTGAAGCAATCGAGCAGTTCAAGCAGTTTATTGAAAGGTCCTTCAGTGAACATTTTTCCGGCCATGAAGCAATGCAATACCTTACATGTTAGATAGATTCCAAAGTTGAAAGATTAAAAAAGATTTATATGTAGGCAACGTCTGGAGGGTTTCACTTCTTACAATGTCTTTGATGCTTTTTCTAGTAACACAACACTGTCAGGCCGGAGAATACATCTGATGATGGCCTGTTATATTCTTAAATCAAACTTTTCTTTCCTCAGAAGACAGCTTTTGTTAAGATTAATTCCCCCGTCGCTTTGGCGGCAAGTTATGAATCTCGGCTTCGCAATCTTTTCCATATTTCCGCCGACTGATTAATTTGATCCAGCAATTCCGCTCTCATTTCAGAAGAATGATTTTTACAACGTGATGCAGCCACCCATCGACTGAGGGGTCCCGGAAGGAAAGTCGACGGCTCTGGAAGGGGATTGTTCTGTAACACATGGAACGCTTAGCGCAAACATTCGTGGAAGATCAGATCTTCACATCTTCTATAAATCAGTGGATATCACAACACGGAGAGAGAGGAAGCAGATCACTCGGGGAATGGGTCTTTCATGGAATTAAGAGAGAAGAAAAAAACTTTGTTTGCTTTAGAAATCTGAAACTTTATAGAACGGAATGTGGGCTGCTAAGCCGCAAAGAAGTCATATCAGCAACTGTGACTAGTCTACTAAGACTGTACTAGTCGTAGCTAAGATTTTGGATAAATTATTGCAACTTAAACTCTTTGACAGGTATTGTTTCGCTTGAGGAGACTGCTAGCTGTCGTAGGGGCTGGCAATGCTCTCTGGGAAATAGTATGCAAATTAGCTTTTCCCCTGAAGTAAAAAAAATGAGTGCTACTTGGAAGTAGCTAACTACCCTTTAAGTTAAAGGAGTTGTGTCATTAAAGGAGAAGTCCGGCGAAAATTGTTATTAAGGCATTCTATTGCCCCCCAAAAGTTATACAACTTACCAATATACACTTATTACGGAAAATGTACATAAAGTGCTTTTTTCCCTGCACTTACTACTGCATCAAGGCTTCACTTCCTGGATAACATGGTGATGTCACTTCCTGGATAACATGGTGATGTCATGACCCGACTCCTAGAGCTGTGCGGGCTGTGACTGCTGGAGAGGATGGTGGCAGGGGGAGACAGAGGGACACAGGGCACTGGAGGGACACTGCCATCATCCTCTCCAGCAGCCACAGCCCGCACAGCTCTGGGAGTCGGGTCATGACATCACCCTGTTATCCAGGAAGTGACATCACCATTTTATCCAGGAAGTGACATCACCATGTTATCCAGGAAGTGACATCACCATGTTATCCAGGAAGTGAAGCCTTGATGCAGTAGTAAGTGCAGGAAAAAAGCACTTTAGGTGCATTTCCCGTAATAAGTATATATTGGTGATTTGTAAAACTTTTGGGCGGCAATACAATACTTTAATAAAGCTTTTCACTAGATTTCTCCTTTAAGAAAACTTGGTCTAAACTGATGCATTGTGTGAAGTTATATTCTACATATACAAACATTTCTGAAACTTTGAGTGATATAGACTTACAAATCCCCCATTTTGGTAACCTGTCACCCATTAAGGTGGGCCGGGCATACTCTGTTCAACTGCAATCTCCAGGAAGTACTGGCAGTTGGTCTCCACAGCAGGGTCACAGTTCAGGAAACCAGGAAGTGAGACAAGGGGTATTCCGCTCAAACATAACTTTTCATATGTTGCTGCCCATGGTGAGACCAACAATTCCTTCCATACTTGCTATTATGTATTCAGTTTGCTTCACCCAGTTCTGAGCTGCTGCTTTCTGCTGAAGACACAAAAAACTGTATCTGAGCTATTCAGTCCGTCTTTGTTCTTAAAGGGGTTGTCCGGCGATAAAAAATTATTCACAGAATAACACACATTACAAAGTTATACAACTTTGTAATGTATGTTATGTCTGTGAATGGCCCCCTTCCCCGTGTTTCCCCCCACCCACGCTAGACCCGGAAGTGTGGTGCATTATACTCACCGCATCTCGTGTCGTCCACGGTCTCCGATCCTCAGCAGTGACGTCTTCTTCGGGAGGCCGGCGGATCTTCCCGAGTGCCGGCCGCCCTCTGCAGCGTCATCCGAAGCTCAGCGGTGATTGGCTGAGCATAACTGTGCTCAGCCAATCGCGGCTGAGCAGCTGATGACGTGGCCGCGTCATCAGCCGCTCAGCCGCGATTGGCTGAGCACAGTTATGCTCAGCCAATCGCGGCTGAGCTTCGGATGACGCTGCAGAGGGCGGCCGGCACTCGGGAAGATCCGCTGGCCGCCCGAAGAAGACGTCACTGCTGAGGATCGGAGACCGTGGTCGGCACGTGACAGGTATGTATAGCGCACCACACTTCCGGGTACACGGGTGGGGGGGGGTAGGACACGGGGAAGGGGGCCATTCACAGACATAACATACATTACAAAGTTGTATAACTTTGTAATGTGTGTTATTCTGTGAATAATTTTTTATCGCCGGACAACCCCTTTAAACCCCTTTTCCCCCACTCTTCCAAAACGACTGATACACAGTAAACAATTCCTGATCTGCAACTTAGTAATGGAAGGATTAATCACAGTGAGTTCATCAGCAACTTGACCTCAGATTAACCCTCCCAGCATTACAAAGAAACTATAAGGTTGTACATAAAGCCAGTCAGCCGTCTCAGAAGGGGGATGGGGGGGGGGGGGTGGCAGAGAGGAAAGCGCACATACAGATTTTTGTGTCTTCAGAAGAAATCAGCAGATCAGAACGAGGGGAAGGAGATTGAATAGATTTTAACAAGTAATGAAGGAATTAGTCTCACCATGGGCAGCAACGCATAAGGTTACATGTCAGTGGAATACCCCTTTAGATCCATGAAAGAGAAAAGCAGTACAGGGATGTAATTTATTTTTCTAAAAACAGCAAATTTGTTCATATATATATATATATATATATATATATATATATATATATATATATATATGTACATATGGTACACATCTAATTTTACCAACTTTGCTTCAAAACACAACCCCTTTAATATCCAAGTAAAAAGATAGAGACACCATTTGTAGACTGGATTCTGGATTCTTATTCCTCATCAGTATGCAGGGTACTGGAGGAGGGGGAGAGAGGATCTTGCTGTAGCTTGGAGGGTAGTATCATTATAATTCCATTAACCTCTAAGGGCCCTATTCCACAGGACGATTATCGTTCAGATTATCGTTAAGTTGTTCGAATCTAAGCGATAATCGTTCGGTGTAATAGCAGTTAACGATAAATGACCGAACGAGAAATCGTTGATTGTTTAATAAGACCTGGACCTATTTCTATCGTTGCTCGTTCACAAATCGTTCGCATTGAATAAGACGTTGTTTGGTCGTTCGCAGTAGTGGCGAACGCAATAGCGATGACATGACGACCGCAAGAATGATCATAAGTAACGATTATCATTCCATGTAAATTCACTAACTTTCCCACATACATGACATTAGGGTGTATGAAGCCATATTTGAAATTGTAACCTACAGGTGAGTTTCTTCTTTTTCTATACGATTCTACATGAGTTTCTTTTTTCTATTTCATGACATTGCCTCGGACAACCCCTTTAAATGATCCTATTATATCGAACATATGTAAGGTTGCATCGCATCTTTCCCACCCAACTGATATGAAGGAAATGGGTCTCATAAGACTTTATGAGACTTCCTGTGCTTATCTCTTCTTGGCCGCCAGTCAAGCCCCCTGTGTTCCTGTTTTCTTGTTTCATGCCAGTCTAACCAGCCTGCTGCCTCAACCCGCTCAGATTCACAAAAACAAACCAATATCACTTGCCAAGAAGCACATCTGGCCTTTGAAGATGAGATTCACACCACTTTTTTTTTATCATCTGTGTTTCCTGCTCATAAGATATAACTGCAGTTTCATTGGTATATTGTATAGCATGCATGCGTGTACTGCATAAGAGAATACATATGTATCATTTCTTACATAGAATTAGGTGCAATATAGTAAAGCCTAGTGAATGGTCAGTGCAATCCCCTCATTTTAATTAAAATAGTTTAAGGTCATACGTCACCAAAACCATAAGGGCCCGCACACACTACGGAATTCACCTGGAATTTCAAGCAGAGTCTGCTTGAAATTTTGGGCAAATCCTGGGGCGGGAACTGACCCTAAGACTAATATTATGATTTGTGAGGCTGGCCACCATTCCAGTAGAACATCTCTGACCTGTAGATGGACAGGGGTCAGGGGGGACATGCCATATACATAGCAAGCTGTGATGTCTTCTGACATCTATCTATCATAGCCAACATAAAATTTGCTCTACAGTCTTGGACCAGTTGGGTTAGCCACCATTCCCCACACATATCGATGAGCCATGGGCACTCATCAGTTCTCCATTTGTCCTCCCTTGGATGCCTTTTGATACCACGAATGAGCCACAAGACCGTCCACTTTGGAGATGCTCTTACCCAATGGTCCACACATCTCAATTTTGTCCCATCTCCTTATACTTGCCCATTTGTCCTGCTTGCAATGCATCAAGAACTGGTTTGCTGTATAAAATAATTCACCATCGTCATGCATCATTATTGTGACATAATCATTGTTACTCACCTCACCTGGTTCCAACATGATGGCTGATCTGTGTCTAATTCCTTAATACAGCACCCATAACTCACAGTGTCATATATAGTCTAGTCTATAAGAGACTAATAGGTGCTATTTTACTTAGGTATTGGCATATAAAGTATATGGCTATGTTCAGAGACAGGCTGTTCTGTAACCGGGCCCGGTCACGGAACGGCCAGTCTCAAAAAAGATCATCCCGACCGGTACTGCAGTACTGACCAGATGATCTTTAGCGCCGCTGAGGTCTAATGCAGGCACATCCGTGTGAACCCGCATCAGAACTCTCCACTGCACACAATGGGGCGTGCGTCCATAATGTGCACTGACAGGGTTTTCTGCAGCCGCTATTCAGCCGCTAGGGATCCCGGCCGGAGTGTATACCATGGGGGAGATTTATCAAACATGGTGTAAAGTGAAACTGGCTCAGTTGCCCCTAGCAACCAATCAGATTCCTCCTTTCATTCCTCACAGACTCTTTGGAAAATGAAAGGTGGGATCTGATTGGTTGCTAGGGACAACTGAGCCAGTTTCACTATGTATTATTTTCTCCCCCTATGTGTATAGACTCCTCAGCCTGCAGCACAACGTAAGTTCCGTACTAATTACGGCTGTTGCAACAACGGCCGTGAATACTTCGAAACTTACGTTGTGTGAACATGGCCTATTACAGTACCCTATAGAGCCACTATACATGCCTATAGCCTGGCTATAGCCTATAACTCTGCTATGTGTAAGACTCTTCGGGGGAGAATTATCAAAAGGGTGTAAAATAGAAATAGCTCAGTTGCCCCTAGCAACCAATCAGATTTTACTTTTCATCCTTCACAGATTCCTTGGAAAATGAAAGGTGGAATCTGATTGGTTGCTAGGGGCAACTGAGCCAGTTCTACTTTACACCAGTTAGATAAATCTCCTCCCTTACTGTATGTGTAAGGGGCTGACCAGGCCCTTCTCTTTTAACGGGGCAGGATTAAAGTAATAAAACAAAGATCACAAATAGATACGTGCTTCAATTAGCGCTGCCTAATACTCCACCCGAAGGTATACTATAGGAGCTGCGTGTCAGTTCTGCTGATACCTGTAGTCAGCAGAGAATTTAGAAAATGCTGTGTATAAAGTGGCTGATCGGGCTCCTCAATGAAAAACTAGCCGAGTCTACCGCTATATGTGACCAACCACGGTAGTCCAGCTAGCGTGTACTCTTATTAATACATGCCAACAATAGTAACCTATTAATCTGTCACTCCAGATATTATCAAATTGGAGTGTAGGGAAACAAATGTCACTCACCCTTCCCAATTCTGCATCGATATATTCCTTGTAGAGCGGACTCCTTCTGTTGAACTTGTAGTCCAAATCAGTATAGTTCTGTGATGGGGGAGTGCGTTACGGCCGGTAACACGACTATCTCCTGATAAGCACTTTCAAGAATGCAAAGTGACGCCACATTCTCTACGGAAGCCTGGAAAGGTCAAAATACATTCAACGTGTTTCCAGGGGTACGCCCCTAGCTGGACTACTGTGGTTGGTCACATATAGCGGCAGACTTGGCTAGTTTTTTATTTAGGAGCGCGATCAGGCATTTTATACACAATGTTACTGTAACGACTGGAGTTGTGGATCCACTGGACCACCACCAGCGATGGCGTAAGCCGCACCAGGGAGTGGAGTCTAAGGGGCTGCTGGTCTTTACCAGTGCCCGCCACAAGGCGGGATGGACTTGCTGCGGCAGGTGACCCCTAGGTCGCTACTCCTGGCTTTGCTTGCTAGTGGCGGCGGACGAGGTGTAGCAGGAACTAGGTAGGCAGGCAGGCACACAGCAGGACTCACGGTAGGGACCGGAATAGCTGTCACAGACTGGCACCTCAGAGGGCAGGAGTCATGGGCAGGAATCTCGGAGAGCTGGGACCACACACTAGGAAGCATACAAAGGCTCCAACAAAGCAAGGGCAGGGCAGGTGCAGGTATGAACAGTGTGGAAGTGTTTTGTGCATTAACCAATTAGGGATGTACTGTCCCTTTAAATTGTTGCAGTGCCGGTGTGCGCGCGCCCTAGAAGACGGGGATGTGCGCGCCGCCATGAGCGAAACCGGGAGAAGACAGGAAGGGAGGAGGGAGCTGGATGAGCGCAGCGAGAGGGAGGTGCAGGCCCGGGGGCAGGAGAGGCAACGCGGCTGCGGCTGTAACAAAAACACAGATACTCCACTACCCTGGTCTCCAGTACTTCCTATGTCACCTGGTGCTCACCACCCCTGCTCGCTCAGCTAATCACTGACTGAGGCGGGGCACTGCTGCCTCCAGTGATTGGTTGAGAGCTGTTTCTATTGAGACAAGTCCGTCCAGGAAGGAAGATTAACCGGGGACTGGATGAAATCACATCGGGAGCGGCAGGGAATCAGGGAAAGTGAGTATCATTATTTTCTTATTGTGCACCCATTAAATGTGAAAAAATTCAGACAAACTCAAAGAAACAAAAAAGCAAAAAAATAACAGCAATAGTTAAGGAACAAATAGATTTTTTTTAATATATATATTTTTATTTTCTCAGTTATTTCTCAGGTATCCGTATCTGCTTATTGACTTTATGATTTACTACAGTGATGTCAATGACAAAAAAAAAAAGAACAAAAATGAGGTCATTGCTGCACATTGATTGTGAGGTAACCAATATCTAATATTAATGATCAGCCATCAGGCATCTGTCAGGAAAGGAGATGAAGCCATCACTACGCTGGCTCTATGTATTCTATGGCCACAATGAATATCATCATCAGTGGAATAAACCCCAGGAAAGGGTTCATTTATTTACAATCCATGCATACTGCATACCCGCATATCCCTGCAGCCATCATTCTGCAAGCTCCAATGATTCTAATTGTGCTATTGATTCTAGTAAATGTATATGACCATTAGAAATTAAAAGGAAACTTGAGAGTTCTCATTGTAATTGTTCATTAGTCATTCTGTCTCCTTAATAAATAGGTTGCTACATGAACATTTAGAAAGCAACAGCTATGAAAAATATAAGGCCGCCACCAACCCTGAGGCCGATGGCCACCAATGAAGACATGGAGGCGACTGTGCCCCTCATCAGCCAAGGGGTGCTGGCATAAATCAATATGGGCCACCAGCACCTTGGATACAAGTCATTCTGCCACCAATCCCTAATGAGGTCCCTCTTATCTTAATGTGACTTCTTGACAGAACATGGAATGTAGTTAGATAAACCAGGGTCGTCAAGCAAAGTCGGGTATTTCAGAAGGTTAACCAGTAGAGATGAGCGAACCGGGTTTGAGTCCATCCGAACCCGAACGTTCGGCATTTGATTAGCTGGGGCTGCTGAACTTGGATAAAGCTCTAAGGTTGTCTGGAAAACATGGATACAGCCAATGACTATATCCATGTTTTCCACATAGCCTTAGGGCTTTATCCAACTTCAGCAGCCACCGCTAATCAAATGCCGAAAGTTCGGGTTTGGATGGACTCGAGCATGCTCCAGGTTCGCTCATCTCTATTAACCAGACAAGCTAATGGTCCGTTTACATTAAGCGATTATTTGCCCAATCGATCGTTTAACGATTTTGAAGCAATGATTTGGTTTTTATAACGATTAGCATTTAGACGAATAAATTGTTATAAAGATTGTTAGAAAATTCATAAGAAAAATCGTTATTGCGATCGTTTTTAAGATCGCTTAACCCCTTAAGGACAGAGCCTGAAATGGCCTTAATGACAGAGACAAATTTTATGAATATGACCAGTGTCACTTTAGTCATTAATAACTTCGGGATGCTTTTACCTATCCGGCTGATTCTGAGATTGTTTTCTCGTGACATATTGTACTTTACATTTCTGGTAAATTGGAGTCGATACTCATAACAAATCTTTATGAAAAAAACCCAAATAATGTGAAAAAATGTGAAAAAATGCATTTTTCCAACTTTGAAACTTCTTTGCGTATACAGAAAGTGGTTATACCACATAAATTATATATTAAATAGCATTAGCAACATGTCTACTTTATGTTGGCGGCATTTATTAAACTATCTTTCATTTTTTTTAGACGATAGGAAGCTTAAAACATTAGCAGCAAATTTCCAAATTTTCAGTAAAATTTCAAAATCAGATATTTTTAGGGACCTGTTCAGGTTTAAAGTGTATTTGAGGGGCCTGTATGTTAGAAAGCCCCACAAAGCACCCCATTTCAGAAACTGCACCCCCCAAACTCTGCAAAAGCACATCCAGAAAGTGTTTTAACCCTTTAGGGGAGTCACAGAAATAAAAGCCAAGTGTGTAAGGAATTTGAAAATTTTAATTTTCTGTGCAGAGATTTTATTGTAATCCAATATTTTTCATAATTATAAACCTATTACCAGAGAAATGCACCCCAATAATTATTGCCCCGTTTCTGCAGTTTATAGAAATACCCCATATGTGGCCCTATTGCGCTATTTGACGCAACCACAAGCCTCAGATATAAGGGAGCGCCTAATGAATTTCAACGCCTCCGTTATATTTGGTCATTTTTGACTGTACCACTTCAGGTTGGCAGAGGCTCTGGGGTGTCAAAACCTAAAAAACACCCCTAAAGGGACACCATTTAGAAAACTACACCCCTCAAGGAATGTAACAAGGGGTGCGGTGAGCATCTGGACCCCACAGGTGCTTCACAGATTTTCCGAACAATATGGCGTGAAAAAAGAAAAATTTATTTTTTACACTAAAACGTTGTTCTAGCCTTCAATTTTTCATTTTCTTAAAGGGATAAGAGGCAAAAAAAGACAAAAAATGTGTAGCGCAGTTTCTCCCGAGTACAGAAATACCCCACATGTGGCGATAGAGTGCCAAGGGGGCGCAGGACGAGCCTCCAAAGGGAAGGAGCGCCAATTGGCTTTTGGAAGCTGAATTTCACTGAAAAGGATTTCAAGGGCCATGTCGCATTTACAGAGCCCTCGTGCTGCCAAAACACTGGAAACCCCCCACAAGTGATTCCATTCTGGAAACTACACCCCTCAAGGAATCTAACAAGGGGTGCAGTGAGCATATGGACCCCACTGGTGACGGGCACAAATGTGGAACAATGTGACGTGAAAGGGAAAAATTTCATTTTTTCACTTTCATGGCACAAATGTGCCCGTCATCAAGGGGTCCATATCCTCACTGCACCCCTTGTTAGATTCCTTGAGGGGTGCAGTTTCCAGAATGGGGTCACTTGTGGGGGGTTTCCAGTGTTTTGGCAGCAGGAGGGCTCTGTAAATGCGACATGGCGTTCATCATCCATTCTAGCCAAATCCAACCTCCAAAATCCAAATGGCGCTCCTTCCCTTCGGAGGCTTGCCCTGCGCCCACATGGCGCTTTATGTCCACATGTGGGGTATTTACGGACTCGGGGGAAATTGCTCTACACATATTGTGTGTTTTTTTCTCTTTTAACCCCTTGTGAAAATGATAAATTCAAGGCTAAACCAACATTATAGTGTAAAAAATGTAATATTTCATTTTCACGCCACATTGTTCCACATTTGTGCCCGTCACCAGTGGGGTCCATATGCTCACTACACCCCTTGTTACATTCCCTGAGGGGTGTAGTTTCCATAATGGGGTCACTTGTAGGGGGGTTCAACTGTCTTGGCAACACAGAGGCCTTTTGAATGCAACATGGCCCCTCGAAATCCATTCCATCCAAATCCAGCCTTCAAAAACGAAATGGTGCTCCTTCCCTTCAGAGGCTTACCCTGCACCCGCATGGCGCTTTATGTCCACATGTGGGGTATTTACGGACTCGGGGGAAATTGCGCTACACATTTTGTTTTTTTTCTCCTCTTTTAACCCCTTGTGAAAATGATATATTCAAGGCTAAACCAACATTATAGTGTAAAAAATGTAATATTTCATTTTCACGCCACATTGTTCCACATTTGTGTCCGTCACCAGTGGGGTCCATATGCTCACTACACCCCTTGTTACATTCCTTGAGGGGTGCAGTTTCCATAATGGGGTCACTTGTGGGGGGTTTCAACTGTCTTGGCAACACAGGGGCCTTTTGAATGCAACATGGCCCCTCGAAATCCATTCCATCCAAATCCAGCCTTCAAAAACCAAATGGCGCTTCTTCCCTTCGGAGGCTTACCCTGCACCCGCATGGCGCTTTATGTCCATATGTGGGGTATTTCCGTACTCAGGGGAAATTGCTCTACACATTAAATGTTTTTTTTTATCTTTTAACCCCTTGTGAAAATGAAAAAACATGACAAGATTAATGATTTAGAGTAAAAATTTTACAAAAATTACACTAAATGTTGGTCTAGCCTTGATTTTTTTCCATTTCCACAAGGGGTTAAAAAGAAAATGAACACAAAACGTGTAGGGTAGTGTCCCCTGAGTACGAAAATACCCCACATGTGGACATAATGTGCCATATGGGCACAGGGCAAGTCACCAAAGGGACAGAGCGCCATTTAGAGGCTGGAATGGAGGATGGAGGCCATGTCGAAATTACAAAGCTCCTGTGCTGCCAGGACAGTAGAAACCCCCGACAAGTGACCCCATTCTGGAAACTACACCCCATAAGGAATCTAACAAGGGGTGCAGTGAGCATATGGACCCCACTGGTGACGGGCACTTACGTAGAACATGTGCCGAGAAAATAAAAAATACAATTTTTTTCATTTTCACGTCCCAAATGTGGCCGTCACCAGGGGGCCATATCCCCGCTGCCCCCCTTCTTAGATTCCTTATGGGGTGTAGTTTCCAGAATGGGGTCACTTGTGGGGGGTTTCTACTGTCCTGGCCGCACAGAGGCTTTGTAATTGCGACATGGCATCCTCTAATGGAAATGGCGGCCATACCTACTTAGCTGGGGAAAAGGGACAATTCTAATTTATTTGGGGGTATTAGGCCAATTATTAGTTTATAAGGTTGGAAATGACAGGTGTCCATCAAACTCAACCTGTGTTGATCCAGAGGAAGGCAAAAAACCCTCTTAAGGCAGACGACAGTAGCCTCATCACAGGGGAAAATTCCTTCCTGACTCCATAATGGCGATCAGAATAATCCCTGGATCAACGTGACCCCTGAAATAGGAATAAGGGACAGAATTTAGATAATGTAGAACCCCAATGACGTGTGGTGCGCCTTGAAGCGATCCAGTATGCAGAGGCCGGGGTGATCAGGACAGGCGTCACACTGGGAAATGGTGTCCTTCCTGATCCCCCTGTTACCCCACACTCTGCACTACTTCTGGGGGTCTTCTGTTTTCCAGTGTGGGGGACGTCACCTGGAAAATGTTGCCCTGGTGCGATACGGGGTCCTTCATATCCAGAAGCGCTGGGTCCGCTCCATGGCTGCTAAATATTAGGGCGCTATTACTGCTTCTGATATGTTCGGATCGTGACGCAAGCTACAGGGCAGCGAGAGACCAGAGGAGGGGGCGCTGGTATAAAAGTTATCCCCGTACAGGTGGTGACCTTTATCCAGCAGTGGGAAGATCAGTTCCCGGACGATCTTCCCACTAACTCCGAGGATGGGGGGGAGGGGGGCATCTGGGGGCTGGATTCGGGTGTCCCTTCCTACATACACTCTAAGGGTACATGCACACTGCGGAATCGCGACAGATAACCCTTCGTGCATTCTGCAGCTGGCACCCACCGGCGGACTGATGCAGGCGCACGTCTCCACACGTGTCATAGACTCCATTCTATGCACGGGCGGATTCCGCTCTCCGTCCAACGTGTTCATTCTTTGGATGGACGATGGAATCCGCCCGTGCATAGAATGGATTCTATGACACGGGTGGAGACACGCGCCTCCATCAGTCCGCCGGCGGGTGCCAGCTGCGGAATGCACAAAGGGTTATCCTTCGCCATTCCGCAGTGTGCACGTACCCGAAATCTGTAAGTGTACCCTAAGGCACGCTCACAGAGTTTGTAGAATTTCACACCATACCGTCATCTCTTATTGGGACGGTACTGGCGGAAAAGATGTGTCTGGGGGGCAGCGTACGCTACGCTACCCCCAGATACGTCATTGGAGGATGAGGATGATGAGGATGAATGGAGGAACGAAGGACCCCCCATTCATCCTCACTGGCTGTTTCGGTGTCGGAGGTAATAATAACGTATCCCTCTGACGCCGAAAACACCCTGGGGGCCATCTTTATACGGGGATTGGTATATGGGGTATGTAGTGGTGTAGTGTCAAACTTTATTCAATGTAGTGTGGTGTAATGTAGTGTTTTTTACGTGTTTTTTTACAGTAAGTATAAAAAAAAAACCTACGCCAACAAAGGAGTTGCTGATAAATGCCGCACTTATGTGCGGCACTTATAAGCAGACCGTGGCAGTAGAATATAGAAAAAAAAACACCCTACGCCAAAAAGGAGGAGTTGCTGATTAGCAGCGCACTTTCGTGCGATGCTGATCAACACTCAGCGGCGACAGGGTGCGGAAAATAGAAAAAAAAAAATTTGAAAAAAAAAAAAAAAAAAAAATTTCTACATTTGAACATCCCTGTAGCTGCTGATAAGTGTATTACACATATCAGCCGCTAGAGGGCAGCAGAGCGCAAAATACGGAAAGAGCCGACGCTGGAGCCGAAAATAGCCGAGAGAAGCCGAACGTGACGTCACGGAAGAAGCCGAAGACCCGAACGAAGACGAGGATGCCGCGAACCCGGAAGACGCCGATCAGGAGCCCGGGACAGGTGAGTAATGTACAAATACCTGCTCTGGACCCCTCGGCTACCTAGCTGAGGGGTCCAGGGCAGGTATTTACTATATTGTGGGACTCTGATCGCCGTGCCACCGGCCCGATCGCCGTGAATGGCCGGCCGGTACCGGCCGGCCGTTCACGGCGATCGGGCCGGTGGCACGGCGATCACCATTACTTTTTACAGTAATGGCGGTCGGTGCCGTCCTCGGACAGCACCGACCGCCATTTTTTTCCGGGTCATCGGGTCGCCGATGACCCGGAAAGGTTCCGATCGCCGCTATTGGCTGATCTGAATTGATCAGCCTATAGCGGCGATCGTAAGCACGGGGGGTGTTAACCACCCCCCGTGCCGTGAAGCTAAGATGGCCTGCTATGATTTATAGCAGGCCATCTTCCCCGACCGCTGTGTGTGAACACGCAGCGATCGGGGAAACATCGGGCGTAAATTTACGCCCTGATGCGCCAAGTACCAGGGCGCGAGGGCGTAAGTTTACGCCCGATGTCGTTAAGGGGTTAAAGGGGTTGTCCAGTGTGGGGGCACTTTTTTGGGGGGACCGGGGAGGAGGTGGCTGAAATAAAAGACGTCCACTCACCTCCCCGGTTCCAGCGGCGGCTCACTCATCGCGGTGCTCCGGTCCCCGATTCCCGGCCGCTTCCGGGTGTCTGACGCCACCCGAGACGCTACGTCTCAGTGCCGCTCAGCCACTCAGTGAAGGAGGCGGGATCCGAGCAGACTTCACACGGATCCCGCCTCCTTCACTGAGTGGCTGAGCGGCCCTGAGATGTAGCGTCTCGGGCGGCGTCAGACACCCGGAAGTGGCCGGGAATCGGGGACCGGAGCACCTCGATGAGTGAGCCGCCGCTGGAACCGGGGAGGTGAGTGAACGTCTTTTATTTCAGCCACCTCCTCTCCGGTCCCCCCAAAAAAGTGCCCCCAAACTGGACAACCCCTTTAAGCCCATCTTTCACATAGGGTGAATCTGTGAAAGACTGTTTACACAAAGCGATCTGCAAATTTTTAGCGAACGACTAATGACGATTTAAGAACATGTAAAGAGATCAAATTGAACAATTTCTCGCTCATTCCTTGATTGTTTGCTGTGTTTACACAGAACAATTATCGCTTAAATGTGATCGTTATTGCGAAAATCAAACGATAACGTTCCTGTAAACACAGCATCAGGGCCCTATTAGACAGAGTAATAATCAGCCTGATTCGGCCGATTATCGCACTGTGTAATAGAGACAACGATCAGCCGATGACAACGATCATTGGCTGATCGTTGATTTAGGCTTGGCCCTAAAATCGTCAGGCACCAGCCTTGCATCGCTGCCGGTCTTCTCTCCTGTGCTCTGTAGCTTCCTGGTCCTGGAAGCTGACAGGCCACTCAGTTAATCAAAGGCTGCTGGGGGAGCACAGGAGAGAAGACCGGGAGTGGGGAGAGGTAAGGTGCCAGGTGCCAGGGCAAGGACTGCATGGACTTCGCTAACCATGTCCATGCAGACCTTATTGCCCAATTATCAGGCAGTCCAAAAGGTCCAGTAAACGAGCGCCGATCTAGCAGCCGATAAAATGATTGGGCCGTAGTCTGCCTGTGTCATGTCATGTGTCCCACCCAGAATCCTGCTGCAACAGAAACTAAGCAAACCTGGTGGGGGACCAGGGGAAGTAAGTACAGTATTTTTTTTTTACTTCTATCACTCTGGGCACTCTAAAAATTACCTTTGCCCAGACAACCATTTTGATCTGACTTGTCCTGGCTGGTTGAGATGGCACCGGAGCACGTAAGTATAAATATTAAGTAAAAACCTGCTAATGTATCTGCATTCAAGAAATTCCACAAAGCCCACTGAGATAACATAGCACCGCCATATAACTATACAGTTATATTTATTACCGGTGGTAGCTCGGCAGTTTGTAAAAGCAATTAATATAATATAAAATAACATTGACAGATATAAAAGGACACGGACAGGGGGGAGTCACATACTTTCTGTAAACGCTTAGGCAGCCATAAAGCAAAACCGCCGAAATCATAACAGTACAGCTATTTATTGAATGGGCCTTTCTCTTAATATCTCTTTTCCTTTCTCCAGATCATATGGAGGTTTGATGAAACAGATAAAATTTATTGAAACTTTTCATCAGTAAATGTTTCAGCCGTTTCCCCTCTGACACAATTTTTTTTTTTCCAACCACCAGATATCTTGGCCGAGATTTTTAAGACTCTTGGCATGCGAAGACTCCCATAAGCTCTGGTAATGCAGCGCGTGCTCCGGTAGTAGTGTAAGTGGGGGGGGGGGGGGGGGGGGCCGACAGTTTTTTTTTAAATTCTGATAATAATAATAATAATGTAACGTTCCTATGTTTCTATATTAATTGATGCGGAATATTAGTGCAAATCGGGATCTGTTGATATTTTGATTTGGACAAAGCGTCTCCGAAACTCGATAGGAAAATCTCTACCGTGGAATCCCTGATGAATTTAGCTTACAAGAGATTATTTGCAAAGCTGAAGACATCCAGAAGAAATCAATACTCTAATTCCTGGGTAAATAATCAGAAGTCTCAAGACCTAGAACTTTCATATTTTTTAATATTACTGAACAACAATACATTTGCACATTCGATTCCAAGACATTTAATCATTGCCAGAACATACATCATAGGGATGTGATGGAGCTAGAAGGGACGCTTGTTTTGTTGGATGTTTTTTTTGTTTTTTTTTTAGTTGTTTTGTTTAATATAAATAAATAATAAATATATAAAAATGAATAAATATAATATTAAATAAATAAAATAAATAAAAATGAATAAATATAATAATAATTAAATAATTAATATAAATGAACAAATATAATAAATAATATAAATAAATGCAAAATACACAAAACCGTTAAAAACTGACTTGCCATACAGCTCGGATAGTTAGTTTGGACAACACTTATAACCTATATTTATGCATTTTTATTAGGGATGGAGTAAAAAGCCGCTACCAGACTTCTTCGGCAATAGTTTACCTTTGCAGTAGCTGGGTTCACACTACGTTTTTGCAATCCGTTTTTTTCTTTCATAAAACAGATGAAAAAGGGATGCATTTGTGTGCGTCCGTCCGTTTTTCCATTGACTTTCATTATAAAAAAAAGAGGGATCAAAACAGATCTGTTTTTTTTTTAACGGACACAAAAATGAGGTTGACTACGTTTTTGTGTACTTAAAAAAAAAACGGATCCATTTTGATCTGTTTTTTTAAATAATAGAAGTCAATGGAAAAACTGATCAAATGGATGGCCACACATGCATCCGTTTTTTGCATCCATTTTTTGAAAAAAAAAAAAAAAAGATGAAAAAAGCGGATTGCAAAAATGTAGCGTAAGGGTATGTTTACATTTGATCATGGCCCCACGTTGGGCTACACGACAGGAATCAGTTAAAAAAGGATGCTGACGTGCAGCCGACGGCCACATTGAATGAGCAGGACGGAGTTATTATGTGACTACATTCTGCTTATTTGCCGGATGTACACTGTTTTTGTGCAGGACTCAAAAGCCTGTTCTCTGTGTATAGTCCATTCCTGACTTTGGCTCCAAAAAAATCTGTCAGATAATCTGTTGGTGTAATAGGGCCCTTACACAGAGCTTTTGGGGGGTTGCGTTTTTTTCTCCTCCTCTCCTCTGTGTTTTTGAGGCTCTGTGGCAGTTTTTTCCAAAACAATGAGAGTGTGGCAAACTGTGGTGTTCTTTCTCCTATAAACTTCAATGGGATTATTCTGGTTGTTTCAAAAACGCCATTGCTGTTTGTATGTTTTTTTTTTTTTTACTGGTGTTTTTGTCACCTCTTGTGGTCCAGCAGCTAGGTCATCTGATGGCAGAGGAAAAAATATGTTCAGCACACAAAAATGCCTAAACCACTAAAAGAGCATTCACACATGAAGTAAAAAATGCCAGAAAAAAAGTGTCAAAAAATGCCATGTGTCGCATTGGCATTTTTTTTTTTTGCCTGAAAAATGCCAGACAAAAATGTGTGATCACAATGATATGAACTCCAACTCTTCCATTACCCTAGTAATTACATGGTATTTTTACACGAATGGTGATACCTTAAAGGGGATATCCAGCAAGTTATATAGATTTGTAATTTACTACTATTTGAAAATCTCAAGTCTTCCAGTACTTATCAGCTGCTGTATGTCTTGCAGGAAATGGTGTTTTCTTTCCAGTCTGACACAGTGCTCTCTGCTGCCACCTCTGTCCATGTCAGGAACTGTCCAGAGCAGTAACAAATCTCAATAGAAAACCTCTCCTTCTCTGGACAGTTCCTGACATGGACAGAGGTGGCAGCAGAGAGCACTGTGTCAGACTAGAAAGAATGCACCACTTCCTGCAGGACATACAGCAGCTGATAAGTACTATTTTTAAAGAGAAGTAAATTACAAATCTATATAACTTTTTGAAAACAGTTGATTTGAAAGAGAAAAGATTTTTGCTGGACAATCCCATTAAATGTAATTTGGAAGGATTCACAGACAAAATTAGTAAAATGAGGTATTGCATGAATGACCTCCTCTAGGCTGTGTTACACACTATATAGGAGTGTTACTCACTACTAGTGAATCCGCTGGGTGTGTGCCAGAAGATCTGCCGTGAAACCGCTGTAGATGTTTTAGGTAATTCCTAAATTCTAATAGAGCGGATAACATAAGCTGCACACTCCATTGACATCTGAGAGAGGTAAAGTCTAAATCCATGGAATTTAATAACATCCTCTCTGGATGATGTCATCACAGAAGTGCATTACCCAGCATGCCCAGCTGCTGCTCTAGTCTCTGGAGAAGCTATCAATCACCGGGCTTCCTGTATTATTTATGTGCTTTGTATCTATTTGCAGCACTTTATGGATTTGCTTTCCACCTTTTTCTATTTTTACACTTCTGTTTATTGAAAGTTTCCAAAGTTCACACAAAGAAGGAAGAAGCCGTGGAAGAAGTCGAGACGCTGTTCACACTGCCTCCATTCTCTACATATTCCTGATCTATTATTTGTATAGAACAACATACATTCTCTGTGGGATTCCTATGCTTTGGGTTTGGTTTCCATTCAATCAGGTTTCTGTCATTTTTGGCAGAAAATACTGGAATTTTGTCCATTAGAGAGTAAAATAAATGTGTCGTCATGACAAAATCCTTTAATTTTGGTCATCCATCCAAATACACCCAGTTAAAGGGATTACAAAAAAAGTACAACCCCTGATCTCTGGTTATGTTTAGTCTTACAGTTCCAATCACAATGGAACTGAGATGCAATACCACACAAAAACTGGGAACAGGAGTGGCGCTGTTTCTATCTTTTTCTATTCCTTGACAGCCGCTGTCTGTCTGAGCGGGATCACAGTTTGACGTCAGAGTGTTCTCTATCAATACATAGGCCATCATTTCTAGCCATGACCTTAAAGGGGTACTCCAGCGAAAATCTTCTTCCCAGTAATTGAAGCACATTACAAAGTTGTATAAGTTGTATAAGTCATACTTTTTACAGAGTCAGTTAGACATCACAGGAGACAAAGTGCATCATGGGAAAGCCCAAACCAGGAAGTGAAGAAAAAATGAATATTCCGAAAAAGAAAGCGCAAGGAGGCACTCACCGTATAAAATCTTCCTTTATTATAACGTCTTCATAAAATCACAAGTCAGAGTGTGTAGCAGACGGCGGGGACGCCGCTCAGCAGCTGATAGTGTGACAGCTGTTTCCCGCGCGCATGCGCGATTCTTGTCTTGAAGAATCGCGCATGCGCGCGGGAAACAGCTGTCACACTATCAGCTGCTGAGCGGCGTCCCCGCCGTCTGCTACACACTCTGACTTGTGATTTTATGAAGACGTTATAATAAAGGAAGATTTTATACGGTGAGTGCCTCCTTGCGCTTTCTTTTTCAGAATATGACTATTACTGCTTGCACTGCACTTATTCAGGAAGAGCACCCCGTAGTATTGCCATTTTGCCCATTATATCATTGAGGCTTGCATAGTGGTTGTGCCGGTTTGCTTTTTCTCTACCCAGAATTTCCGAAGAAAAAATGAAGACACCAACTGGAGCTTCAGTTCAGTTTTTTTTTTCAGCGCCAGAGTTGTCCTTTAATGGAAATTATTATATGTGGCCATTTGGCTAGTGCCCAGTGGCTGCCTTTTCTTATGGCCTAGGTCTAAATTTATACTGATTTTTTTCCCATTTGATAGAATTGCTCATTTATAATTCATTACCTATTCACAGATGATTTGTGGAGGCCTGAGACTCCCTAATTCATAGCATAACTAATTCTGCTATTTAAAGGGGCAGTGAATGTACCCCAAACCTATTGCCTGTGTACCAGAATACTGCAGCAGCTGTATGACCCCTTCAGGACTGGGCTAATTGTGGCCCTAAAGTGACACTGTCACCCCATATTTGCATTCTGACTGCTCTCCACAGCTGTAAAGGGTAAATGTTACAGCTTTCATTACTTATTTTATATCACACCTCATGGTGCTTGTTCTGGTAAAAAGTAGTTTTTATCACCTGTGGATTGGTATATGTGGGCGGGGCATCGTGGCCTATGTGCCACATTGATCCACCCATAGTGCAACTTAGCCCCGCCCCATCTGTGACGTCATCGCAGCATAGGCTGCCCCCTCAGCGGCCATCGGTGTGGGGCAATCTAGGGGGGTGGGGCCTAGAGCTTTAGGCGGGCCCTTCCAATGGCTGCTGAGGGGGTGGGGACTATGCAGCGATGACGTCACGGATGGGGTGGGGCTAAGTGGAGCTAGGGGCGGAGCGATGTGGCACAAAGGCCGCGAGGCCCCACCCACATATACCAATCCACAGGTGATAAAAACGCTTCCAGAACAAGCACTATGAGGTATAATATAAAATAAGTAATGAAAGCTGTAACATTTACCCTTTACACCTGTGGAGAGCAGTCAAAATGCAAAAAGGGGGTGACTGTGTCACTTTAAGGACCAGGGTGCATTTTTGAAATCTGACCTGTCTCACTTTATAAGGTTATAGCTCTGGGATGCCTCAAATAAATATTCTGCTCAGAGATAACTTTTGATATGTTGCTGCCCATGGTGAGAGTAACAATTCCTTCCATACCTGTTATTATCTAAGTTTCCTTCCCCCAGTTTTGAACTGCTGCTTTCTGCTGAAGACACATATAGTAATTACCCATATAGTAATAATTCTCCTGCTGTGCCCCATAAAGTAATAATGCTCCCTGCTGTACCCCATATAGTAATAATGCCCCTGCTGTGCTCCTATATAGTAATAATGCCTCCTGCTGTGCCCTCTATCTAGCAATAATGCCCCTGCTGTGCTCCCATATAGTAATAATGCCTCCTGCTGTGCCTCATATAGTAATAATGCCTCCTGCTATCCCCACCATATAGTAATACTGTCCCCTGTTGTCCCCTCCATATAGTTATAATATCTCCTGCTGTCCCCTACATACAGTAATAATGCCCCCAGGTGTGTCCCTATATAGTGATAATGCCACTGCTGTGCCCCATATAGTAATAATGCCTTCTGCTGTGTCCCTATATAGTAATACTGTCCCCTGCTGTGCCCCCATATAGTAATACTGTCCCCTGCTGTGCCCCCATATAGTACCCACCATAGTAATTAAGTTCCCCTCCTGCCTGCAATTAACCTGACCGCTATCCCCACACACACTACCCCACCTGACCCCCCCTTCCCCCCTCACACACACACACTACCCCACCTGGGCCACCTGGATTTGTAATTTACTTCTATTTAAAAATCTTTAGTCTTCCCATACTTATCAGCTGCTGTTTGTCCGGCAGGAAAAAGTGTTTTCTTTCCAGTCTGACACAGTGCTCTCTGCTGCCACCTCTGTCCATGTCAGGAACTGTCCAGAGCAGCAGCAAATCCCCATAGAAAACCTCTCCTGCTCTGGACAGTTCCTGACATGGACAGAGATGGCAGCAGAGAGCACTGTGTCAGACTGGGAAGAAAACACCACTTCCTGCAGGACATATAGCAGCTGATAAGTATGGGAAGACTTAAGATTTTTAAATAGAAGTAAAATACAAATCTATATAACTTTTTGAAACCAATTGATTTGAGATAAAAATATTTTTGCCGGAGTACCCCTTTAATAACCTGCCAAAGTGGGCTATTTCCATTCCTGGAGCTCGTACTCCATTCTAAATAAATCGAGATGTTTTGGAGCATCTTATTTCCAATTCCATAATTTGCATATCATTACCATATCTCCCCATCCTGTTATTTCCATAACCCCATGGGGGAGATTTATCAAACATGGAGTAAAGTGAAACTTGCTCAGTTGCCCCTAGCAACCAATCAGATTCCACCTTTCATTTTCCAAAGATTCTGTGAGGAATGAAAGGTGGAATCTGATTGGTTGCTAGGGGCAACTGACCAGTTTCACTTTACACCATGTTTGATAAATCTCCCCCTATGACTTTTCCTTCTTGATTTTAAAACTTCAGTTTTGAGGAGTGCTTATGTATCATGCTAGGTATCTTGTGGATCCATTATCAAATCGATAGATTCCATTCAGGATGTAAAGGATCAACATTAGTAATAAAAGCACATGTTAACTTTTTAAGTCCTGATTTAGAACCAAATCCAGAAAATTGTATATATATAGTCCACAAAAAATAAAAAAAAAAATGCAAAAAATAAAAAACAAACTAAAATGTAAAGCAAAAAACTGACATATAGTCAACCAAAATTGTGATATCATATAAGACACCAGTAGGGGGCAGCAAAGTTTAAGTAAGGATTTTTTCCCCTTCTATCGCTGCTCTTGCCTTCACCTGATTTACTGTAATTGTAGGCCATATAAAAACCAGAATGGCCTATATTTGTCATTTACAACCCAATATTCACATATGAGTAATTATCACTATCGACTGCACTTACATTTCAGAAAACTACAACCGAGTGTCAGCATTTCCTCAATATTAATATGTTCGCCGTGTCTGACGTACCTGATTCCGCGCGGCATAATTTTTAATTCTTTACTGTTACGTTTTTACCTTGATGGATCGGGCCGCCTCTACAAGTCTATGAGGTTGGTCGTGAATCTCACCTGGAGGAGTCGCACCTAACTGCGGGTTTAGAGTTTGTAATGAATCAGTAAGTGAAACTTTTAGGCTGATATCTATATTACATGAGTCTCGGAGTTTATTTTTATGGCCGGCCTGTAAAACGGCCGTGCTCTCCAGCTTTATGGCTAATATCATTTTAATGGCATTTTCCTCAATGTTGATGTCCGGCCTGTTGTTTCAGCGGGAAAAAAGATGATGCTGGCGGCCGTAGTGATGTATCGCTGTTGGTTATGAGCAAGAATGAGAATTATTCATATAAAAATATGACTAATACAACTGGGACGGCAGAAAACGACTATATATACACTATATATATGTACTAGGGATGGTCAGATTCCCAGCGGGAGGAACGCCTGGAAAACTGGGATACAGCCTATGGCTATGGCTGTATCCCAGTTTTCCAGGCGATCCTCCGGCTGAATCCGCCCTCTCCAAGGAGCGGGCAGACAGCGGGAATCATTACCGAAGGTTCGGGTTCGTAAGAACCCGAACCGAACTCCGTTCGGACCATCCCTAATATATACTATATACGATATATACTATATCCCACTGCAGTGATCAGGCTGCATCAATAATGGATGGGTCACATTGTAACCAACAAGTGGCCACGATCACCATCTGACAGCCATTCATGTTCCTTGTATACATTGGGGTAGAGCTGTTCCTTGTATACAGTGGAGCTGATACCTGCAGGATGGCTGGGCTTTGTGGTACATCTTAGCCTTACTCACTGACTTCTCACAGTCTCAGGTGAGTACGAGGGATTCCGTGGGGGCAGCCTTCTCCTAGCTCTTCTCTTTACTCTCACTCTCTGCACCAATGTTTATGGTGGTCAGTGGTGGGGACCTGTAGTTCCCCCAGTGCCAACCCCTGTACTGCTGTACGACAAGATGGCCCTTGATAATAGTAAGCTGCAGGTGGACCGTACAATGGGGAGACAAGGAGGGAGGTGGTGAAACCACAATAACTTCTTTACTAGAAATACTCCAGTTAGGGAGCTTTCATCTTAAAGGGGTTATCCAGCACTACAAAAACATGGCCACTTTATTCTTGAGGCAGGACACTCTTGTCTTAAAGTGTATGGAGCCTAATTGCAAACCACACCTGAACTGGAGACAAGAGTGGTGCTGTCTCTGGAAGAAAGTGGACATGTTTTTATAGCGCAGGAGAACCCCTTTAATTTTCTAGGCTAAACCAAAAGCCACTATTACCACTTCCTGAAATTGCCCAAGGGTCCTTGTACAACCTTCCCCCTTAACTCAGATACAGCAGAGGCCCAAGTTAACTCTGACAGGACAAACATGCTCAAATGCACTTGCTTAGGTTACTGGATGGAGGATTTCCACTAACAGTATAAGTGTAGGCCCTTTTCTGGGTGTGAAAGTGCACCTGACAGACTATGGTCCCCTATGGTCTCCCAGTCTCACCTCCAGCTGTCTTCCTTCTGCTGCTCATCTTGTGCTCTAACAAATACTCCTTGACCCTCTTCTCTGTTGTTTTTTCACTATCCCAGCAGACCTTTTATGTGGAGCATATTAGCATACTCCACCTACATTCTAGCAAGTTCTAGAAAGAGCTGGAAGGTGTTAAACAATTCTAACACTTAAAGCAGTTCCCTCTACAGACTGCGGGTGTCACTGTTGCCTAATAGTATAGTGTAGTGTGTGTGAGACAATGTTACCCATTCTCCCTGCCAGTTACACTGGTACAGATACATAACAGCTTACATTACATTAGCACACGTTATTATAGTAAATACACATATGATTGGTGAACAGGTGCCATCCCAGGTCAAGGTGCAGGAATTGTGCTCTGGGACACTACAGTTCACCAAGCTTCCTGCAGGACATACAGCAGCTGATAAGTACTGGAAAACGTAAGGTTTTTTTTTCAATAGAATTAAAAGTAGAAGTTGATTTAAAATAAAATGTTTTTTGGTGAACTATCCCTTTAATATGTGCAGAATAACCCTGCTACAGATTTGCCATCTCCCTTTATGTTCTTGCCTTGCACACGCAGTTGCAGATGGCGTACAGCAGGAACGGCCACATGTGTGGTCATGTCATGATCTCTTGTAAAATCCGCTGATATGGACAATTGGCGGTAATTGGAAGAATTATGCATATTGTGTGACAACCCATGTGATCGCTGAGGAGCATAACAGCTTCACTGCTGGCCGCTTCTCTGTTATGCCTCATATATAATAGATAGGTATAATAGTGTACAGTAACCTGGCAGGTCTTTGGGGCCTCACCCACCAGCCGTGGGACCTGGCAGGTCAGAAGAACCAGCGAGCAGAAGAATAATATTGCGTGTAGTGACCGTCACCGGCTTGAGCCCCCTCCTGCCAGTCAGGCTTGATTAACAGCTATATCGAAAGTATTTATACAATAAATTACCTATTGTTTTCACAATAAACTTTTTTTTTTAAGAATTTTTGCTGTAGTTATCAGCTGCTGTCTGTCCTGCGGGAAGTGGTGTATTCTTTCCAGTCTGACACAGTGCTCTCTGCTGCCACCTCTGTCCATGTCAGGAACTGTCCAGAGCAGGAGAGGTTTTCTATGGGGATTTGCTGCTGCTCTGGACAGTTCCTGACATGGACAGAGGTGGCAGCAGAGAGCAATGTGTCAGACGGCAAAGAATACATCACTTCCTGTAGGACATACAGCAGCTGATAGGTACTGGAAGACTGGAGATTTTTAAATTTACAAATCCACATAACTTTTCTCCAGAGTATCCCTTTAAAACTGTGCTAACAAAAATTCTGGTACAATTTGCACCACATTTTTTTATGTGTTTCAGAATTTTTTTTACACAGTTTTGCATCTGACCCAATACGAAAACATGAGTTAGCAGAAACTAGGGGACATAGCATAAATGCAACATGGTGAGGATTAAAGAGGTTTTACAGGCATAGAAAAACCCAACTGATTTATTCCAGAAACAGCGCCACACTTGTCATCAGTTTGTGTGCGGTATTGCAGCTCATTTTCATTGAAATGAATGGAGTTTGGAATGTAATACCACACACAACCTGAGCAAAGGTGTGCTGCTTTTTTTAGAAGAAAGAAGTTATGTTTTGGTAATCCTGGATAACCCCTTTAATTTGCAGATGTTAGCCATTGCAGTTGTTGAAATTCACTCAATTCAAAGCCTCATTCACTTACAGTACATTATACTCTACTTTCGATACATACGGTATTCTGCAACCCAACTTTTGCAACCATCGTGCAGTGTGTGAATCTTGACTAAGGCCATGTTCATACTATGTATGAGACCAGCCGTTCCGTGACCCGGCAGGATCCGTGACCAGGATGATCTTTCGGCCCGCAGAGTTCTGATGCGGGCGCATCCGTGCGCGTCCGCATCAGAACTCCCCATAGCACACTGTGGAGCGAGAGGCCGGAGCTGCTCGCTCCATATTGAGCACTGACAGGGTTTTCTGCGGCGCTATTCAATGAATGACATGTCAGTTTTCTACGGTGCCACGAGAGATCCGGCCGGATTGTATACTATGTGTATACGCTCTGGCCGCGATCCCATACAAGACAAGGCAACATATATTTCCATAAAAAGTACGGCCGTTGTTTTCAACAACGGCCTTACTTTCACGAAAATATACGTTGTGTGAACATAGCCTAAGGATACTATTACATGCCGATTATTGTTCAGTGTAATAAACACAACAATCAGCCGATGACAACGAGCATCAGCTGATTGTTAATATAGGTTTGGACCTATAATTGTCGGGTACCAACCGCGCATTGCTACGTGTAATAGCGGTGCACGGCCGGCAGTAAACGATTTACAGTGTATACATTACCTATGCATGGTCCAGGGCTCCTCTTGCAGTCCGCTTCTCCCCAGGTCCTGTGCGCTGCAGCTTCAGAGTGGCCTGTCTTAGCTAACAGGCTGCTCAGCCAATCACTGGCCGTAACCGCTGTTGAACCACACTCTGAAGCTGCAGCGCGCGGGATCCGGGGAGAAGCGGGCTGCAAGAGGAGCCATGGACCTTGGATAGGTAATGTATGCCGTCTAAAGCAAGGGCTGCAAGGACAACGGTAAAGATGTCCATGCAGCCCTTGTTAAATGATTATTGGGCCGTGTAATAGGCCCAGTAATCGAGCACCGATCTAGTAGACAGTTATGTTTACAGTTATTATTGTACCATGTAATAGTACCCTAAGAGGATATTCAAACTTTTCTAACCCAGACAAATCCTTTGTGGAAATTGAGCCACATATTGTATACAGTACGTCACTGAATGCAACCAAGTTATGGAGTCTCAAAGGGAACCTGTCACCAAAACAATGCTATCTAATCTATCACCATCATGTTATAGAGCAGGAAGAGCTGAGCAGATTGATATATAACTTTGTGGGAAAAGATTCAGTATAATTTGTAACATGTTGATGGAAATCCCTGATCATTCTGTGGTAAGGAGTCCAGTGGGCGGTGTCACACAATGGACCCGTCCTTTAGCCTGGAAACATCAGAGATTTGAATCAATAAATTACAAGTTATACTGAATCTTTTCCCATAAAGTTACATATCAATTTGCTCAGCTCCTTCTGCTCTATAACATGATGCTGATAGCTCAGGTAGCATTTTCATGGTGACGGGATCCCTTTAAAGTGACTCTGTACCCACAATCTGCCCCCCCCCCCCCAAGCTGCTTTTAATCCAAGATCTGTCCTGGGGTCCGTTCGGCAGGTGATGCAGTCCTTAAAAACAACTTTTAAACTGGCATCCCCGTGCCCAACGGTCAGGGCTTAGATTGTGTATGCATTAGGCTAGCACAACCCCTCCATCCCTCCTCCTCCCCGCCCTCCTCATCATTAGGAATGCTCCAGGCAGATTGTCTCCTATTCATCAGCTGTGTTAGCACGGCACATGGGCTGGATCGTTAAGGCACCTGTGCAACCTTCAGCATGGAGTAAATGTTCCAGTGGCATTCCTAATGATGAAGAGGGTGGGGAGGCGGGACAGAGGGGTGGTGCAAAGTTAGGGCACAGATATTCTAAGCCCCGGCCGCTGGGCACAGGGCTACAAGTTTAAAAGTTGTTTTTTAGGACAATAACTGCATTACCTGCCGAACGGACCCCAGGACAGATCTTGGATTAAAAGCAGCTATCCGAAGGTACAAGTGATTTGGGGGATCAGATTGTGGATACAGAGTCGCTTTAACAAATCCTGAACAATCTATACATTTATTTTCCGTAACTTCCCCAGTGTCCGCTACCCTATGTTGGTATAGCTTTGTAGACATACGCGGCACACAATACATCTGCAGTACAATGCTCTGATTCCAGATGAGATGCTGTGTTCTTTCTATATCAGATATGAATTGTTATAATGTGGGGAAGGGGCTGACTGGCATGTGTATAGCTGAGGCTAAAATACACTGGCGTTCTCCAGATGTGAACAATGAACTTAAGTTACAACCACCGTTTCAAGTTTCAGCTCCTGTCAATTACGCTATAGATCACGCTTCATCCTCGGCTTCACTTTAATGTCCTGTAAGAAAACATTAAAGAATGTAAGAAGTCAAACTTAAGAGAATTGTAATCGCTGATGATAAAAGCCGCCTTTTCTCTTACCTTTTCCACGCTTGCCTTCCAGCATGTCCTACTCCGAAAACCTGGCATGTACTGCTGGAATTTTCTTTTTTCAACTAGAGATGAGCGAACCTGGAGCATGCTCGAGTCCATCCGAACCCGATCGTTCGGCATTTGATTAGCGGTGGCTGCTGAACTTGGATAAAGCCCTAAGGCTATGTGGAAAACATGTATATAGTCATTGGCTGTATCCATGTTTTCCAGACAACCTTAGAGCTTTATCCAAGTTCAGCAGCCCCCGCTAATCAAATACCAGACGTTCGGGTTCGGATCGACTCGAACCCGAACGCGGTTCGCTCATCTCTATTTTTAACTTTCTCTTAAGTAACTCTGCTAAGTCTATGAATTACTTGTTCCTTACCATGTGCACACGACCTGGCCTGCCATAAGGGCTGTACAATAAGTACTGGTGCAACTGGGAACTGGAAGAGGACAGGTACTGATCCTGCATAGATCTGTAGATACAGCTTTGGCTGTCCAGGCATGATGGGAATTGTAGCTAGAGGACTAAAGGTTCCCTATTAGAGATGAGCGAATAGTGAAATATTCGATAATTAGAAATTTGATTAGAAAAGCTCCCGATATTCGTATATTTGAACGAATATCGAATCCCATTATACTTTATTGGAGAAAAATACTTGGGACCTGGAAATCAATATTGGACCACTAGGAAGTGCACAATGAAACCTCTGGAAATGATGCCAACACCTATGGATGCATATAGGACAGCAGGGGAAGCATGCCTGGCTGCATCTAACACTAATGATGAGCCAACATTCCAATTTTCAGTTCGGATTCCGAACACGAAAAAAAAAAAGTTTGTGATCAGTTTGTGCTGGCCGAACATTCACGAACAAATTACGAACGTAAAGTAATATCTGAACACACTGCCTGTCTCAAAACAGCTTGTAAATCTCTGTTTTTTATAGTTTTAGCCCTAACAAGGGCTTTTGGGGGTCCCTTCCTACCTAACGTCACCTAAAAGTTTTCTCTCCCTGGTATACAGTCTGTTCCTCTCTAGTGCCAACCAGCAATCTGAAATCCCCTATTCTTATATTCAGGAGATCACCAGGTCCTCATGCTCCGGTATGGATAAGAAATTGCAACCTGGTGAAAATCTCTAGATAACTAGTTCCCAGGATAGTCTTGTAAACTTGTTTTGGCCCAGTACACCTTTTGGTTGAGTGAAGGCCATTCTGTCAAAATGATGTCTAACCCAGCTTTCTAAATCAGCTCACTGTTTAGTCAAGTCAAGCGAGTAGAGTTGAGTCTCCGCCAGCGGTGACATTGAACATAGAAGACCGGAGCAGTAAGTATAATGTACCACTCCTTCCAAAAGAATAGAGCACAGTCTTGCCATCAGGGGGTTAACTTAATTCCCAGACTGTAACTTTGTAGCATTTCAGGTTAACCAGGTACCCTCCACTCAGACGAGCAGGGAGAACCAGATTAATTCCTCAAATCTCCTATGTTTTCAAGGAGATCTTCTAGGTATAAAACATGACAGGGTCACCACCACCAGGTGTAACACATTGTTCTTGTACTTGGAGAGCGCCTCTTCCCCTGGCATTATTACTAGAGTCTAGGGGCCATGGATTATGGAGCCGAAACCTCAATGGCCAAGAAGCCCCAACTTTGTGACACTGTCTTTTATGGCCTAGTAAAGTGACAAAAACAAGACAAATCCTCCAATGAAAAAAACACTACAATGTAAAGGTATCACAATACTAAGGTTATCCTGGATCCATGCCAACACTTCCAACCAATAATTCTTTATAATAACACAATTCCAAGCCATATGCAATGAGTCAGCTTCCAGGGAGTTGCACCTAAGGCAACAGGAGGTTGATAGTAATCTAATTTATATAGAACAATAAAGTCTATGTATCAGCATAAGGTGCACCATCCTATGATCATACTGTAGCTAGAGGACAACATGTGAACAGACCTTAAAATATTAATCCACTTATTTTCAGATTCTATGTAATTTTTAATTTCCCTTTTGGTAGCCCTGTTGGGGAATTAAAAACTTTCCGCTAGTTTTCCCTGAGGTTTCCCAGTAGCAGGATATTATGCAATCACATCATCGTTGGGAATCCGTTCTTCGAAAAAAATAGATTGTCCAAAGTGGACAACCCCTTTAATTATGTATGGAGACTCCTTGGTAAACCCAATATAGTGATATACATTTTCTTCCATTAAGCCCATCCCAATCCCATTTGGCTGCAGTCCCTTCTATAATACACAGAGAAGGCACAGTCAAACATTAGCTGCCACTTTTGGATCCAACACTTCTATACACATTTTGTAAAATTGGAAAAGTGGCGTTACGAACACAATATGATATTGTTCTAGAAATATACTTTCTTATTATTGAAATTATTAATTGGAAACTGTAAATGATATTTTTAATAAGCCAGAGCTATGTGTTTAATGTAATCATGACAGCTGTTTATTATGTGTAGCCCCCAAGGGGCCGTCACAGGTGGTTATGTTATGGTTTTCTTGGAAAAAGCTATATATACATATTTTTTTTTTCTGACAACTGTTTCACAAGTAATAATTATATTTATGTCTTTATCATTATTATCGCATGATATATTTCTTCCTCTTAGAAAAGAAACTGTAAGGGAGAGAACTGAATGCTGGGATACAAGGCTGAGAGACGGCTTGAAAATTGATGGTTATTTAAAGGAGCAAATTAAACTTCTATATCAACGTAAATGATGTTTAGTGGACTCATCATTATTGGATGAATGTTAATAAATCAGATATTTGTTGGAAAGTACACTGCAAATCTTTTAAAGGGAACCTGTAATTGGGCAGCTTTACCCAGTTGGCGTGCGGTGGCTCCTGTTACTGGAGGATCAGATCACTATGGATACATGCATGAGCCCTATTCTGATTCTATAGGGCTCTTGAATGGAACTCACCTGGAGTGGACACATCCATAGTTTCCCAATGTTCGGCAGGAGGAGCGACTGCATGCTGATCAGGTAAAGCTGTGTAATGATAGGTACACTTTAAGGCCATGTTCACACAATGTAAGTTTTGAATTCCCTAGAGGCCACCGAATTTCCCTAGAGGAAATCCCTAGAGGCCACCGACCACCGTTATTAAGCTGCTGAGCTGCTGATGTTGGCCAGGACCTTGGGAGCTGGTCTGTATACTGTACAGCTTCTGTGTCTATTTCTCAGATCACAGATGGCTCCACGGCTTGTGGGATTGTACCTGGAGTTGTCTGTGATCTGGGAGACGCAGAGATACAGAGCTGATTCAGCTTGGTATTACTGCATTCTGCTCTGACTCCCACCATGCCCCCTTCCTCCAAACTAGGAAAAAGTGGGACGCGGCAGCGCCGAGGCAAATCTTGCAGACGAGAAACCCCCTTTAAGGTAAGCCTTTCATGTTAATAGATCATTGACACATGTGAGATGATCACATTGGTAAAGTATATAATCTTGCACCTCTTACCAACCTCCCACCAATGACATGAGAGGAACCGGAACTATCTATGAACCCCTGTTCCTGCCTCTTGAAGCACATGCCCCCATATGGTCCCTTTCTGCATTGGTGTATGTTAACACTGACTAAAACAGGCGGAGCCTTTTCCGTGGAATCCCGCCTGCCTCAGCGTATCAATGGGATGCCTGGTGCGCCTCTGCTCAAAAATTGACTTGTCAATTCTTTGAATGGAGAGCGGCTGAGAGCGGAAACGTATGAGGCATCTCATTAACACATTGAGGCAGGTGGGATTCCGCCACGGGATTCTGCCTGTTTTAGTCTGTGAAATTTTTTTAAATCGCCAGATTTCTCCTTTAAGTATAGCTCCACCTGACCCACACAGGTCAACCAACCAGGTAAGCTCGAGCCTCAGGATGCCCACCTCTTCACCTAATGCTGCCAGCTCCTTTCTAGGACCCATTCTTGCAAGTTTTTAACCTAGATAATAAGCTTTCTGCAGGTCTAGCCTTAATCCCAAGACCTGGCTACTCACTGATATCCGCCAGTGATCAGCAGCTCAATTGAATCAGCACACATCAGTTGATTCTATTATATTTCCTGGATACAATCTCCATATGTTGTGTTTGTACACCGTTGGCAATGTAGAATAATAAAGAGCCGCATCACAAAGTCTCCAGGCAGCCTCTATCTACAGGCAGGTTTATAAGCAGGATTATCCATTCAGAATGTGGTGAATTAAATAATACATTGTTAAAAGCAATCACGGTGACATCAAACACAATGCATGCCTCTATTCCAGCTCCTACAAATCAGATGAGATTACAATACCGGAACATAAATATCTAACAATGGAAGGTAATAGATACACGAAGAATAAAATACGGGATTAAATTTACTAAAACAGCAATAAATAAAACATTCAGATCTATTGCGAGGACTAAAATGACTATCATAGGGAAAAATAGAAGCACAGAAACGTAGAAGAATATCAGCAGGAAAAGGCCACCTGGCCCATCTAGTTATAGCCGGAGTTAAAAGTGTCGCACTTGGGTGACATTTTGATACCGCAGTATTCCGGCATGACACCTTAGCTCCTGGTCACAGTGGAACATACACATGTGTACTGAAGATTCTCTGCTTTATGAATCCATAGATAAAGATTCCTTGAGCAGAGCAAGCCAGTCCTGCTTAACCTACCTACCTACCTTTCCTACTCATGACTAATGTCACCAGGTTTTAAGGGAAAAGATTATGGTTTGGGGTCCTGAGATCAAGATTCAAGACCAAAGTACATGAAATGAAGACTACAGTACATGAGATCAAGATCCAAGAAGACCAGACTACGTAAGATTAAGATCCAAGACCAGACTACATGAGATCAAAATCCAAGACCTGGCTATGTGAGATCAAGATCCAAGACCAAACTACGTGAGATCAAGACCTAAGACCAGACTACATGAGATCAAGATCCAAGACCAGAATACATAAAATCAAGATCCAAGACCATACTACGTGAGATCAAAATCCAAGACCAAGCTATGTGAGATCAAGACCCAAGACCAGACTACCTGAGATCAAGCTCCAAGACCAGACTTTGTGTGATCAAGAGCCAAGACCAGACTATGTGAGATCAAGACCACAGATCAGACTTCGTATGATCAAATTCCAAGATCAGACTACCTAAGATGAAGATCCAAGACCAGACTATGTGAGATCAAGATTAAAGAACAAGCTACGTGAGATCAAGACCCCAGTGTTAGAAAAACATGGCCACTTTCTTCCATAGACAACATGACTAGTGTTGAGCAAACCTTTCAAAATGTTTGGGTTCGGGCCAAACTCGAACACTCTTCGTTTGATTCTCTGCATCTGCATATGTTGCTGCATCTGCTGTATCTGTTGCTATAGCCATGTTTTCTAGGACTCCCTAGGGCGATATCCAACTTGGGGATTCAAAAGCAAAGCATTCAAGTTTGGCTAACGTTGCCGAACTGGAACATTTTGTCAGGTTCGCTCAAAATTAAACATGACTCATCTCCAGTTAAGGTGTGGTTAAAGGGGTTATCCAGTGCTACAAAAACATGGCCACTTTCTTCCAGAGACAGCACCACTCTTGTCTCCAGTTTGGGCGGGGTTTTGCTACTCAGTTCCATTAAAGGAAATGGAGCTTAATTGCAAATTACACCTGAATTGGAGACAAGAGTCGTGCTGTCTCAGGAAGAAAGTTGCCATGTTTTTGTAGCACTGGATAACCCCTTTAAGCTTCATTCACTTCAATGGAATGAAATTGCAAAACCTGCACCCAAACTGGAGACAAGAGTGGTGCTGTCTCTGGAAGAAAGTGGCCATGTTTTTCTAATGCTGGATAGTCCCTTTAAGATCAGTGTATATATCTCTCCATATACTTTTTATCAGTATGATTCAGGTCTTATACCCATGGCTAAAGCCAGTGTTGCCGTTTTCTGTCTTCCTCCTTTCTTACGACTTTTGCAGGAAGATATTTACGAAGACCAGTGTACTTGTACGCTGGTCTTAAATTAGGCCCCACCACCAATTGTCCCTCCGGATTGACTAAGAGAAGCATGCCTTTTTGTGAATCCAGCCTGACCTGCACCTGCACCTGCCTGGGGGCGCAGAAATTTACACCTGCTCCTGGGTAGGTGTACATTTCTGTCGTGACTTACGCCTTAGAGCAAGTGTAAATCATGGTAAATCAGGTGCTGGAGGAGAAGATTCCTCCTCCCTGTCTTGCTGCATCCCCTTCCCACCCATCGGGAGAGCGGGGGATACAGCTCGCGCATGCCTGAGAGTAGGGTCGAACCTGCACCTTCTTCCTCATGTACGCCAGTGGCGCAGCCTTCATAAATGTCTCCCGTAATGTTCCTAAATTTAAATAAGAGGTTCTTCAGCAGTTGTTTTGGATACTATACAGCTTGTACCCAACTGATATGGCCGATCACTGGAATGAATGGCAGCAGAACCGGCAGCCTTAACTTTTTTCTTTTGTGTTTCTTATCGCAAATCCATTTTTTTCTTGCTGTGCTCTTGTTCGCCATATAGGTTATTGCTCTCATCAATCGGTTTCTATCACTAATTACCCAACCGTTTGTATTATACCTAAGAGACAATAAATACTGTAAACGCTCACTTGGTAACAATTACAGAATGGGGGTAAATGTCATTTACTGTATGAAATTGCAGCGTTGCACATTTTATGGTTTAATGTCTGTTTTACAAAAAAAAAAATAAATAAAATATGTAGAACATATGGTGAAAGCTATTACACATAGAGAATTCTGCCTCCTGGTATATTTTAATAATAAAGATAATGGGAAATTGGGATATTAAACTAGAAGAAGACATGATGGGGGAGATTTATAAAAAATGCTGTGAAGTAAAACTGGCTCAGTTGCCCCTAGCAACCAATCAGATTCCATCTTTCATTCCTGACAGACTCTTTGGAAAATGAAAGGTGGAATCTGATTGGTTGCTAGGGGCAACTGAGCCAGTTTCACTTTACACCATGTTTGATAAATGTCCCCCGATAAGTCTACGGCCACTTTCAATGGACCCTATGATACCGTTAGTTTCACCAGACCTGTTGTCGGATTAGGACTTCCAGGACGTAAATAGGGCTATCAATAAGCCTATGGCCAGATTGGGCTTTAATTAAGGATTTCGGGAACATCCTTTTGTTTTAATCTATATAGCCAGAGCTAAGATATATAAGACTTTTTCTTAATATGCAAATAAGGCTCAAGTGTCCAGAGGGTGTTTCCCAGAGAGCCACTAGGAGACACCAGGGCACCGTGGACAGGTGAGAATATGTTTATTTTTTGAACGGCCCAATGAGCGACGCCATTTTGCCAAACCCCTCCGCACTTCAGTTCAGTAGCGAACTAAATTTTTGGCAAATTTCGAAATGAATTTGGGTTCGGCAGGTTCGGTTCGCTCATCCCAAGTCGCTATGACTGTTGTTATCCTCTCTCATGTGACTATGTTAGGATTATTGGTTCTTTACATGGCCGTGCTATTTTATGCTTGTATTTTTACTTGGAAACGACATAAAATAGCCTTTTATATGTTTATGTTCTAGGAGTTTTATATGTTAATTAGCTTCATAGTAATTGAGCTTGTCTTGCATATGGAGAACATTAGGGTCGCCATTACTTGTCAAGAACAATTGTAATGTAGCAGGAGAAGTTAGAGAAGAAATTTAAGAGAAATATTTAAAAAAGCAGGATGGGAAACGTGAATATGAAGGTCAGGCACTGTGCGAGATGTTCAGGAGCGATAGGTTTGGTTACACTGCACTGGTCAGACAGAATGTGAGAAGATATACATGTATCGGGAAATATGCCCGGTATTAGAACAAAACCAAGTTGTCTTTCTACCGCATATTAGACTTTTGTGCTTTTGCCAAATTTTAGTCTTGCATTGATTATTGTTATGCTACAAATCATAACAAAGTACTGAAAGTTAGCAGAAGGAAATCCATAGACATGATTGGCAAAAATAATACAAGCCCTTATATTTGTGGGATGACTATCTACACTTACTGACTAAAAATCACACACAGAGAAGTGGTTGAAGTCAAATGAAACTTTCTATGTGTGAATGTCATGGATGTGGACACGACCCGCACCACGAGCCACAGCCGCCTCCCCACTCATCTTCTTCTCTCCCTGCGGTGTGTGTCACATCCCTGATGCTGGGACGGGGGGCCGCCTGCACTCAGCCTCCCCCCCCCCCCGCTAAGTAACTTACCTGGCCATGCTCCCGCTCTTGCTCCTCGCTGCCGGCGAGTAGAGCCCTACCCCCTAATTGGTTGTGTACCTAATCACCTTTCCTATAACTTCCTGCCCTGACCCTAGTGTTGGAGCCTCTGCATACTTCCTTAGTGTGTGGCCCAGCTGCCCATGATTCCTGCTTTTCCTGGTTCCAGCTATCTGTGGTTCCTGTCTGTGACTGCTATCCTGGTTCCAGACGTAAGTCCTGCTCTATTGCAGCCTGCTTGCCTTTCAGTCTCCAGCTGCACCTCACTTGCCACAGCTACTGTAGCAAGCCAAGCCAGGGGTAGCGACCTGGGAGTCACCTGCCACAGCAAGTCCAACCCGCCTTATAGTGGGCACTGGTGAAGACCAGTGTCCCCTAAGACTCCGCTCCCTGGTGCGGCTTACACCATGGTAAACTTGGTAAATCACTTACCTTTTTGTTCATATTCATCTGAAAGTTTGTATCGAGTTAACACTGACTTAAAAATGTGTCCATGCTTACCTTTACTTTAGCTAATGAAGTTATCCAGGCTTTGAAAAACATGGCTGCTTTCTTCCAGAAAGAACATGTCTCTTGTCTCCAGTTTGGGTGGGGTTTTGCAACTTATAGATTTTTTTCCCCAAAAAAACTGCTATGGTGGAGATGGGTGAACAAAATAACATGTATTTACTTCCCTGGTTCCAACACTGGGGTCTGCTGTCAGTTCCCGGTTCGTTCCTGGTCTAGAGAGGGGATTTGGGATATAGCATTCTAAGCCCGCTCAGCCAGTAAGCGGCCGTAGCAGGGACCTAGAATCGTCCAAGGACCGGGAACCAGAGCGGAGAACAGTGGACCCTAGCACTGGAGCCAAATAAGTAAGTGCATGTTGTTTTATTCACTCACCTCCTCCCCGGCAGTTTTGAAAAAAAAAGTCTGCGCCCAAACTTCTTTAATTTTAAAACCAAACCCAAACTCGTCCTGCTGTTTCTGGAAGAACGCAGCAATGTGGCTTTATATACCTAATAACCACTATATACTCATAGACAAACACTCTATACACATAGCCAAATACAACATATACATCTCCTCACAGAGTGTTACAAATCATGTTGTGAAAACAAAAATACTATATTTTAAAATGTTTTTGAATAATAAACTTTTTATTATTTTTCATGTGTTCTACATAGTATTGCATGTTTTATTATCCATATACAGCAAAGTATTGGTTAAACACCATATATACAGAAATATTCCATACATATACATACTTTCCTGTGTTCTTAGAGGTGTCTGGAAAAGGTAAAATAATTTAGATAGAAATTATGGTAAGCTAAATTCTATCTTCGGGCTAAAAGACCAAGGTATAGCGGTATATAAACTAAAAAAACCTGTGTTTTATTAATCATATTTGCTGGAGCTATCGTGAAAATTCATCTGTTTTTTTTTTTTTTGTAAATTCATTTTGTTGAGTAAGGTAAAGTTGGATTAACCTCGGGGTCCAGCCTCGACTATAGATTCTTTGTTCCAAGCTGGACACAGGCCAGATAACATTATAAGCTTTTTATTAATGAAAGTAAAACACAGTATTTGAAGTAGACAGATGCACGTCGCCTTAAGTCCGTTACACAGTACAGAAAAGTCTGCAAAGAAAGTTCTGTAAATGTTTAAAATGTGTAGTGCCCCAGTGCAATAGTATGCCGGGTAAAGTATGGACAGTAGGTGACTATGGAAAAGTTGAGCATTTCTGCAGCCTTTATTGTTCCAAACATGTTCAAAACATGCAATGTTTCTACCTTTACACATTTCAGTGTTAAAGGGGTTATCCAGTACTACAAAAAACATGGCCACTTTCTTTCAGAGACAACTCGACTCTTGTCTCCAGTACGATGCGGTTTGCAATTAAGCTCCATTCACTTCAATGGAACTGAGCAGCAAAACCCTGCCCAAGCTGGAGACAAGAGCGGTGCTGTCCCTGGAAGAAAGTGGCCATGTTTTTGTAGTGCTGGATAACCCCCTAAAAGGGGAACTGTCAGTAGGTTAAACGAATCTAGCCTCCTGATATGTCCCTATTGCACAGGGCCACTGAGGATGGTAGTATGCCTCATAACTTCACCCTCAGTGCCGTTCCTGTGCAGTTTTAATGTAGTCCTCTGTCTGGGAGGGCTATTAGGAGCACTGCCCCACCCACAGAGCGCCGATTCGGCCGCCCCCTGGCCAGCCCGCTCCACTGATAATCATTAGAAGAGGTGGTCCGGCTGGGGGCGGATTAGCGCTCTGGCGGAGTTGCCATGTTCCAAATAGCCTTACTGGACAGAGGACTCCTCGGAATGGCGCTGAGGATGGCTTCCAAAAACAACACAACTTTTCTCTCAAGTTCAGATGTGGTTTGCAATTAAGCACAATTGACTTTAATGGAATTAAGTTGCAAAGCCCCACCCAAACTGAAGACAAGAGTGGTGCTGTCTCTGGGAGAGAGTGCCGATGTTTTTCTATTAGACTTTTTACCGATTAACGATATACGATCACAAACAAAATTGTTTATCGGTAACCAAAAAACGTTTACCATTGTACACGGAATGAAAATCGTTATTCACCATCATTACTACAATCGTTTACTCCATTTGATCCCAGCAAAAGAAGGAACGATTTGGAATTACACTGAACGATTAGTGAACGAATGCGGAACTACAGCAAAAGAATTTAGAATGACAGCAAACGATTAATAAATGATTGACGATGATTTAAGGGTCAGATCTAAACAATCAACGTCACACGAACGATTTTTTAATCATTGCCTGCAATAACACAAGGCGATTATTGTTTAAATTTGAACGATACAACAATTTTCCGCACGATAATCGTCCCGTGTAATAGGGCCCTAACATTGGATAACCCCTTTAAGGTCTTTCTCAAGCATTGTGGACTACGTGTAAAGGGGGCATAACAGGTGTGTCAAGAAGCGTTCAAATTGTCTATTTGTATCAGGGGCTCATCACAAAATTTGTTCAAAACAATTGGACAAAAAGTGTAAGCAGCAGCACTAATAGTCTGGTTATTTCCAACAAAATGACCGACACCAGTGGAAGTCCCAACGGGCCTCATTAAAGTCAATGTAGTCCATCAGATCCATTGGTGTCCATCAGATCCATTGGTGTCCATCAGATCCATTGGTGTCCATCAGATCCATTGGTGTCCATCATATCCATTGGTGTCCATCATACATTGACCCTTCCAGCTCAGTTTTCTGGCCCTAAACAGAATGTGCAACAGAGGCCCCTCTGACATAGACGTGAACCTTGCCTCGAAGAACTACATTGCACCAAAGTCCATGGGCTAGAGGTGTATCAAGACCACAACAAAGCTGCTATCCAAAGCGAATGATGTAATTTATTTCTGAGCTGGGGTAACTTGGGACTAGTATTATAATATGTTAGCTCACTGAATTGCACCACAAGGCAAATAGTTATTTAGTATGAAATAGGATTGTTCTACGTTGGACAACCCGAGCATGTAATGCACACTGTCTGTACTGTAATTCAGTTTAGAGTAGGTTGTGTTTAATGTCTTTGGGGAAATTTTGTTCTGCGTGGAGAAGGCAAGTAGGTGACATATGGAAATGGATCTGACAATCTAAACTTGTGTTTGGATAGACTAAAGTGTCAATCACTCTCCAAATATCTGAGGCAAGGTGAGCAAATTGGATACCGTGAAGAAATATGTGCATGTGCTGTTTAGGCTGTGATAATGTTCTATAGCTTTTACACTCGTATTTGTTTTTTAATTCTGAAACAGTTCTCAAATTGTTTTTTTTTTTTTTTTGGTGATTTCTTAACATGTAATTTCAAGATAATCCGGGGGTGGAAATGGACTGCAGAGGGCCCCTGTGCAAAAAATGTGTCTTTACCCCCATCATTTAATCTTACCCTCACCCTCCTTCCCTATATAAGTGATTAGAGCACACTTACATCCAGTTACTTACAAGGGGCATCTTCTCCGTGTCAATCGCAGGTGACAATTTCTCTGATTATAGTTGTTCACGTCTTTTTTCTTCTCTCTCTGTCCTGGCCATCATGAAGACTTCTACCAGCCACAAATCATCTCAGTAGTCTCTGCTAGATAAACATTTTAGGCTCATCACTCCAGCAACATTCTTACTTCTATACCCTAAACCCTCATCCCCGACACAGTAATGATGCCTATTCTTTGCCTCCAAATAATAGGCTCCTTCTATGCCCCAATATAGTATATAATCCCCTTCTGTACTCCCATGTAGTGTATAGGCCTACTCTGTGCCCCATGTAATATATAGGCCCCTCTCTGTGCCCCATGTACTATATAGTCCCCTGTTTAGGCTCCCATTTAGTATACAGGCCTCCTCTGTGCTCCCATGTAATATATACTCTCTTCTCTGCCCCATGTAGAATATAGGCTCGCCTTTTTGCTCCCATATAGTATATATGTTCCCTCTGTGCCCCCTTGCAGTACATAGGCCCTCCTCTGTTCTTTCCTCCAGACTATACAGATTCAAATCCTTGTCTTTCCTAATATATTTCATGCTTCACACCCTCCACCATTTCTGAAGCCCCTCTTTTGTAAGACAGTTCTAATTTATAAATATCTTTCTGTAGGTGAGGTCTCAAGAACTGGACACAGTATTTCAGATGTGATGTCACTAGAGCTATATACAGCGGGATCACATTCTCCCTCTTCCTACTGGTTATACCTCTAGCTATACAGCCCAGCATACCATTATATATATACAGCCCAGCATACCATTATATACATACAGCCCAGCATACCATTATATATATACAGCCCAGCATACCATTATATATATACAGCCCAGCATACCATTATATATGTACAGCCCAGCATACCATTATATATACAGCCCAGCATACCATTATATATGTACAGCCCAGCATACCATTATATACATACAGCCCAGCATACCATTATATATGTACAGCCCAGCATACCATTATATACATACAGCCCAGCATACCATTATATATGTACAGCCCAGCATACCATTATATACAGCCCAGCATACCATTATATATGTACAGCCCAGCATACCATTATATACATACAGCCCAGCATACCATTATATATATACAGCCCAGCATACCATTATATATATATACAGCCCAGCATACCATTACATATGTACAGCCCAGCATACCATTATATACATACAGCCCAGCATACCATTATATATGTACTGCCCAGCATACCATTACATACATACAGCCCAGCATACCATTATATATATACAGCCAAGCATACAATTAGCTTTTGCTACTACCTGGCTGCACTGGTGACTTATTTTAAGGCTGTCAGGAATCACTAACCTTAAATCCTTCTTTTCTGAGGTCTTTGCTAACACAGAACTGCTGATATGATACTCTGGTAGAGGATTTGCTCCTCAACATATATAAAGTGTGTAAATAACCCCATTACCTTCTTTTCAACCTCCTCTAACACACAGTGCCACGTCACGGCCATGTATAGAGCGAACGTTAACTGAGTAGTGCCGCATACAGTGTATGTTTTCCTCTCAATGTACAGGAGAAGGCACTCCTCGATTTGATAAGTATCCCTGCTCCTGTAATACTTTCCATGGTACCTAAAATCCAAATCAGATTTTTTTAGAGAAATTGAAACCAAGTTCAAGTAGTTCCGAATAGATTCTTCATTTATCTCTACTTAGTATATTTTCAGTCACAGCTACCTCCACCTTGTTCATAGACATACACTATGATGAAACAATTACAAGAGTTTCCTCTCCGGTAAGCCGCCTGTGACTAGAACTCTAATAAATCCATTTCTCATTGTTTCCATTAAAATAATCCATTCATTAAGAGTTAGATGAAATATGTAATTACTGCAGTTAATATAACGCAATTAAAGCAATTAACCCTATTAGTCATTGTAATCTAGGCTGATGTCTGTGTAATATAAGATTAACACAGTGTAGGGAATGTTAGCAAATATCACTACAACCGGCAGGGAAAAAGGTCGAGCCTGGAGGCTAAAATACAGGTCGGCGAGTAGACTAGAGCATTATATAGAGGTTAATCTGGATAGAATATGATATCGGCATGAAAAGGTGATGATTGCGAATTAGCAGAGCTGATTCCCAATGAATGAGACTCCGCTGATATATGATAAGTTAATAATTGACAAATTACTCTCATTAGTGACTTTCCGGTCAGCTGAATGGATTCTTGGTTCACATTAGATAGGATTTTTGCCTTGCTCCTCTGCTGCTTTGCTACCAAATATATCATTTATAATGTTAACCGAGGACCCCGGAATGTAATGTTCAGCATTCTGAGTAGGTACGTTATTACTTTGCTTGCAAAAAACAACCAATATCTCAGTTTTCGAAAACTTGGTATATTGCAATTTTATTACATAGAGTTTTCTTATATTTCTAGGGTATAATTTATCATCCAATGAAAACATTATAATTTCTTAAAAGCATTATAGAGTCAGGGACAGTCAGTGACCTTTTTTTTTAGGTGAATAGTAAAGAGCAGTACAGTGACTTACAGTATGGACAATAGGGGACCTAGGCAACTATGTGATATATACGCTGAATAGAGGCCTCCAATGTATTAATCAGGAACATAAATATATCAGGAGGATTAATAATTCTTATTGAAGAGACACTGTGGTACAGGAAGACTTAATTCAGGCAATGCTCAATATCTTTGTGTAGGTGAGGTCTCCAGAACTGACCACAGTATTCCAGATGTGGCCTCACCAGAGCTCTATACAGCGGGATCACAATCTCCCTCTTCCTACTGGTTTTACCTCTAACTATACAGCCCAGCATACCAAGATATATGTATATATATATATATATATATATATATATATATATATATGTATACACACAGCAAACATACCATATATATATATACAGCAAGCATACCATTATATATATACAGCCCAGCATACCAAGATATATATATATATATATACACAGCAAACATACCATATATATATATACAGCAAACATACCATTATATATATACAGCCCAGCATGTCATTATATATATACAGCCCAGCATACCACTATATATACAGAGCAGCTTACCATCATATATATTTACAGCCCATCATATCATTACATTTATATATATATATATATACAGCTCAGCTTATCTATATATATATATATATATATATATACAGCCTAGCATATCATTATATATATACAGCCCAGCATAGCATTAAATATACAGCCCAGCATACCATTATATATATATTTACAGCCCAGCATACCATTATATATACAGTACAGACCAAAAGTTTGGACACACCTTCTCATTTAGAGTTTTCTGTATTTTCATGAATATGAAAATTGTAGATTGACATTGAAGGCATCAAAACTATGAATCAACACATATGGAATTGCTGTATGTGCTTAACAAAAAAGTGTGAAACAACTGAAAATACAGTATGTCTTATATTCGAGGTTCTTCAAAGTCGCCACCTTTTGCTTTGATTACTGCTTTGCACACTCTTGGCATTCTCTTGATGATCTTCAAGAGGTAGTCACCTGAAATGGTCTTCCAACAGTCTTGAAGGAGTTCCCAGAGATGCTTAGCACATGTTGGCCCTTTTGCCTTCACTCTGCAGTCCAGCTCACCCCAAACCATCTCGATTGGGTTCAGGTCTGGTGACTGTGGAGGGCCGGCTCATCTGGCGTAGCACCCCATCACTATTTCTCGGTCAAATAGCTTGGAGGTGTGTTTGGGGTCATTGTCCTGTTGAAAAATAAATGATGCTCCAACTAAACGCAAACCGGATGGAATAGCATGCCGCTACAATCTATAATTTTCATAGTCATAAAAAGACAGAAAACACTTTGAATGAGAAGGTGTGTCCAAACTTTTGGTCTGTACTGTACATACAGCCCAGCATACAATTTGCTTTCCCTACCGCCGGGTTGCACTGGTGACACATTGTGAGGTGTCAGAAATCACTATCCCTAAATCCTTCTCTTCTGAAGTTTCCATTACCAACAACGATCTATCCTTCAGACAACCACAAATCCACTAAACTATCCAGGAATTAAGTCTAAATTTCATTAACTTCTCTATCAGCTTTATATAGGGAAATGTCTCAAAGTCCAGATAAGCGATGATACCACCTACTTCCAGCACTTAATTAGGAGATTAGTCTGACATGATCGGCCCTCAGTAAAGCCATGCTGGTTTGGATCCATCAAATTGTTGTTTTTTAAGTGATCAGTTACTCTTTTTTTTTTTTTCTAGAAGAGTTTCCATCATTTTTCTACTTTAGATGTTAAGCTCACTGGCCTGTAGTTACTGGGCTCTTCTCTACTCCCCTTCTTGTGGATGGGTATAACACTGGCCGTCCTTCAATCATCAGGAACATCTGTTTGGAGGGATCAGTTATAGAGATCCTTCAGGGGGGCAGCAATCAGAGATCCAAGTTTGGGGGGGGGGGGGGGGATATTTGGACCATCCCCTCCTTACTCTGACTAATATACCTGAAAAATTTTTATTCCCTCCAACAGATTTTTTCAATTTTTCCCCTTTTGCCCCCTTCTGTCTAATTTTATACGTCTCTCTGTCAGCTACCCTTCCAGTCTCTTTATACTGGAGTAGTACATGGGATTGTGTGACATAGGACATACCATAGCCTCTCGTACTGTGCGGTAAATACGTCCCCACCTATACTGATGGTCTGGTCTTTCCTTCATTCTCATCTAATATCTTGAGAAACCGCACTCATAATCTTACAAGTAGGCCAATAAAAATACCTGAAAACCGGAGACTCTTCCTGAAAGGAAATCTATGATCTTTATCCAACATTCTTCAACATCTACTTAGAACCAGGACATTTCAATACCAGACATTCCTAAATGATGGGCGGTACTCGGTTAAATTTTAATAAATTCCTGACCCTCCTAGTAGAAAAGATACGAGATACGGTTTATTCACTTAACAAATGTTTCATGAAATACGATTATGTTAATGTTAGATGAAGTTCCTGATATTTTGCACTTGCAGTCGTCTTGCTACCGGGAATTATTAAGCTACATTTGTTTTTCACTTATACTTGTAAATGTGGAAGTCATTACTGTCTCGGCTATGGGGGACATATCAAGAGACGACGTTCTGCTGTTTGTTCAATGTTTTAATCAAATACTTGAAAAAATGAAAAACTAGAATTGTATAAAAATCCACCAATGAGACGAAACTTTGGGGGGCCTGCCCCGTTATCATTATACTTTTTAAAGGAGAATCTTCATCAGTCCTGTGCTCTACCACAGTGATATATTATTGGAATTATGAAATTAAAGTGGGTTATGTTCAAGAGATGACTACTGAGAGTCAATAATCTATGATATATAATTTATACTTTAATGGTGCGTTCACACCTACAGGATCTGCAGCTGATTTTCTGCAGCAGATTTCATTTAAATAACTGAACACAGCATCAAATCTGATGCTGTGTTCAGTTATTTAACTGAAATCTGCTGCAGAAAATCAGCTGCAGATCCTGTAGGTGTGAACGCACCATAAAGGTTATGGCTACCTTTCCATTTTCTTTTACCATTATTAAAAATTTTGCTCGGTTTCTCTTCTTCAGCCTCCTTGTATTCTCATAAACTTAACAATCACTGGATTAGGAACACTTACTGAATAATGGTTTGATGCACCTTTTTGGGGATCGTGTCGTCAACAAACCCATGCCCGCTGCAACGGCACCATGTAGGTCTTTGGATACTGAACCCCAGTGAAGGTAGGTCTGCTGTGGTACTGCTGGGTCAGTTGATCAACCATGTTACGTCATTGCTGCCAACACTCGCCTCTTTGATTAATGGCAAATGGCCTGCCACCTTGTGATGTTATGTTTGATTTCTCTTTATTGTTTCTCCAGTCTTGGCACACTCTTCAGGTATCAAAATTTAGAAATACTGGTACCCCACCTCAAAAGTCCCAACAGTCTGCCCATGATCAAAGCGACTATCACAGAGAAAGGTCAAATGTTTTGATCAGTTGGGGTCAGGGTGGTCAGACCTCCACTGATCGCTAGATTGGGTTGTGTTCTCTCCCAGCTCTGCGGAAACAAGACTGGTTCTTATAGTAAGTCTATAGGACCATCTACTATTGCATGCACAGAGCGGGTAGAAGGGTTCTCTGACTCTAGAAGGACCTTCATGTTGTGATTGCTGCCACTTCTTAAATTGTCCAATAAAAATGTTGAAAAAGTTTAGTTCCGTCAAAACTAGAGGTTATAAAACCCCGCTCTCATACACCCTAAGGCCAAGTTCACACGGCACACACTGGCCCAGATTTATCGTTGTCCGAGATAAAAATCTGTCAGACAGCAACCAGTCATAGCTCATTTTGAGAAATAAAAGCTCAACTGTGATTGGTTGCTATTTCTGTGAGACAAATGCTTGTAGTTTTTATCTTAGATTGATAAATTGGGGCCTTAATGTGCCAAAATAGAACCCGAAACATGTAAAGCCCCAATTCCACGGGGCGACTGAGAGGAGCTGTCAGCGATCATTTTCTCCTCGTTCCCCGCTCGCTGCCGACGCTATTCCATGTGTTGGCAGTGAGCAGGCGAGTACAAGGGAGGCCGTGGGAAAGTGGGGAAGGGGCCTTAAGATGTATGGGGTTGTGCAGAACAACCACCAACAAATGATATGGGTGGTGATAGGGATCGGTTGTGATGGAAAATAACAGCCCATCCCTTTGTTTAGAGAGAGATAAGTTGCAGTCACTGCTCCCTCACTGCGGCTTACCCCTCCTCCTAGACAAGACAGCAGTGCTCGGCTGTGGCAAACGTTCCTCTGTATGGGTGGGATATGCAGTGAGGCGCAAAGGGATTGGTGATGTCCCTGTTGGGTCAGCTGGCATCGTGGTGGGGTTGAGGTAGAGACAAGGTGCTTTTGGAAAGAGACCTTTGTAGAAAAAAGAGGAGAGGAGTTGCCGAGGGGCCTTTTCCAATGTGGAAGTGTACTCTACCTGGAACAGTTAGGGCCCTATTCCACCGGACGATTATCGTTCAGATTATCTTTAAATCGTTCGAATCTAAACGATAATCGTTCGGTTGAAATGCAGTAACGATTAACGACCGAACGAGAAATCGTTGATCGCTTTATAAGACCTGGACCTATTTTTATCGTTGCTCGTTCGCAAAACGTTCGCAAATCGTTCGCATTGAATAAGACATCATTCGGTCGTTCGCAATAGATACGAACGCAATAGCGAAGAAATACGGAAGAAGAAACGATCGCAATTACGATCATAAGTAACGATTATCGTTCCATGGAAATGAGTGAACGTTTTCAGGTCTTTCGCAATAGCGGTCGTTTGAGATTGTTAATCGTTAACGATTATGCTAACGATAATCGTCCGGTGGAATAGGGCCCTTAGAGGTGTGTAGAAGATATATATAGAGAACACTCATACTCACGTATAGACTCTAGTCTGACCACCTTCTGCCCCCTAGTTGCGGGCCACCAGTCCTAGGTGGGTAGTATAGGCCCTAGGCCTTATTATCTGGGCTAAGCAGACTCCCAAGATTTCCCAGTCATCCTGCAGATTTCCCAGTCATCCTTAAGTACCTATGTTCCACTAGGGTCATTTCTTGTGACTGCTGAGGTAACTGCCCTGCACGTTTAGAGAGGTTCCTGGCATGGACAATGTGATCCCTGTGTGGCTTCTCTCTCCTTGGTACTTCCTTAGCACTGCATCTTGGTTGTGTTGTTCATAAGGAAGAATCTGTGGCTTGCTTGTTGTGTCCTTGTCAGTGGACCTGGCCAAAGCCAGGCCTGATTTAGCTTCAGCAGAGACTTGTCTGTGTTGCTCCCTCTCACACTGAATACAGACTAATTCCTCCCACCAGGAACTAACTCCTTCCTACAGAGGTCCAACTAACCTTGTCTGTGATTGGTGGGGCTGTGTGTGTGAGGAAAAAGAGAGCAAAAGAGTGGGTAGCGAAAGGAGGGAAAGCACCTGCACCTGTGAGAGGGTATAGAACAACATGTGACATACAATAGTTAACCCTTAGTCTCCTTCAGCTGTGCATAGGAAATACCAGACACTTTAGTGACACCTAGTGGGGAAAAACACTAACCGACGTGGATACCTTATCCCACTTATGTGAACCCGAGGGAGTTACCTTAGGCTGGGTTCATACTGCGTTTTTGCAATCCGCATTTGTTTGCATCCGTTTTGATCCGTTTTTCCATTGACTTCCATTATAAAAAAAACGGATCAAAACAGATCCGTTTTTTTTGACGGACACAAAAACGTTGCTGACACTATTTTTTTTGTCCGTTAAAAAAAACGGATCCGTTAAACGTTTGCTAAAAACGCATTGTGAACCCAGCCTTACTCAGGTGCAAACAGAACTTAGGGGCCCGTACCGGGTCACTACATGAGGAGCTCAGGTGGCAGGAGAGATACCTGAGAGCCGGATGATCAGTTATTGAAGGTGTATGGCCAGCGCGTGTTCACACTTGGTGGATAAGCTGCAGACTTGTTGCAGATTTTGACTTCCCTGTTGAATTTCATTGGGAAATTATCAGCAAATTAATCAAGTGTCAATATACCTATACTGGCTCCAGGTTTTTGCAGCCCTAGGACGACAGAGCCTCAGCGGGCCCCTCATTCATCTACTATACACCCATCATTAACACACTATGCACAATCACTTGAGACACCACTAACATACACAAAAACACATTATTGACACAGAGACTGACTGACACAGACACTGACTGACACTGAATGACACAGACACCTACTGACACTGATTGACACTGACTGACACACTGAGTCTGACTGACACTGACAGACACACACTGACTCACTGACACACTTACTGACTGACTGACACAGACATTGGCTGACTCTCACAGACTGACTAAACTTGACTGACTGACACTGGCTGACAGACAAAGACACTGAATGACACTGACAGACTGACTGATGGACTAACACAGACACTAACTGACTGACACTGACAGACTGACTGACACTGACATAGACACACCGACTGACTAACACTCACACACTCAGACACTGAAACACAGGACTTACATGTCAGTCTTTTACCTCTTCCTCTCCACTATGTAAGGTTGAGGACCTTCAGGTCATGTGAGGTCAGGTCCTTCACCTTTTTCTTTCTCTGTGCAGGTCCTGCTCCGTCTCCTGTGTCTTCTGATCCTCAGCTCCTCACCCTGCACTACAGTGAGCAGGCTGAACATTATAACACCGGGCCCCTCTCCCTTTCTGGGCCCCTAGAAGCGCTGTGAGCCCCGTCACTTGCTCGGGTACACACACTGTTATTACAATAGCACATATACTATAAACATATCAGGGCCTTTTTAATACACTGGTGGGCCTGGTGCAAATCACTGAAGCCCTCCCCCAGTAACATGTAGCCCCCCCCCCTGTGCACTTCCCCAGTTATATATAGCCTCTTTTGTGCTCCCCCAGTTATATACAGTCCCCTGTGTGCTACCCCAGTAGTATATAGACCCACGCTGTGTGCTCCCTCAGTTATATAGACCCCTTGTGCTCCCCCAGTTATACAGACCCCCTGTGCTCCCCCAGTAGTATATAGCCCCCCTGTGTGCTCCCCCAGTAGTATATAGCCCCCCTGTGTGCTCCCCCAGTAGTATATAGCCCTCCCTGTTTGTTCCTTCTCCCATATAGCATATAACATGAAAAAACAAACACTCATACTCACCTGGGTCCGGGCATCTCTTCTTCTCTTCACTCTGGTGGCCGCACTGCAGTGGTCACTAGAGGCCATTCTACCCTTGTCCTGGCGCCGGTGCAGGTAACTATGAGCGGCCCTGGGGCATATATATATATATATATATATATATATATATATATATACATACAGATTAAAAACTTCAATTATAATAAGAAAGGGAAAAGATAGGAAACAAGTCTCCTAAACAAAGCCTCCACTCTAATGTATATGCAGAATGAACCTTTGTCCGGACCATGTATAAAAGTGTGGCTGCTAGGAATGCAAATTGTCCCGATAATCATCATCTCGTTTCTGCTCCTGGTTTAATGATACCACTGTGCTCACAAAGAGCCTCAGGATACACTGCCTGCTTCAAAAGAAACCTCATTGTGAAGGGATCCGTGGTGGTATATTGTATGTCATGGCAATCCATAAAGAATGCAATTTCCCCTAATTGTCATGAGCTGAGAAATATCTTGCACAGAACCATCCCTGTAGAATATGGTCTTAAGCCAGTATATTAAAGCTGACAGCCTGTCCCAATAAAAGTTACAACAATGGCAGAATATTATTTTGTTAGGATTTACTATACATGTAGGAGGCAGAGTAGATGGGTTCTATAAGAAGCCTTGCTGAGGCCATGTGAGGCTATGGGCTGCTTTGTAACTCAGAGTCTGTCTAGAGTCTTTCCCTTGGTAACAATAGTGTTTGAAAATGAAAAAAAAAAAGATTCCGAGATATATTTACATATGAATATTACATTGTTATTACAGGGCATGTGATGAGAGCGCTCCAGTATATCACATAAAACAGGTATTATTACCAAACTCATTCACTCCATGGCTGGGAACAGCTGAGATGTAAGAGACAGAATGTTAGGAAATATGATAATTATGAATTATTACTGGAAATGTTAAATAATGGGAGTAAATAATAATGATATAACATCACATACTGATGTCATCGCCTGACAGTTACATAAAGATGAGTTGTGATACATAGAGGCTACTTAGAGGCGACTATTGCGCTTGCTAGTTTAAAGGGAATCTGTCACTAGGTTTATTCCGCCTTAAATAAGGGCAATATAAACTAGTGACAGAAATCTTGAACAGATTGATATATTACTGACATCATTCTGTTCAGCCGTTCTTCTAATATGCAGGAGAATAGGATTCTTGCCCCCCCCCCCCCGCCCTCCAGCTGCTAATTGACAGGTGACTGCCAATACACAGCTTGGATAGATAACTGCCAATCAGCAGCTGGTTGGCGGATTTTTCTGCTTCTCATGAATATCCAGGACTACTGGGCTCATGCACATAATGGAGAGGACTACTTATTGTCCATGTTATTTAGGAGGAGATCTCTGGATCAGCTGCACAGAGCAATGTAAGTGATACATCATTCTGTTCAGCTTCTCTGTCACTAGTTTATGCTACCCTGAGATAGGACACCATAATCCTACCGACAGAGTCTCTTTAAAAATCTTCAGCCACTCTGTGTAATAGGAGGTGCGGGGTAGGCATCTGATTAAACAGTATATAGAAAATAATAAAGTAATACTTACCTGTCCACACTCCCCGGTGTCCTCATACCTGTTCCCTGCTCACTGAAGGTGTCGCTAAAGCTCTCTGAAGTGACAGGCCGTTCTGCCAATCACTGTTCAGCCTTAGTTATAGCTTTGGCTGTCCAGGCCCGATGGGAATGGTAGTTTTGCAACAGCTGGAGGGCCAGAAAGCACATTGAATATCTTTAATACGAAGAGACCCACAAACACATAGAACTGGGGCTGACAGATAATCAATTCTACGTGCTTCTACGGTATTTTTTTTTCTTTCTTTTAGTCAGACTGGAAAGAATACACCACTTCCTGCAGGACATACAGCAGCTACTGTGGAGCAGTACTGGAAGGCTTCAGATTCTTTTATAGAATTAATTTACAAATCTATATAACTTTCTGACAGTTCATTTGTATATATCTTATTTTCCTCTGGAGTACCCCTTTAATTCCTATGCCCTAGTAGCACATTTAATCACGAAACTCCATGAAAACTTGTAATATTGTTATAATTTACAGCAGGGGGTGCCTCTTCCCATAGATTATCATTATAACCTCCATAAAACTAGTTCCTTAAAGGGGTTGTCCAGTGAAATTTTTTTTCTTTTAAATCAACTGGTGTCAGGAAGTTATATAGATTTGTATTTATTTAAAAATCTCAAGTCTTCCCATACTTATTAGCTGCTGTATATCCTGCAGGAAATGTTGTTTTGTTTACATTCAGAAACACTGCTCTCTGCTGCCACCTCTGTCCATGTCAGGAACTGTCCAGAGCAGTAGCAAATCCCCATAGAAATCCTTTCCTGCTCTGGACAGTTCCTGACATGGACAGAGGTGGCAGCAGAGAGCACTGTGTCAGACTGGAAAGAATACACCACTTCCTGCAGGGCATACAGCAGCTAATAAGTATGGGAAGACTTGAGATTTTTTAAAGAGAAGTAAATTACAAATCTATATAACTTTCTGAAGCCAGTTGATTTGAAAGAATTTTTTTTCCTGCTGGAGTACCCCTTTAATTTTCTTCAAAATAAGGAAAATGAAGCTCCTCATATCCAACCTGACCCTATAGCCATGCATAGCATTACTTCCATACATAAAAAGATGTTTTTAATTAAAAACATATCATCCTCGGCAAGTTTTCCATAACTGAATTTCCCGGATACTTAGAGGATAATTATGTAAATGTCCCTATATTAACCATGGGATGAATAAAGCAGAAAGTTCTGAACAACAAATTAGAGCGATAGATCGGCTTAAATATTCCTGTTTTATCAGCGAGGAGCCATATTTTATTGATTACATTAGAGATCAAGGGAGAGCTGTGAAGTTTTAATATATTCGCTCTTAGATATTTTGTAGCATTTACATTCTGAATTATTTACGTCTGATCCGTATATGTGTCTGATTTATAGCATGGAACGTGGCGCCGGCGAGATAGGCGGCCATGATCTTCTCTTGTCCTTGTTTAACGTCTCAATCATTTGTCACAGTCTTGACTGCTGAACTTAAAGAGAGCTGTATATCACAGTCAGAGCGGCAGACATCGACAGATAGCTGGTGGGGAGATGAAACAAATGATACCTGGCTCTTAGCTCATGGTTGTTTGCTAAGCTGTAAAATCAAGTTGTCCTTCAAGAGTCTTAGAGGTGGGCTGAGCTGCAGCATGCATGCCTCCTCCCTCCCCCACCCATCCCTGCTCTACATGACTCAGGAGTGTAGGAACCCAAACCCTGTACATCAATCATAACTTATGTCAATAGGAGAAGCTGCAATACCTGGCACGGCCATTACTAAATACGTGGAGCTGTGCCTAGTAAAGAATGAAGAGGCCATAGCGTTGTCACTGCTTCCACGTGGTGCTGCGAGTATAGGTTTACTATGGGGATTTGCTGCTACTCTGGACAGTTCCTGACATTGACAGAGGTGGCAGCAGAGAGCACTGGGTCAGGCTGGAGAGAATACACTACTTCCTGCAGGACATGCAGCAGCTGGAAGACTTGAGATTTTACAACTGAAGTAATTTACATATATGTATAACTTTCTGCCATCAGTGGAGGTGAAATTTTTTTTTGTTATCGGAGTACCCCTTTAAGTTGGCCATATAGTTTAGAAAGCTGTTGGCTGATCCCCCGTTCTGCTGTTGACTGTCACTCCCAACCGAGGAGAGGGGACAACTTGCTGGCAGACATCTTTGGTGGCATATTACAGCATCAGAATAAAAAGATCAAGCAGTTTGTAATCCGCCATGGCCACCACTTCTCTCCCGATATCTCTGATTGAAGAAGAGACAAAAAGCCTACCTGGTTTTGGGATAGTCAGCAGATCTGATGATGACTAACAACAGAATGCTTAGGAGCCTATTCCACGGGAGCGATAATCGCTCGGTGGAATAGAGAAAACAATCAGCCGATGATCGTGTCATCGGCTGCTTGTTTATTTAGGGCCCAACCTAAAATCATCGGTCCCCCACCGCGCATCGCTACGGTGGAAGAGCGGTGCGCGGCGGCGACCGTCGATTTGAGAAGCACAGCATTTGCAGCTCCGGAGCGGCCTGACTGAGCTGTCAGACGGTCTGACAGCTCAGTCAGGTCCCTCCGGAGCAGCTGATGCTGCGCCGTGGGACACGGGGAGGAAGACGGAGCACAGGAGAAGTCCTGCCAGGTAATGTATGTTGCAAGGGCTGCAAGGACATCGGTAACGAAGTCCCTGCAGCCCTCGCTTAACGATCATCGGGCAGTGGAATAGGCCCAGTAAACGAGCGCCGATCTAGCAGATCGGTGCTCGTTTACATTGTTGATCGGGCCCTGCTCGGCCCGTGGAATAGGGCCCTTAGCCTGCCTTAATCTGCTATGTATTTTATGGCTAGCTTTATACTATTATATAACTAGCTGTGTAATATTGTATGGCTAGCTTCATTCTGTACATGTCTAACTCATCTAATAATTGTAACATGGTACTGTATAATATTAAAGGAGAAGTCCAGTGAAAATTTTTATTAAAGTATTGTATTGCCCCCCAAAAGTTATACAAATCACCAATATACATTTATTACGGGAAATGCTTATAAAGTGCTTTTTTCCTTGCACTTACTACTGCATCAAGGCTTAATTTCCTGGATAACATGGTGATGTCACTTCTTGGATAACAGGGTGATGTCACTTCCTGGAAACATGGTGATGTCAGTTCCTGGATAACATGGTGATGTCACTTCCTGGATAACATGGGGATGTCACTTCCTGGATAACATGGTGATGTCACTTCCTGGATAACATGGTGATCTCACTTCCTGGATAACATGGTGATGTCACTCCCTGGATAACATGGTGATGTCAATTCCTGGATAACATGGTGATGTCACGCCCCGACTCTCAGAGCTGTGCAGGCTGTGGCTGCTTGAGAGGATGATGGCAGGGGGATGCTCAGTGTCCCCCCAGTGCCCTGTGTCCCTCAGTGCCCCCCTGTCATCATCCTCTCCAGCAGCCACAGCCCTGGGAGTCTGGTCGTGACATCACCATGTTATCCAGGAAGTGACAGCACCATGTTATCCAGGAAGTGACATCTCCATGTTATCCAGGAAGTGACATCACCATGTTATCTATGAAGTGACATCACCATGTTATCCAGGAAGTGAAATCCCCATATTATCCAGGAAGTGACATCACCATGTTATCCAGGAAGTGACATCACCATGTTATCCAGGAAGTGACATCACCATGTTATCCAGGAAGTGACATCACCATGTTATCCAGGAAGTGAAATCCCCATGTTATCCAGGAAGTGACATCACCATGTTATCCAGGAAGTGACATCACCATGTTATCTAGTAAGTGAAGCCTTGATGCAGTAGTAAGTTCAGGGAAAAAAGCACTTTATAAGCATTTCCCATAATAAGTGTATATTGGTGATTTGTATAACTTTTGGGGGGCAATACAATACTTTAATAAAAAATTTTGCCGGACTTCTCCTTTAACAGTTTGCAGAATGGTAGAAACACAGTGATATATTCTCAGTAGATGAGTTGCTCTTCCATGGCCTACCTACTGTAGCTTTCGTATTGTGTGGGCACTTTACGGTGATAGTATATTGGTACTATAAAGAATTATTATCCAGACAGCTGTAGTTTTTGGGGCACTATATGGTTATTACTGTATGATTATATTGTCAAGGCGCATTATTATGACCAAGACTTCCAAGTACTACCCTGGCCCCTAATTCCTCAGACTTGACCCACCTCAATGGACATGTTCGCTCTATGGAGCTGTGGGATGCAGTCTGGCTCCAGATACCTGTGACAACTTACCTGGACCTTATGGAGTCACTCCGAGCCAATATGCCTGCTGTCCGTGCTCCACACAGCAATGACTCTGGGTGATAGCTGCTGCTCATATCAATGTCACTGTGTGTTATTGGGTATTGTAGATCCAACACAGAGGTCTATGCAGACCTATCAATGATAGTGGACTATTAAAGGGGAACTATCAGCAGGTTCATCTATAGGGGTGGTTTCTCCTCCCTTACCTCTCCTTTCAGGCAACACTTTTGTTATATTTGTATGTCCCGCCATTTTTGATGAATTCCCTGTGAAAGAAACATGTAAATGAGTTCCTCTCCCCCTGAGTGATATGTTAAAAAAAAAATCTCACCAAGAGGTACAATACCCTAAAGTAGCCTCTTACAGCTTTTTTTTTTTATAGAGCTGCATGGGAAGCACCGTTACACCATCTTGTTGCAAGACATGTTTTCTTGCTGAGTTTCGCAGCAATCTGACATTTCTATCTGGGTGTTTTATGTTTTTATGCATTATACTTTTTTCCCCTAGAAAATTTGTTATTTAATTATACGGCTTAAACTGCACAAATAATAAAAAACAAAAAAAATCCTTCCATATAGTTGACTTCCTATGGTATTAATTACAACATTTAACCAATATGTTCAAGGGAATTTACTTATATCCAAATGAATTTTTCTAATGAAATCCGCAGGTGTCCTCCGCCTAACGTATGGGATATTACAATGTCTACATTCAGAAAGGTAATAAATGTTTCATATGTGGCGGAAATATTTAATTACTTAGTCTTTAGCATCTGGTAGAAAGATGGTCAGGAAATGCTCCAGGAGATCATGTGTGATCAATGTCTGATACCTATATGGCTTGTCGCAACATTGTCTTTAAAGGGGTACTCCAGCCAAAATATATATATTTTTTTTTTCAAATCAACTGGTGTCAGAAAGTTATATAGATTTGTAATTTACTTCTATTTAAAAATCTCCAGTCTTCCCATACTTATCAGCTGCTGTATGTCCTACAGGAAATGTTGTTTTCTTTTCAGTATGACACAGTGCTCTCTGGTGCCACCTCTGTCTATGTCAGGAACTTTCCAGAGCAGCAGCAAATCCCCATAGAATACCTCTTCTGCTCTGGACAGTTCCACACATTTGAAAGAAGGGTTTGCTCACCCAGAGATCATGTACTCAAGTGTTAGCGACCACTCACTGTTGAGTCTCCCAGGCCACGAGGTTGGTGGCTCCTTGGTACAGCCTACCCTTGTCCACCACCGTCACCCTGCCCCGACATTCTAAAATGGCTTTAGTATATCAGCAACCTCCTATTGTAACTTCTTATTAAGATGATTTTCAAAAGTTGGATTAGGCAAGTTTGTCAAACTTTGAAGCAAAATTCTGATTTAAACAACCTTAAACAAATGGCACCAAACCAGCTCAACAATTGTAGGTGATTAGCTGTTTTACAGCGGTTCAGCAAATTCGCTCATCATTACTTACCTGTCCGCGCTCCCCTGGTGTCCGCCTTCTCTGGTCTCCCGCACAGCCGCCTCCAGCCTGCTCAGTCAATCACTGACTGAGATGGGACAGTGCCACATTCTGTGATTTGCTGAGTGGGCTGTCTCTCTTGAGATGAGAGTGACATCACACTGTCCCATCTCAGTCAGTGATTGGCTGATAAGGCTGGAGGCGGCTGTGGGGGGATTCGCTGACTAGGCTTTTACTCATGTCTCCACTCGCTCATTCTACTTATGGTTAAATGAATGCTGAGCTGTGATTGGCTGTTATGGGCAGCAAAGAGAATATATATATATATATATATATATATATATCATACCTCCCAACTTTGGCTGAGTGTAAAGAGGGATATTGACATGCCCCAACCACACCCACGTCCCAAGACACCCCCCCCAACCATGCCCAAACACTTCTCCCACAATCATATGGCAGCACATCGCTAATTTTATTACAGTATTTTATTCCATCTGTGCCAGCCCTATCCTCCCTGTGCCAGCCTTTCCATCTCTGCCCCCTCTCTGTGCCAGCCCTCCCCTTTCAGTGTCCCCTCTCAGATCAGTCCTCCCCTTTCTGTGCCCCTCTCTGTGCTAGTCCTCCCCTCTCTGTGACAGCCCTCCCCTCTCTGTGACAGTCCTCCCCTCTCTGTGACAGTCCTCCCCTCTCTGTGACAGCCCTCCCCTCTCTGTGACAGTCCTCCGCTCTCTGTGACAGCCCTCCCCTCTCTGTGACAGTCCTCCCCTCTCTGTGACAGTCCTCCGCTCTCTGTGACAGCCCTCCCAAATGAGTGACACTCAGTGAGATCAGCGCTCTTTGCAATGCCCTAAGACAGCACAACTTATTGAGCGGCAGGAACTCCTGAACGATCCCTGTATAGTTTGTGCGGCCATTTAACAACATTGTTATTGGACACACATCACCTGTTTACACAAGAATTAGATCTCCTTGATTTTCATGCTAGTCCATACACTCGCAAGAAGTTATAAAATCATAAATATAGATTACAGAGCCTAATAATATATGATAAGATGGGACTGTCATCACTACACAAACAGTGCTGCATGCTTTCCATGGGTCTCAAACATTAAAGGATGTGCCCCCCCCCCGTTTATAATATAGCGCCACATATGAGCGTTGATCGCTGCTCCCTCTCCTTCTTTTCTGATCACACCTTCCCCTAGGCTAAAGGCCCTATTCCACGGAACGATTATCGGCCGTTACGGCATCGTTCATGTCGGCTGATCATTGAAGTCGTTTGTCTTTCAACATGTTGAAAAACAAACGACTGATACAGCAACGATCTGCTGTCATCGCTCCGTGGAATAGGAGCATCGGCAGCAGACGCTGCTGTATGCTATGGGCTGCACGGACGATCTAGCGATCACCCGGCGGCCCCCCCCGCAGCTCCGCCCAGCCCTCCCCGGACTCACCCGCTCGCTGCTGCTGCGTGACGGTGGCGGCAGTGAGCGGGGAACGAGGAGCAAACGAGCGCTGAGAGCGCTCGTTTACTCCTTAAATCGACCCGTGGAATAGGGGCTTAAGTTTACACATCGTAAATTAACAATTAAGCAAATTGCAACAACGGACGTGATTAATTTAGAATTTACATTGTGCTGCACACAATGGAATCCCGACCAGAGTTTATACACATAGTATACGCTCCAGCCGGGATTGCAAGCGGCCACAACGAAAACTGACATGTCGGTTCACACAATGGAGAGTGCAGCTCCAGCCACACTATTCCATTGTGTGCAATGGTGAATTAGGATGCAGGCACACACGAATGCACCCCAATGCATCCCAATTCAATAGAAAGAAGTTCGTCTGAGCAGTACAGCAGTACCGGCCGGGCTAAAGTTCACTGACACCAGCCGTTCTGTGACACGGCCGGTGTCATACGCTGTGTGAACCCAGACTTAAAAGTGCATGGCTGCAAAAGATCAGGAGGAGTGGTTGCTGCTCTGCGGTCTCTAGGTATTATAGGAACAGGATAGACCCTAAAGTGTCCCTATCCTGTACAATGTATGGGGAAAGCATTTTATACACACACACTTACAATATAGCGCCACATATGAGATAGGCACCACCCTTTGTTTGTAATGTGGCGCCACGTATGAACGTTAATAGGCTCCACCCCCCACCACCACAAACACATTTATATGGAGCCACAACTGAGCATTGATCAGAGCGGCGCCCCCCCCCCCTCACATACACATTTACAATACACATACCTCCAAACTTTTGAGCAGAGGAAAGATGGACAGTCACAGCAATGTGCCACGCCCCCTGTAGCCACGCCCCATGTAGCCACGCCCCTCATAACCGCATCACCTGTTACCATTACATAAGAAACAACTATTATCACCAGATCTTCTCCACATAGTGACTTATCCCCCCTTATACCATTACTACATAACATCCAGTATACACAGAGCAGTACTCTCCCTCAGCAGTCACCATATAGCGGTAGATGAGGCTATGCACAGAGCAGTACTCTCCCTCAGCAGTCACCATATAGCGGTAGATGAGGCTGTGCACAGAGCAGTACTCTCCCTCAGCAGTCACCATATAGCGGTAGATGAGGCTGTGCACAGAGCAGTACTCTCCCTCAGCAGTCACCATATAGCGGTAGATGAGGCTGTGCACCTGCAGACCTTATAGGTGATTGTATTGCCGGTATTTGGTGACTCACAGGGGACGTCTTCTCTGCTTCAGTTTTGTGTTTCTTGCCATCTTTTCCCTCCCCCTGTGCAGCAGTCCCCATATAGTATAACCCTCCCCCGTAGCAGCCCCTATATAGTATAGGACCCATTACTGTGCAGGAGCCCCCAAAAAGCACATAGTATAGCCCCCTATGTAGCCCCCACATAATATAACCCCTCCTTTTTAGCCCCCACATGGTATATAGCATGCCCCTATGTTGTATGCCTCTTAGTATCCCTTTAGTTCCCCCTTAGTATGCCCCTCAGTACCCCCTTAGTATGCCCCTTAGTACCCCCTTAGTATGTTCCTTACTACCCCCTTAGTATGCCCCTTAGTACCTTCTTAGTATGTCCCTTAGTACCCCCTTAGTATGCCCCTTAGTACCCCCTTAGTATGCCCCTTAGTACCTTCTTAGTATGTCCCTTAGTACCCCCTTAGTATGTCCCTTAGTACCCCCTTAGTATGCCCCTTAGTACCTTCTTAGTATGCCCCTTAGTACCCCCTTAGTATGCCCCTTAGTACCACCCTTAGTATGCCCCTTAGTACCTTCTTAGTATGTCCCTTAGTACCCCCTTAGTATGTCCCTTAGTACCCCCTTAGTATGCCCCTTAGTACCTTCTTAGTATGTCCCTTAGTACCCCCTTAGTATGTCCCTTAGTACCCCCTTAGTATGCCCCTTAGTACCTTCTTAGTATGTCCCTTAGTACCCCCCTTAGTATGCCCCTTAGTACCTTCTTAGTACGCCCCTTAGTACCCCCTTAGTATGCCCCTTAGTACCTTCTTAGTACGCCCCTTAGTACCCCCTTAGTATGCCCCTTAGTACCTTCTTAGTATGCCCCTTAGTACCCCCCTTAGTATGCCCCTTAGTACCTTCTTAGTATGCCCCTTAGTACCCCCCTTAGTATGCCCCTTAGTACCTTTTTAGTATGCCCCTTAGTACCCCCCTTAGTATGCCCCTTAGTACCTTCTTAGTATGTCCCTTAGTACGTCCCTTAGTATGCTCCTTAGTACCCCCCTTAGTATGCCCCATAGTACCTACTTAGTATGCCCCTTAGTACCCCCTTAGTATGCCCCTTAGTACCTTCTTAGTATGCCCCTTAGTACCCCCTTAGTATGCCCCTTAGTACCTTCTTAGTATGCCCCTTAGTATGCCCCTTAGTACCCCCCTTAGTATGCCCCTTAGTACCCCCTTAGTACCTTCTTAGTATGCCCCTTAGTACTCAATCTCGTGGAGCTTCTGGTGCAGGCTTCCATAGTTGCAAACAGTATGACCCGGTAAGCCCCGCCCCCATTGTGGTAAGCCCTGCCCCCGGCACCCACCGTGGGGCTAATTAACCAGCAGAGTACACAGGGCCAGAGGAGGAGAGACGCCATGGACAACTAGAAATATGGTAAGAGACTGACCCATTATACTTACCATATTTCCTGTTGTCCATGGCGTCTCTCCTCCTATGGCCCGGTGTACTCTGCTGGTTAGTTAGCCCCACGGTGGGCGCCGGGGGGCGGGGATTACCACGATGGGGGCGGGGCTTATCGGGTCATACCTGTTGGCAGCTATGGCGCCTGCACTCTTCTCACATCATCTGTGCCAGGCAGGAGAGGAGCGCGGTTGCCGCGGGGCTGGAAGAGGAAGCCTGCACCAGAAGCCTGTGCATCACCTCCTCGGCCTCCTCAGTGTCGGGAGTGGCGTCAAGAGGGGGGGGGCATACTCCCGGCCAGTGGGTGTCGCTGTGAGCGCTCATTAGCAGCTGCGAACGCCGGGCCAGGGTGGGGGACAGCGGGACACATGGGGGCCGTTCCGGGACATCACCCCAAAACCGGGACTGTCCCGCTGGATCTGGGACGGTTGGGAGGTATGACAATACATACAAGCCCTAATATAGCACCGTATATGAGGGTTGATAGGTGTCCCCCCCTACACACACATACATTTGTAATATAGTGCCGCATATGAGCATAGATGGGCGACCTCCCTACATTTATAATATGGCGCCACATATGAGCATTGAGCAGCGCCCCACCACCACCCCCAATTTATAATACAGCGCCACATATGAGGGGTGATTGGCCACTTATCAGGGGCGGCACCTGAACTTGTCACTTGCTGCCATCTGCAGCCACAGAACATATGAGGCAGCTGCAGGTCGCTGCCGCTATGTGTAAGATCTCCTTTATTTTGTGTTTTTAACCCATTTTTGTTGAGTTTTTGATCCATTTTTGCCACAATTTTCCATCAATTTGCAATAACACTGTGCTATTTTCTGCCAATTTCACCAAAATCAAGGCAAAAAATGCTGCTATTTTGAAGAAGTTGCGCAATTTGCAGCAAAATAGCCAGAAAATTGCAAAAATGCATTAAAAACAGCAAGTGTGAACACAACTTTTTACTAAGAATGGGGGTTATTTGTTAGTGGGGTATTCCCCCCAAAATTATTTTTGCATTAATACGTTGCCCACCCGTAGCTTTTCATCTTTCCAATATAAAGTTATTATGGATTCTGCACAGTTTTGCTGTTATCCAGCTGCATTCACCCCCACGGAATGCATAGAATCATCAGACCTCAGTCCAACCCTACACGCTCCCTGCTCCTGGCCCCCACCCTCGGAGTCGGCACCACGTGTCCTCAGTCCCAGCACAGTGAAGTGACTGAGAACACTGATGGGGTGGCTGCTGTTAGAGAGGGAGACAGTGATCAGCGCAGCTAACTAACAGCAGCCACCCGGTCACCCCCAGCCCAGAGCTCAACCCCTGTGTCCAGGGCCTCCCAGCGCACCGTCCAGCACTCACCCGCAGCACACAGCCCCGCGCCCCACAACCAACCGCCCCCCCCATCGCCCGTGGCATCCCTCACTCACCCACGGCATAGCCTCCGCACTCACCCGCCCCCCCTGCGCGGCAAGCTCTGCCCCCCCCCCCGCAATCACCCGTGGCAAGATCCCTTCCCCCCCTATCGATCACCCGTGGCAATCTTCATCCCCTCCCCAAAATCACCTCCGCGATCGCCGCGACAAGCTCCGCCCCTCACAATCACTCTCGCAAGCTCCGCCCCCGATCACCCGCGGCAAGCTCCGCCCCCCTATCACCGGCGGCACCCGACCCCACGATCACCCCCCAACCCCTCCACCGCATGATCACCAAGTGGCACCCCCCCTTCGTGATCAGCCATGGGGCACCACCTTCACCCACGGCACTCACCATCTCAGCTCTGCTACTCGGTCAGTGCCATCTCAGCTCTGCTACATCTTCCCCCCAACTCAGCTCTGCTACTCGCTCAGTGCCATCTCAGCTCTGCTACTCGCTCAGTGCCATCTCAGCTCTGCTACACCTTCACCCCAACTCAGCTCTGCTACTCGGTCAGTGCCATCTCAGCTCTGCTACACTGTCACCGCCAACTCAGCTCTGCTACACTGTCACCGCCAACTCAGCTCTGCTACACCGTCACCGCCAACTCAGCTCTGCTACACCATCATCCCCAACTCAGCTCTGCTACACCGTCACCGCCAACTCAGCTCTGCTACAAGGTCATCCCCAACTCAGCTCTGCTACACCGCCAGCTCAGCTCTGCTACATTGTCATCCCCAGGAACGGCAGCAGCTAGAAAGATGGGAGACGTCTCAAAATACTCAGAGGGACTTGGTGAGTAAGGCCAGCTAGGTTTGGGAGCATTACCTTTTTTTAGCTCTTGGGGGAATACCCCTTTAAGCTTTCTAATGGTAAGAGTCTCTTTGTTGCCCATAGCAACCAATCACAGCTCAGCTTTCATGTTCCCAGAGCAATGTGAGAAATGAAAGCTGAGCTGAGATTGGTTGCTATGGGCTACTAAGGGAAATGTATTGTGCTGCTGTAGTAAGAGACCCATAGCAACCAATCAGAGCTCCCCTTTCACTTTACCCAAGGCAAATAATATGTGAAAGCTGAGCTGTGATTGGTTACTATCTGGAAACAAGGATAAATCTACTGAGACCCCCCCGGGTGTTTTTGTTTGGGCAGCGTATACTCCTACAGCCAGTGGAAGAGGGAAGAGCTGGAGAAGGAGAGTGACCAGCAGGGGGCGCTCCTGTGTGCCGTCCACCATGGTTGTAGTTCCCCTTTCCTCCTCACCTCACACAATAACGGTGAGTACGGCAGAGCGGCCATCTTTGGGGGGGGGGGCAGAGCTGACAGGTACAGTGTAAGAGAGGTGGTGTATGGTGTTTTTAGTGCCCCACATTATCATTATTACACACTTACACCCTTGCACACCTTACTACAATGTATAGTGACATAAAAAAGTACACATTTTTTGGCAACAAGAAAAACTTTTATTTAAGTTATTAAATCATTCGCTGTCGGCGGTCGGGATGTCCCTCGGAGCGTGCTGTGGTGGTGGCGGCGGCGGGGAAGCCGCTGAGCACTTTCTTGGAGATGATGGCCAGGCATTTCCTCAGCTCCTCGGTACTGGTGAAGCATCGCAGGATCAGTCTGATGCTCTGTAGGAAGCCGATCAGCATCCTGCTGGTGGTTGTAGTCCAGGACAATGTCTCACTCGCTGTGATTGCTTGCAGATCGCTGGTGCTGATGGTGGAAATCCACCTGATCCGCTCACCGGCAGTAGTAGTGGTGATCCAGGTGGCTGTGGTCATCCAGATCTCCAGGAAGCTGGTGAGGGTGGTGGTCCAGATGATCAGATCTCTTGTGCTGCAGATCCAGGTGATGAAATCACAGGCGGTGGTGATCACACTCACTGGCTCTACAGCAGCTGTGATCCAGGTCAGCAGGTCACTATTAGTGAAAGTTCAGCTCAGCAGGCGGCTGGCGGTGGATGTCCAGCTAAGCAGGTCAGTGAAGGTGGTTGCTGCACTTTGGAGATGGCTGGTGATGGAAATGAGTTCACAGATGGTCATATTCCAGTTGGGCAGGTCTCCAATGGTGTTGTTTGGGCTCTGCATTTTGATGGTGCTGGAGTTGCTACGCTGCAGGTTGGTGGTGGTGGAATTGGGCCTCTGCAGGTTGGTGGTAATCTTCCAGCTGGGCTGCTCTCTGATGGAACTGCAGGCCTCTGGTGATGTTGTCCCATCATTTCAAATCATTCGCTGTCGGCGGTAGGGATGTCCCTCGGAGCGTGCTGTGGTGGTGGTGGCGGGGAAGCCGCTTAGCACTTCTTCAGAAATGATGGCCAGGCATTTCCTCAGCTCCTCAGTACTGGAGAGACATCGCACTATAAGTCTGATGCCCTGTAGGGCGCCGATCAGCATCCTGCTGGTAGTGTTCATCCAGGACAACGCCTCACCCGCAGTTAGCAGCCAAGCGCACCTGTTGCAGCGACTGGTCAGCCAAGTGAGAAGCTGGAGGGTTGTAGCAATCCACACCAGCTTCTCACTTATGCTGCTCAGTGCGGCCTGCAGATCGCTGGTGGTGACGGTGGAAATAAACGTTGTCAGCTCACCGGTGGTGGTGTTGGTGATCCAGGTGGCTGTGGTGGTCCAGATCTCCAGGATGCTGCTGCGGGTGAGGGTGGTGGTCCAGATGATGAGGTCTCTGGTGCTGCAGATCCAGTTTATGTAATCACAGGTGGTGGTGATTACACTCACTCTCTCTACAGCAGTTGTAATCCAGGTCAGCAAGGCGCTATCACTGAAAGTCCAGCTCAGCAGGCGACTGGTAGTGGATGTCCAGCTGAGCACATCACTAACAGCAGTCAGCCAGCTAAGCAGGTCAGTAAAGGCGGTTGCTGCGCTCTGGACATGACTGGTGATGGATATCAGGTCACAGTCGGGCAGGTCTCCAATGGTGGTGTTTGGACGCTGCAGGTTTCTGGTGGTGTAATTGGGCCTCTGCAGGATGGGGGTAATCTTACAGCTGGTCTGGTCTGTGATGGTGCTGTTTGGCCCCAGGCCCAAGGTGATATTGTCCCAGCTGAGCGGGTCGCTGATGTAATTGCCCCAGCTCAGCGGGTTGATGAAGGGTTCAATCATGCTGAGTGGTTGTCTGGTGGAAAGACAGCCCACTAGGATTGGAACCAAATAGCAAAGGAGGTTGCCAAAAATGGCAAGCTCCCTCTCAATCCTCTCCTCTCTCTCCATGGATTGACGAAAATATAAAACCACTAGAAATAACTGTCAGTATACACAGGCAGAAAGCAAGGTAATACCAACAGTGTGATCGCTAGTGAGTCCCTAAGAACAGAGATTCTGGGGCTCGGCACCTTCTTTATAGGGCCCTTGCATGACATCACCAATTATGTCACTTACGTGATGTCACTGCTTGTCTTAGTGATGTCATGAGCATGCCCAGGCATGTTGTCAGGTTGTTGTTTCATGTTGTTGTTGTTTACAAGTCAATGGAAAAACCGGATCCAACCGGTTCCAACCGGATCCAACCGGATGGCACACAATTGCATCCGTAGTTGCATCCATTTTTTCCATAAAATGTATACGTTAAACGTATAGGATAAAACACATTGTGAACCTAGCCTTAGCCATGTCACCCACTATACAAAGTCAGATGTGAAATAGGCTTTTATGGCCTCTCAGAATGATGTAGGGTGAGTTCAGACATGGAGGATATGTTGCAGATTTTTACAGCCCAATACATGGTGGCATAGAGCTCCCAAACAGTAACAGGACCCTCTTTGTGCCCCCCATCTGTAGGTGAGCTGCACCTTGTGCTTCAGTCTGTAGTTAGCTCTTCTCTTGGTGCAAAATAACTTTGCACTTATGAACTATGACAATGCCCCCCGTCACTGCACCCCTAGATAAATTGGGCCACTGTCCTCCTAAATCATTGTTTCCCAACCACTGGCTCTTCAGCTGTTGCCAAAATACGACTCCCATCATGTCCTTCCAGTAGTGCGTGATGGAAGTTGTAGTTTTGCAGCAACTGGAGAGTGAGTCACTTGTTGGAGAACACTGGATTAAATAAACAGTTTTCCTAAATCTTTCTTTCCCAGTCAGTGACTTTTCAGCTGCTGCCAAACTATAACGGCCATTATACCTTTCCAGCAGTCCACATTGGGGGTTGTAGTTTTGCAGCAACTGGAAAGTCACATGTTAGAGAGCGCTGCACTAAAGAAACTGTCCCACAAGTCACTGTTTCCTAACAAGCGACTGTTAAGCTGTTGCCAAAATACACCTGCCATCACGTTCTGCTAGCTGCTAACAGGGCCCGTCACTTGCCCAGGTAAGCCGGGTGCTGACGCCGGCCCTGTGACTAGCGGTTTTACAACCCGTCCACATGCTTGTGTATGCAGCTCTCTACCTGCTACGTACCAGACAGATTTCCTTGATCTTGGCGTCCTGTATATCCACCCTGGTTGAGTATACATTACAAGGCGTATGCAGCCCTGAAAACCCTGAGGACCCCAGGGCAATAGGAAAAATGGCATTTATAATATGTTTAGTCCTTGCTTCACATCTTTAAAAAATAGTTTTTAAATCACCTGGTGTCAATTAAGTTAAACTTTTTTGTAACCTATTTCTGTATTAAAAATGTCCAGTACTTATCAGCTGCTGTATGTCCTGCAAGAAGCGTCAGCGGATTAAATGTAACTTGGGCCCAACCTGGGCCCCAGTGCGGCTGAACCACCCTGCTAGCAGTGGCGCAAGCTCAATATTCTTCCTTTAAAGGAGGACCCAATCCAGCCCTGGACCGTTACTGAAATGCAGAGAGGTGGGGAGCCAGCACAGAGAGGCATTACAGGCCTAGGCCCTGCTAGTGATGTCACCATACCAGCTTTTTTATTTCGATACTCGATACCAGTTCGATACCTCAAAAAAAATACAAATATACCTCCTTGTGCACAACGACTATCATAGCCGCAGTCTGGGGGGAGGGCCCCCAGATTGCGGCTATGATAGTTGTTGTACACAAGAAGGTATGCTGGGAGTTGTAATGCACAAGGAGGTATGCTGGGAGTTGTAGTGCACAAGGAGATATGCTGGGAGTTGTAGTGCACAATGAGGTATATTGGGAGTTGTAGTGGACAATGAGGTATGCTGGGAGTTGTAGTGCACAAGGAGGTATGCTGGGAGTTGTAGTGCACAATGAGGTATGTTGGGAGTTGTAGTGCACAATGAGGTATGCTGGGAGTTGTAGTGCACAAGGAGGTATGCTGGGAGTTGTAGTGCACAATGAGGTATGTTGGGAGTTGTAGTGCACAATGAGGTATGCTGGGAGTTGTAGTGCACAAGGAGGCATGCTGGGAGTTGTAGTGCACAATGAGGTATGCTGGGAGTTGCAGTGTTGCAGCAGCAGCCTTCCAATATAACAACAACTCTCAGCAGCAGGGTTCTTGAGTCCTGACAGCCCCACACTGTGCATGTTGACATGGCTGCAGCTGCAGGCAATGACAGCACTCTCCTCTCTTGACATCCTCTGTGCTGCTGGGACCTCCCCTATAAGATCAGCACACTCCTCTCCTGACATCCTCTGTGCTGCTGTGACGCCTGTATAAGATCAGCACCCTCCTCTCCTGACATCCTCTGTGCTGCTGTGACCTCTCCTATAAGATCAGCACCCTTCCTTTCCTGACATGCTCTGTGCTGCTGTGACCTCCCCTATAACATTAGCACACTCCTCTCCTAACATCCTCTGTGCTGCTGGGACCTCCCCTATACGATCAGCACCCTCCTCTCCTGACATCCTCTGTGCTGCTGGGACCTCCCCTATAAGATCAGCACCCTCCTCTCCTGATATTCTCTGTGCTGCTGTGACCTCCCCTATAAGATCAGCACACTCCTCTCCTGACATCCTCTGTGCTGCTGTGACCCTGTGACCTCCCCTATAAGATCAGCACCCTCCTTTCCCGGAAGGCCACGCAGCCACTGTCTAAAGGCCCTATTCCACCAAAACATCTGACGACAGATTATCTGCCAAAGGGCTCTATTCCACGGGACGAGCAGGGCAGATCAATGATGTAAACGAGCGCCGATCTGCTAGATCGCCGCTCGTTTACTGGACCTATTCCACGGCCCAATGATCGTTGAGCGAGGGCTGCAGGGACATCGTTACCGATGTCCTTGCAGCATACATTACCTGTCAGCTGACAGGCCACTCGGCCAATCACAGGGCGCGGCGGTCCCGGCCTATGATTGGCTGAGAGCTCCGTCAGCTGACAGGCCATGCTGAAGCTAGAGCGCGCGGGACCCGGGGAGGAAGACAGAGCGGAGGAGAAGCCCTGCAGGTAATGTATTGTGCTTCTCAAATCGTCGGTCGCCCGCCGCACAACGCTATTCCACCGTATCGATGCAGGGTGGGGGAACGATGATTTTAGGTCTGGCCCTAAATGAACGATCAGCTGATGACACGATCATCGGCTAATCGTTCTCTCTATTCCACCGAGCGATAATCGGCTGAATGGGGCCGATTCAGCTGATTATCGTTCCTGTGGAATAGGGCCCAAAGATTTGAAGCCAAACCCAGGAGCGGATTTGAAAAGAGGAGGGAAATCCAGTCTTTTCTTTATGACCTGTTCTCTATTTATAGTCTGTTTCTGGCTTTGGCTTCAAATCTTTGGCAGATATTCTGTCGTCAGATCTGTTGGTGGAATAGGGCCTTGAAGGGACTGTCACATTTTTGATAATTTTTTAATGAAAAGTAATAAGTACAAATAAGTCTGTTGGATGTTTTTTTTTTTTTTTATGTAGTGTTTCATTATTTTTTTCTAAAATGTATTGCTGCACAGGGGGCTGCCATGTTTATAGTGTCTGTGTGTAACGTCATTTCACGACACACACAGACACTATATGGCACCTCCACATCATTGAGAACCAACGGAGTCCTTCTGGTTCACTTACACTGGAGGCTCCGTCAGTGTGTACTGCGCATGTGCATAGACATGCGCAGTACACAGCTGCAGTACATGGGGCGGGTGGCGGTGCCATTTTCTTGAAGTCCCGCACGAGAATCGGGGAGGAGAGAGAGACCGCACAGTGAGTGGACAGGAGAACTGTGTGCAGCTCTCTCTCTCCCCCTCCCCCGCCGGAGGGGGAGAAGTTAAATAAACTTTTGCTTTTGGTGCCGGGACATTGCTGTCACCCAGCAATGTCCCGGTACCAGTCACCGCAGCTCTCTCCTTCTTTCCCCCAGCAGCAGCTCAGCAGCGTTCTGTGGGGGAACAGGCTTGGAGATGCTGCAGGGGGAAGATGGAGAGAGTAAGGCTGATCGCAGGGGGAGCAGGGCACAGCAGCGTCTGCTGTATGCTGCCCCCCCTGCGGCTGCCGGACCCGGGAGCGCCGGCATCACGATGGAGATGGGGACAGAGAGGAGGTGAGGGGATGATGGGGGTGACGGAGGAGGTGATAGGGCCGGATTTAGCATCAGGGATCTAATGGGGCAGAATAAACCTATGCAGACCTGAGAGGGATCAGGGCAGCTGTCAGTGAACCGGCTCGCGAGGAGTCTTGGTCTGCATTGGATTATTCTGCCCCATTAGACTCCCGATGCTAAATCCGGCCCTATCACCTCCTCCGTCACCCCCATCATCCCCTCACCTCCTCCGTCACCCCCATCATCCCCTCCTCTGTCACCCCCATCATCCCCTCACCTCCTCCGTCACCCCCATCATCCCCTCCTCTGTCACCCCCATCATCACCTCCTCTATCACCCCCATCATCCCCTCCTCCGTCACGCCCATCATCCCCATACCTCCTCTATCACCCCCATCATCCCCTCACCTCCTCCGTCACCCCCATCATCCCCTCACCTCCTCCGTCACCCCCATCATCCCCTCACCTCCTCTATCACCCCCATCATCCCCTCCTCCGTCACCCCCATCATCCCCTTACCTCCTCTGTCATCCCCATCATCCCCTCACCTCCTCCGTCACCCCCATCATCCCCTCACCTCCTCCGTCACCCCCATCATCCCCTCACCTCCTCTATCACCCCCATCATCCCCTCCTCCGTCACCCCCATCATCCCCTTACCTCCTCCGTCACCCCCATCATCCCCTCACCTCCTCTATCACCCCCATCATCCCCTCACCTCCTCTATCACCCCCATCCTCCCCTCACCTCCTCTATCACCCCCATCATCCCCTCACCTCCTCTATCACTCCCATCATCCCCTCCTCTGTCACCCCCATCATCCCCTCACCTCCTCTATCACCCCCATCATCCCCTCACCTCCTCTATCACTCCCATCATCCCCTCCTCTGTCACACCCATCATCCCCTCACCTCCTCTGTCACCCCCATCATCCCCTCCTCTGTCACCCCCATCATCCCCTCATATATATATACCTCTTTGTGTTTTGTGGCTCATTCCATTGTGGAAAGCCACCAGCTGGTGTAGGGAGTCTTAGAAGCAATGCTCCCTGGGAAAAAGTATACAAATGAGCTCTCCTCCAGGAGGTAGAAAACGGTGTCACCTATCAGTTACTTCTACAGCCTGAGGACTATACTCATCCTCTGTAGCTTCCGAAGTGACTCTGCTTAAAGAGCCAAGATTCTGCTAGCAGAGAAATGATCCAACTTCCATGGGGGAGAAAAACAGTACACATGCTGTATATGTAATATGTTGTACGCATCTTACTTTCCCAACTTTGCCGTGTGGTACAACCCCTTTAAGGAAAGTTAGGTGAACCAGTTTCACTTTACACCATGTTTGATAAATGTCAAACGTATAATGTCAAATGTATAAAACCAAACTGCAGCAAGGACAATTTTTATACAGTGGCGTAACTAAAAGCCCAAAGGTCCCCCTCCCCCACTACTATAAATGATGTTTCATACTTTGGGGTCTTGTTACCGATGTTGCTTTGAGGTGCTGGAGCTTCGTGTTACTCCCCTGCCCTTTCATTGACTATTTTACACTTCACTTTGGAAATAATGTAAGGGACATAGTACTTGGCTTAGCAGCAGATTATACTCCGCAATAAAGTGCCCCCTCCCATTCCCCCCGGCACCATTGTAATTCTCCTTACATCCATATTACTCACTTTTGGCAACTTACTTTGGAGCCTAAAAAAAACCTTTCTAAACGTAGTTAAGGAAAATGTTTAGGATACGTTCCCTGTATATGAAGTGTGCATGCTAATGGAAATCACACCAGACCTTGTTTTTTTTTTTTTTTTTAAATCCCGTTTCAATTGATCCTATAAATCCAAAGGATACTTTACATTATGTCATTTTTAGACGGTCCCCGGGGAAAATCCTAATGGAGAAATAGAGCTTTTTCAACACTTGTATAAAGCTTTTAGTATCCAGTTTCAGCCGTGATGTTAGAAATCACTCCACCACATGGTCTTTTGCTTTAATTTCCCTTCCTGACATAGTGCACGGTTCCCAGTAAGACTGGCTCATTGTGCGCCGACCGCCCGCTCCTGAGACGCTCTCTGAGTTCTATATTTTTTTTTACTACATAGATAGGTGACGTAAGAACATAAACTCCGGGTTCACACAAAGTGGTGGCGGGGGATAACGTCTTTGTTTAATTGGTAAATGGACGTGTTTCACATTTAACCCCTTAAAGGGCTCTTCTTTTGCATATACATGTTTCCCAGGGAGCAGTGCACCTAGGACTTCACTGCATTGAGCGCTTTTACTAGCAGCCGGCAGTGTTGTATTTGGCTGGTCTCCCTGAGATCAGTGATCTGTTTCTCTTATGGCTCTACTAGGCATTGCTCCCACCTAGCCAGAATCCTGCTCCACACTGATGAGGGGCAACACCCCGAAACAGCTGTATGTGGATGGATACCTGGCCTTGGTTTTCCCCTTGTCATTACATTGACTTATAGGGCCACTTAAAGGGGTAGTGCAGCGCTAAACAATTATTTACTAAATAGCACACATTACAAAGTTATACAACTTTGTAATGCAAGTTATGTTAGTAAATTGCCCCCTTTCCCGTGTTTCCCCCCACCCACACCAGACCTGGAAGTGTAGTGCTCTATACATACCTGCCTCTTTCCGACCCCCGTCCGCCATCTTGTGCCAATGATGTCATCTTCGGACGGACGGACGGCCGAACCGCTCCGACCGTCCCTAGTGCCGACCGCCCTCTGCCGCGTCATCAGCTGCTCAGCCGCGATTGGCTGAGCACCAGTATACAGATGACACAGACAGGCGCACAGTGACAGGTGACATCAGTATATAGATTACACAGTCAGGATTACAGTGACAGGTAACACCTGTATATAGATAACACAGACAAGCGTACAGTGACAGGTGACACCAGTATATAGATAACACAGACAGGTGTACAGTGACAGGTGACACCAGTATATAGATAACAGAGACAGGGGTACAGTGACGGGTGACATCAGTATATAGGTAACACAGATAGGCGTACAGTGACACCAGTATATAGATAACACAGAGAGGTGTCCAGTGACAGGTGACACCAGTATATAGATGACACAGACAGAAGTACAGTGACAGGAGACACCAGTATATAGATAACACAGATAGGCGTACAGTGACAGGTGACACTAGTTTATAGATAACACAGACAGAAATACAGTGACAGTTGACTCCACTATATAGATATCAGAGGTATACATAATAGCTGCTGCTAAGAACTCGACTGGTACACAGCAGAAGCATCAGCTTCTTTCCAGTCTGACACAGTGCTCTCTGCTGCCACCTCTGTCCATGTCAGGAACTGTCCACAGCAGTAACAAAACCCCATAGAAAACCTCTCCTGCTCTGGACAGTTCCTGACATGGACAGAGGTGGCAGCAGAGAACACTGTGTCAGACTGGAGAGAATACACCACTTCCTGCAGGACATACAGCAGCTGATAAGTACTGGAAGCCTCAAAATCTTTTAATAGAAGTACATTATAAATCTCTGGTACTATCTGCCACCAGTTGATTTTAAGGAAAAACATCAGGACAGCTCAATGATTGTGTAGACCTATAATACGGTAAGAGGGCAGAAGCTGGCCTCTTACCGGCAGGCATTTAACAGACTGAGGTGGCTTGTGTCTGCAGGTTGTGCGATTTATGGGCTGTGTTCTCTCCATGTATGTACTGATAATTACAGCACTAAACAACGCCCGGCCGTCCCTGTATAACAGTACTGTTCATTTTATTGAACATATTCCCATTCTCCGCATTGCTATCCTTTACCATTCATACAGCCATGATTTGCATTTTACCAATTTGCTTTCATCATTGTCTTCTGCCGGCTATAACTGGCACACACACAGTACCATAGAAAGTATAAGCAATTAACGCCAGCAGACGTACATTATCCCATTAACTCTTATGGCTCCTCTCCGCTGCATGCTTCTCATTGATATTCATAGATCGGCTTTCCCGGCTGCTAAGAGAATATACATTTCGAGGGACTTCACAAGGGATGTTTGTATTAAAGCAGCACATTAGATTCACTTGCCTGAAGGTTTTGGTATATTAAAAAGTAAATGGAGTGGTTGGTATTTCACCAAAGGCAACTGCTTGAAAGGAGCTCTGCGCATATGTACAACCACATTTACATAGGACAGATGTTTTACACAGCGTATTTTTCTGACACGTACAAGGGCATTATGATCCTCATTTTATATTCCAGGCTATGTTACTTTAGAATTCTTATCTTACATACAAGCAACATTTTAGATATGAAGTAAGTAACCTATTAAGGAGATAAACCACAATATAAATGGAATGTTCTACTCTCTAATATACATGGAGCTGTCTATAAGAAAGACTGTGTCTGCTTTCTACAGTAACCAATCACGGCAAAGCACTTTTTTTTAGCTGCACTGTGGTTGTTGCGGGACACTCTTTCTTAAAGCGACTCTGTACCCACAATCTGACCCCCCCCAAACCACTTGTACCGTCGGATAGCTGCTTTTAATCTGTCCTGGGGTCCATTCGGCAGGTGATGCAGTTATTGTCCTAAAAAACAACTTTTAAACTGGTAGCCCCGTGCCCAACGGCCGGGGCTTAGATTGTGTATGCATTAGGCTGGCACAACCGCTCTGTCCCTCCTCCATGCCCTCCCCATCATTAGATGAGTAACAAAGCCTGGTCACTTTTAGAAGTAAAAATATATGATCAACTGTTTAAATTACAGCCGGCACTTGTTGGCGAGGTCATACTATGTCATCACTGTAACATAATGGTATGGATAGTATAGTGTGGTGTTCCACAGTTAAGTGCTTTAGGTACTGGTCCCTTCAGTGGAAAAGAAGGTGCATTCTCTAGTTTGACCACAAGGTGCCAGTGTTATGTTTAAGCTTTATTATATGTTGCACAGCTGTAGTCACTACAGGGTAACTGTTTTTGTACCACACGGTCTGTGCTAGCCAATGAGAGATGCTCTTCTTTTTCTACCAATCCCTGCACTCTATACAGCCACACCACAACCCCTAGGGGACAGAGCAGTTTAGTCTAGAGTGTGATAGTAGACAGACACGTATGGAGAACGCAGAGACTTTCTTCCAAAAAGCTACATTTACAGACACTATGCAGTGCTAAACAACTAAGGGAGAACAAGTCAGAAATCACCCCAACCCACGGAGAGAACCTCTCTTAAAGGTACAGGGTGGTATCCTAGAAAGAGGAACTGACCCCGATAAAGCAAAGGATCTGCAATCAAGGTCTATGTACTCTATCTCACAGTGCAGGTGACACTGCGATACGCTCGGACACTTAGCTCAACTAAAGTAACCAAGACTGGGGCTTGTGCCACCCAGGTAGGACGGGTAACCTGACACTGCAGGGCAGAAGGTGGTTATAGCAACCTTTAGGTCGACACATGGGCACAAGTATTCTTCTTTCAAGTATTTCTTCTTCAAGTATTTCTCCTTACAAGTTCTGGCAGAGCACATTACTACACTGGGTTGGGGCTCTCCCGACAAACTCCTCCCTATTCTTCTATTCTACTCAACTGAACCAGTACTGATATTCTGCCTCAGCACTTCAGCATCTCTCAGCACAGATCTGTATCTCAAAAGTCACTTATTACTCTACTATCCTGTACTGTAAGAGACTGTTTTTTTGTAAAGATCCGTTTATTTATTCTACTGAGACTCAGTGATAATTGCACCAGCACCTATACACACAAGCTACAACATCTTTGGGTCATTTTCCCCTTTCTGTGGGTGGTGGTACGGCAGGTTACCGACCATTGGGGGTCAATACAGCCAGCCACATAAACTAAAAGCAGGTACCACACCATACCTGTGTGCTGAGTTAACACTGGCGTCACGACTATACCACCATTGGCTCAGCTGTATTCCAACCACCGACATAACATCATCCTGGCGGTTGGGCACCACACATACCGGTGCACACACCACAATAGTTTGGTTTCATATTGCTTTCTTATGAAACTTTATTTAGTAGTGTTATATGATATAATAGTCTTGTGGTTGAGCTCCACTGTTCAAAATTGATATTGGGCTGTAGTAGTCCTAGAGTTGGGCAAAGTATCGTATTGTTGGCAAGATTCCAGCAGGATTGCGGGAGGGTGGGAGAGTATCATTACGTTCCTGGAAAGTGCATCACAGGCAATTTCAGTAGTATGATTGTACTGTTCACAATTACCCATGTAGCTTAGGGCTACCGCTTTACCCTGCTGTGTTTTCCTCGTCTTTTCAGTGGAGAACGATCATCAGGGGAAAAATACTATTTGAGAAAAGTAAAACTGAAGGTATACTGCAATCTTGGTTTATTTTAGCTGCTCCAGATTTTAAGCCATGACGGAAATTACAATCATGTGAATGTTGAACAGAACAATGGAGAAGGATCAATATGTCCGTTTTTGGATCTATTCACATCTGCGTCATGAACTCCGACATGGTTTCCAACATGTTTGATGGCAAAAATAGCTCCGCATGCAACACAATTATTCCTTTCAGCTTAACAGAAACTACAAAATTATGGACCCCCTTAACGTATAATGGGGTTCATAGGGGATTGAGTATATCTGCTATTTCATAGATCGGGCACGGTGTTGTGGTTTCCATTATAAACCATCTACAGAGAATTTAGATCTAAACCTTAAAAAAGGCCATAGTACATATCCAACACCACAATATCCTTGCTCCCGGTTGTAACATACAGTGAGTGTGGACCCAGGCAGAGTTGGTGCAAGGCACTTGGGAAAAAGCTGGGTATGTTAACCAGCTGGGTATGGAATCAGACGGAGTTGGCGCAACACATTGGGGAATAAGCTTGGTATGCGTGGTCAGCAAGCCAGGTTGTCAGTAAGAGAGTCCAAGCAATGCCAGGAATGAGACGGGTATCATAGTTATACAGGGGAAGGGTCGAGGCATGCAGCTCCAGAGGCAGATCAGTCAATCCGAGTCATCGATAGGAGAGGCAGGGAGTAGAGATGAGGGTTAGGCAGAAAGTGTAATCCACAGAACAGGCATGGATTAGCATACACAGGAATAAAGTAGAAACAGAAGACAGATACAGTACCCTGCATGTCTTTGAATGCACAAATGCAACAATGCCCAGGCAGGTAATAGCAGGTGGGGCTGGTTTACTTAAGTGCAAATGGCTCTGGATTGTCAGACAGCAGTAGCAGATGGAGACAAGCTTCCTTGGTAGTGTACCTATGTAACTGGCAGGCAGAGAATGGGTTATATTGCCTCACTACACACACAGTACACTAGACACAGGGGTTAGCTAAGACATACTGAGTAGCTGTCCATAAGATAAGTTGAGCTAAGAATAAATAGAGAGGCTGTCAAGGACTCAAGAAGGTAAAAGCTTCTGAAATAGGAGATCAAGGAGTTAACAGGAAAAGACAGCTGGAGGTAATACTAAAAGAGGCTGTGTGTGTGAGTGAGAGAGAGAGAGAGAGAGAGAGAGAGAGAGAGATAAAGAGTTTGCCAGGTGCCCTTCTCACAGCCAGGAAAGGGACATCACTTCTAAAGACATTGGGAATATTTAGTTCGGGAACCCAAGTGGATGGACTTGAGTATGTTTGCTGGCAGAATTAACTTAGGCCTCTGTATTGTCTATTTCCGAGGGGTAAGATGTACAAGGACCCCATGGCACTTCTAGGAACCATAAGTAGTTGATTTCAGCCTGGCCTAGATACTTAAGCAGAAAGGTCTCTAGCTGACAAGGAGTGAAAAGACTCAAGCTCCATTGGGAACGCCAGTATCACAGTACCCACCAACGTCTCACTTGTAGTGACAAACTGAGGTCTGAGGCAGACCATCTTTCCACATACCAGCACAGTAACCCATTCAAGGCCGCCAGTATTAAGAACTGTATTAAGGTTATGAGTAAAGAAGTTATTGTTACACTGCCTCCCTCCTTGTCGCCCTGTTGTCCGATCCACCTGCACCATCGAAAGCAGTATCAGAGATTGGCTTTGGGGAAACTACAGGTCTACACCACCGACCACTTTTAACACTGGGGCAGCCTCTAAAACCTCTACAGTGGCCCCCAAAAAGAGAGAGATTACAGGGAAGCACCAGAGAGTAGTCTGCTCCTGCAGAAGCCCTGGTGCCCATCTGAGACTATAACAAGTCTGTGAGTAAGTCTGCTGTGCACCACAAAGTCCAGCCGTCTCGCATGTAACAGCACCACTCTCACTTTGCAGCTCTTAATGCATCCCCTCATTGTAGAGCTCAGCTGTGGTGTCCCACCATGGGTGTTGCTAGTAGATACACCCTTTGCAAAAGCCTGTACTGCAAGTGTAAGTGGTGATGTAGTTATACTTAGGTTTTGCCACTAGATGTCGCTAGTATATATATCTTGTACCTAGTTGTTGCCCAGCTGTAGTACTCAAGGGGTTATTGTTGTTTGTGACTTGTGCACCAATGAGAGCTCTTTTTTCTTCTCTACCTATCTCTTTTCTCCTTTCTTCTCTTGAACTCTTTTCTCACCCACTCACAGCAGGTATTACATACCCTGTAAGAGGTAGTCACATGGAGAGAGGAAGTGTTAGTGAGTCTAACCGTTAAGCAGAACAGACACACATGGGAAGCACAGCCACCCATTTCTTGAAGGCAACTTCTACACACTATGCAGTGTTAAACACTCTCGGAGAGGACAAGTGAGGGATCATCCCAGCCCACGGCATGAACAAGTCTAAAGGTGCAGGACGGTATGCTATAACAGAGGAACTGATCCAGATAGAGCAAAGTTGCAAGTATCCTACGTACTCTATCTCGCAGCGTGGGTGTAATCAGAAAACTCTGAGCACTCTGCTGAACTCAGGTAACAAGGTCTGGGGCTTTTGTCACCCTCTAGGACGGGTCACCCGACACAGGTGGGCAATAGATGGTGCAAAGACCAAAGAGTCAAAACACAGGCACAAGTATTCTATCTACTCTCAAGTTTTCTACTTATTCTACTTCTAAAGTTCCGATTGAGCACAGTACTACAAGGGGGTTGGGACTCTCTTGACATCCTTGACAACCTTCTCTATTTCTACACCTGCAACCAAGCCAGCACAACTATCCTACCTCTAAAGCTCTCAACACAAGTCTTGTCAGTTAAGTCCAGAGTTTATTGTCAAGTCAAAAGTCTATTGTGTATCTCTGTATCAAGTATTTCTACTGTAAAAGAGAGTTTACTTGTTGTAATAGGACTCAGTGATTATTATCCAAACACCTACACAGTAACAACACCTTCCGTGTCTTCTCCCCTTTCTGTGGGTGATGGTACCGATAGTCCGGGTGGGTCACAACTCCACTCCGGACCACCGTGATAAGCGCCCAAGGGACCCCCTCACATCCCGGCAGGTCACGACCACAGGGGAAAGGGTATAGCCAGCCTCCCTAAAATAAAAGGTGTGCCACTATACCTTTGTGCCCAATCGGCACTGGCGTCACGAAAACGCAACATCTGGCTGAGCTATTCCCCAACCAACCATCACAGAAGTGGCCTCACACGTTACCATCTAGCAAGTGACCAGTCAAGCCTCACACCGGGGCTTCACCACACAGCGCTACAAAGGAGAGGCCTAGCCACTTACAGCCTATACTACTACCACCATCATCTTCTTCACAAACCCTCTCACTTTCTTCCAGGTACCCCGGCATGTGACATACCTGCAGCTCTATTCAAAACAAAGGAGCTGCGGGTCGATATAGAGATCGCTAGGGGGTACAGAGGTCGTTCCTCCCGTGATCCCTTAATTGTTCCCTATCCTGTGGATATACCCCTTTAAGGCTATGTTCCTGCTGCGTCTGCAATTATCAATAGACCAATGTATTTTCCTGCTAAAACACATATTAAAAAAGCCACATAAAAGCATAAAAGAGTTTGAAATTGGTGAGGTCCTGTACAGACCTTACATGCTGTTACCTGACTCCAATGAGCAATAAATAAAACTATATTGTGATCCCTTGTATGTTTGGATCGTTCTTGTATGTTCGGTGCTCGAGATCACAGGTCTGAGTGTTGACACGGAGTCACTTTGTTAACTCATTTGCATAAATGTTGACATGGTGTCTGGCTTCATTAGTGTCAGCTCTGTGTGTGTATACGTGTGAACATTGATGTGAATGGTGTTGTTGTTAAGTCAAGTTATTATCAGCTTATGGCAACCCAGTGGATGTCTGCCCTGTGTCCTGAGGCCAGGGGACCGAGCGTTCATAGCTTCATGTGCTCAGCGGTTGTTAGGGTACCAAGCCAAGGTGCGGCAGGTCTTCCTCTGTTGTAATTTCCCTCTGCCTCTCCCAGCGTGATGTCTTTCTTCTCTTCTTTTTCTTCTTCTTCTCCTCCCTTATGGAGGGAGATTTTGCATGCACTATAATGGGCAATGGGTGCGGGCCCGGTGTGTCACCCAAATAGTTTGGCAGGGTGTATAGGCAGGGCCGTTTCTGCCATGAGGCGGAATGAGTATTCCGCCTCAGGCGGCAGATTTTGCGCCCCTGCAGGGGGCGGCAAGATCTTCACCGCTGTCATTTTAGTTAAGTTTAACTTAGCTAAAATGACAGCAGCAGTCGCAGCCCCACCACACATCTTGCTGCCCGCGCTCCCCGGCATCCCCACGCACTGCCGGGTTCCCTGTCCGACGTCACCTGGAGTGTTGCCCAGCGCTCTGGTAAGTGCCGGGACACTGCTATCACACAGCAATGTCCCGGCACCTATCACCGCTGCTGCTCTCTCTTTCCTTCTCCCAGTAGCAGCTCAGCAGCGTTCAGTGCTAGAGACAGGAGACGCTGCTGGGGAAAGAAAAGAGACAGCGCAGCGCTATCTCCCTTCTTCCCCTGCAATCCGCGCCGACAGTGACGGCCCCCCATAGCCGCCCAGGAATCCACACCGGCAGCTGCAGGCCCCCAACAACCCCGCACCCGGCAACCGCATACGACCCGCCCCCCCATACCACCACCAGAATCGGCAGCGGTGCGCGCGCGCGGGGGGGGGGGTCGGGGTTTGGTCGCTGATTGTCTGTTCAGTGGGGGGCGGCTGTAGCCCAGGTAAAAGCCTGGAAATGGCTGTGTGTATAGGGATCTGGACATTGCTGTGACTAGTTACCAGGTCACTGTCTTTAACCCTGTCATGGGTCACTATCTTTAACCGTACGTCATTGGTCTCTAAGGTGCTATGAAGCCCGCTCCGGAGCGGAGTATGCTTCATATCAGGTGGGCAGCCGACTGCAATGAGCAGCCGGGCCTTCACCATTAATGACAGGCTGCAGCGATCGCGGCGTTTAAGTGTAAGTGACAGAAGCAGCTTCTGTCACTTACCAATCGCTGTATCGGACCGCCAGAGGTCTCCTACCTTCCTCCGTGCAGTACTATCGGCGATCTTCTCATTGAGTCTGCCACAGGCAGGCTCAATCAGCCGAGCGCCTATTACACTGATCAATGCTATGCCTAACGTAAAATTGAAAATTGGTGTGGTCCACTGGGTCATTTTGGGTTTGGTCCTCAAAGGGTTAAAACTTGTCTTGATGTGGCTATGGGGTTGGCTCAACAGATCAAGGGATGGCAGGTGATTGGAAGGAGGAAGAATTTGTATGGGGACACTGGCCCTTTAAGAATCAGGAAGGGAGTGCACCTGCACAGTTCAATACCTTACAAATTACAAGCACCCAGAAGTGCAGTAGGCTCTGAAAGAAGTCTATGGGTGCCAAATTATGGACTATAGAATAGAGGATAGCTAGCTGACCAATGGGGGTTCTAATGGTTAGACCCCCCACCAGTCAGCTAGCTATCTTTACAATAAGGCATTTGACTCCCGGGGGCTGGAGAAGTTGGACGCCGCCCCAGGGAGTCCTGCAAAACCTGGCAGCCCTAGGCCGCCATCCAACCTTTACCTCTGCCGTGAGTCTTGGGATTGGTGGGGGTCCCTGCAGTTTGAATAGAGTGGCTGATTAGCTTCATTTACTTTCTATGGAGCTGCTGGAGATAGCTGAGTACAACAACTCCTATAGAGACTGAATGGAGATTTGGGAGATCCCGGGGGCTCCAGCTTTCGGACCCCTCAGATCTCACCCTTAGCCCTATAATGTGGATAGGGGATGAGTTAAATAACATCAGAATACCCCTTTAATCAAAAACCTACTGAGCCCCATGACATTGAGGGAGTCTACCGCACAGACAGTATCCAAGCTGTATAGAAGCCCTGTGTATAGGTTATATCCATACTGTATATAAATCTCACAGTAAAACATAAAGTACTTATATAAGAAAAAAACACTATAAAATAATACAGCATCCTATGTAAATATCCATCCGCATTCATGTACACAGTATACTTTACAAATACATTCACCCCCATATTCTTTTAAATCATCTTTGCTGCGACAAAATCCGAATAAATGTATCCGTCCAGTGTGTAAACCTGCGGTTCTTTCCTCCTGTTATAAATTTTGGCCATTTCCTGCTCGCCTGGCTTGAAAATATATATTCCATTATGCAGCAATCCCTGAAAGATACAGTTTTATTACATATATTTTATGGTTTCAATCAATTTTGATGACATGCAAAAATATGCAAATAGCCCCCAGTGTGCAAGGGAAGCACAGCGTGATTTGTTTTTAGTTAAATCACAGCTCGCTGCAACTTCTTATATGTTTAGCAAACGGGAACATGGAAGATCTGTCCGCATACATATTAATGCATACAAGCTTTTTTTTTTTGTACATTGCAGACATGCAAATGAATCATATAAAACAATAAAACAGGCGTCTTCAAATGATTTTATTATAATTTTTTTTTTCCATGCAAATCGGCCATGATCCAGTTTGATGCATACGGCTCAAAATTAAAGCAGTTAGTCAGATAAGAGAATGCACATGTTCCAGATGGCGGTGTAAATGAAGATGGCACAACACCTATATTACGGCATTAATCTTTTTTTTTTTTTTTTTCCCCCCTTCCCACAGACGGCCTTATTAATGGTGTAATAAAAGAAAAGGAAAACATGATTATTAAAAAAAAAAAAAAAAAAAAATTAAAAATTTAAAAAAATTACAAGGCAATGGCATTTTTTTTTTTAAATAATGAAAATAAAAAAAGTTGAACTGAAGAATGTATCCAAATACTATAGAATACAAAAGGAAAGGGTTAATTCATTTGTAAAATTAGTTGCTATGGAGAACAATGATGAGAGGAAGAAGAAACAAGAGAAGCACGGAGCTCATTGTGTATTGTCAGGTAAGTACTGTGATCACAGCCACTCTTCCAGTATACCTGAACACCTTGGGGGGATTTTACGCCTGTTTTCACAATTTTTTTTACACAAAGTTCACTGTGCAAAAATTATCTTTTTTTTTAAGGCTCATCTAAACCACAGTCACATCCTCATTGTTGTGAGGGCACAACTCCCGTGTATGCCTTCAGTAGTAACAGAGCAGTCACTTTCCCCCTCCTTGGTGGCACCTCAATGATCCACTGATTATGCCAACATTGTATCACAGAAGAGAAGTCCAGCACCTCGGTGTAATTCCAATACTTACATCTTTATTGCATACAAGCAAAATACTCCATAGCCCTTCATCCAAGATGTGTTAGGCTTGCAGGCTCTTAGTCATTATACTATGACAATGGGCCTGCGAGCCTGAAACATGTTGGATTAAGGACTATGGAGTATTTTGCTTGTATGCAATAAAGATGTAAGTATTGGAATTACACCGATGTGCTAGACTTATCTTCTATGCCATAATCAGTGGAGGGGGCTGGACTTATCTTTTATTTTGAGCACAAATTGGGCCGGTTCTGCCAGACGGTGAATCCGAGCACAGCTGGATTATTTCCTGCTGTAATGCTGAGTGGCTAAATCGTTCCAGTTTATAAACATTGCATCATGCTGAGGTGTAGCACTAGGGGTATTGCAGTTGTATTACACCCTTCGCAAAAGTCTGTCCTTTTTGTATTCTTATTGTGGTAAAAGTAGTACTAAAAGTTAGCCACCAGTCGCTGTTTATGTATATGTATATGGAAGCTGCACAGCTGAAGGCTCGTAAAGGGTTATTGTGTTTATGTGTTACCAGAATCTGTAGACCAGTAGGATTTCTGCTTTCTTTTTTCCTATCATCTCCCTCTTTTCTTTTTCTGTTGCACTCTTTCACCCAATCACGGCGCACCATACATGCTGTAGAGGAAATTAGTCCCATGGGTGGGGGAGGAGCAGGAGTCTTCCAGTCTGAACGTTGTGGAGGAGGGACACAAGCCAGATAGCTCTCCACAGTGGTCCTATCTGGGCCCTGGCCCTCTGCCAGGTCCCCATACCTAGTGAGTCTTAGTACCCCGCATGGGAAGGACGCAAGACAGCACACTGCTACCAACTTCTTCACTACTTACACTCTAAAGCACTATGCACTTAGGACTAGCCAGAGAGAACCTCAACCTATGCCGTGGACAAGGAGAAGTCACAGAGCAGGACAGTATCCATACTAGAGCCACAGAGCCAGTAACTAATCCGGACAGAGAAAAGTTGCAGTAAGCCTATAAACTCCATCTCGCAGCGCAGGTGTCAGCAGGGAACCCTCAGCATTCCACTCATCCCAGATTACAAGGTCTGGGGCCTGTGTCACCCATTAGGAAGGTTCAGCCGAGTCTAGTGGGCATAAGGTAGTGTGAAGACTGAAGTCAAAGGTCAATACACGGGCACAGATGTTCTTCATATTCTTATTCTTCTTATTCTTCTTACAAGTATTTTACCTCATCCTCCAACATCCTGGCAGAGCACATTACTACATGGGTTGAGACTAGGGATGAGCGAACCGAACCGTAACAAACCAGATTTGTTACGAACTTTGCAAAAAGTTTGGTTCGGCACCGAACTTTGAGAAAACTCGTTGCAAATCTGGTAAAAATAACAAAGGCGTCGCAAAATTGTACTTTTTTCACAGAAAAGACCAGGATACAAGGGATTTTTACTCCTATAATCCCTTGTATCCTGGTTTTCTGTGAATATCAAGATGTGTGATGTCACCCCTGTTAGGGTGAGACAGCTGTCTGTGAGTATTAACCAAGACACATGGAAGCAACTTCAGTGTTCAAGCTTATCGAATTTATTAAGGGAAAATGAGTTCATATCTTTACAATAAGGTTAAAAAAATAGGAGAACCCTGTTTAGCCGCAACAACAAAAAGTTTTTTTTTTTTTTTTAAAGTAAAAAAAAAAAGTTCCAACACTGTCCAAGAAAAAAAAAAAAAGCCCCCAAAAAAGTCCCATCACTGTCTGAGAAAAAAAAAAGTCCCATCGGCTGCCCCATCACTGCACAGTTGTGTAGAAAAATGTTGGCGACTCATTGGGATTCTTGGTGTCCAAGACCGTGTACCGTGTACCCGAGTGCTGATGTCTGCTCCTTTAATTATGGGCAAGGGCAGTACATGTCTGTTACTGCCCATTGGGTCAACATTCCCCCAAAAGACCACCAGAAAGTTAGCCCATTCTTGCCACTGTCATCCCCCCGGTGCTTTAGGGGGCCAGTTCTGCACAAGTTCTGCCTCCACCAGCTTGCAACCATCCATCGCATTGACTGCAGTCCAACCTGCCCCAGTGTCTTACCAACGATGTCAGGCCCGGCGCTCTCAGGCTGTCCTCCATTTTGTGAGCCTGGGTGAACGGAGCCACAGTGGGCAGGAGCTCCTCCGGACCATCAGGGAGGAGGAGATATATGAATGGCTGACCCAAGGTCAACTAAAGGTGGGAAGTGTTGTATCCCACAAAGGGAGGAACCTTTTCTCTGCAGTGCAGCAGGGAGGGGTGCGTCATACACCTTGTATGGCACATGTGATAAACCTCATAGTGCACAGGTTTCTTCGAACATGGCGTGCCAATTGTTGATCCCTTTTGAGGACGCGACTCTGTGAACAGGCATCAACGACATCATCCCACTCGTCCGTGTTCTTGAAAGTGCGGTGAACAACATCATCAACAAGGAATCCCAGACCACCACTCCAAGACTGAACATCCTCCTCCTCTTCCTCCATGATTAGTCTGTTCTCAATCATACTGGCCTGGGTGCAATCAGGTATTGCCTCCTCCTCCTCCTCCTTAAATAGTCTGTTCTCAATCATACTGGCCTGGGTGCAATCAAGTGCTGCTGCCTCCTCCTCAAATAGTCTATTCTCAACCATACTGGGCTGGGTGCAATCAAGTGGTGCCCCGTCCTCCAATAGTCTCTTTTCAACCATACTGGGCTGGGTGCAATCAAGTGCTACTGCCTCCTCCTTCTCCGTCAATTTTCTGTTCTCCACCTCACTGGGTCCAATACAGTACTATTACTGCTGCTGGTTCCACTGTCAAATGTCTGTTTTCCACCCTACTGGGTCCAAAGAACTTTGTGTCCTATGCCTCGTGTAATTACTTCCACCTTGGCTAATTTTTTTTTACTATTTTTGCACTTTGATTTTTTCCCCTTTTTTCTTTGTAATAGCAACTGCAACTATACCCTATCACACTCCCACTATTGTAGCTGCAATTATTAAGCCGTTATTGCAAGATTCGGTTTAGGTTTGGTTCGTACGAATCCGAACTTCGCGAAAGTTCGCCGGATCGAACCAAACCGAACTTTTCAAAAGTTCACTCATCACTAGTTGAGACTGTCACGACACCCTCCTCTCTGCTACTCTACTTCTTGTCACAACACCACTTTATCCCACACTGCACTTATACCACAGATCTGGTCGTTCTATTATCAAGTGTATTGTGGAACCTGTATTAATTGCTGCACATTTACAAGTAGTAAACTACTCAACTTTATTTCAAGAGTCGGTAATTATTCACCACCACCGATACAGCACACACACCGCATCCTTGGGACATTCTCCCCTTTCTGTGGGTGGCGGGTCCTACAATCTCGGAGGGTCAATACACCACTCTGGCCACCCGTGACGACATCATCTGTGACACTATACCAAGGGACCCAGTGGCGGATTAAATGTACCCTGGGCCCTGGGCTGTCCACCCAACCTGGCCCCCCCCCCCAGTCAATTCGCCCACATTATAATCTGCTACTGCGCCCCCCCCCCCCACTGTCCCCAATAAACACTGCCTGCCTCCCCTCCCTGCTGGCCCCAATAAACATAATTTTCGGTCCCTTGCTGCTACCCCCAGTAAGCATTGCCCACCCCACCTCCACTGCCCCCAATAAACATATTGCCACCTCACCTGGTCCCCTGATGTTGCCCCCCCAAGGTCACAGCAGCACAGAGGATGTCAGGAGGGGAGGGTGCTGATCTTATAGGAGAGGTCACAGCAGCACAAAGGATGTCAGGAGAGGAGGGTGCTGATCTTATAGGAGAGGTCCGAGCAGCACAGAGGATGTCAGGAGAGGAGGGTGCTGATCTATAGGGGAGGTCACAGCAGCACAGAGGATGTCAGGAGAGGAGGGTGCTGATCTATAGGAGAGGTCCGAGCAGCACAGAGGATGTCAGGAGAGGAGGGTGCTGGTCTTATAGGGGAGGTTGCAGCGCCCAGCAGCACAGAGGATGTCAGGAGAGGAGGGTGCTGATCTATAGGGGAGGTCCCAGCAGCACAGAGGATGTCAGGAGAGGAGGGTGCTAATCCTATAGGAGATAGTCCCCCTTTATAGATGGTCTCCCTCTTTCCCCTCTATAGATGGTCCCCCTCTTTCCCCCCTTATAGATGGTCCCCCTCTTTCCCCCTCTATAGATGGTCCCCCTCTGCCCCCCTTATAGATGGTCCCCCTCTGCCCCCCTTATAGATGGTCCCCCCTCTTTCCCCCTTTATAGATGGTCCCCCTTTCCCCCTTTATAGATGGTCCCCCTCTTTCCCCCTTTATAGATGGTCCCCCTCTTTCCCCCCTTATAGATGGTCCCTCTCTCCCCCCCTATAGATGGTCCCCCTCTTTCCCCCCTTATAGATGGTCCCCCTCTTCCCCCCTATAGATGGTCCCCCCTCTCCCCCTCCCTTATAGATGCTCCCCCCTCTCCCCCTCCCTTATAGATGGTCCCCCCTCCCTTATAGATGGTGCCCCTCTTTCCCCCCGTATAGATGGTCCCCCTCTTTCCCCCTTTATAGATGGTCCCCCCTCTTCTCCCCTTTACAGATGGTCCCTCTCTTCCCCCCTTATAGATGGTCCCTCTCTTTCCCCCCTTATAGATGGTCCCCCTCTTTCCCCCTCTATAGATAGTCCCCCTCTTTCCCCCTTTATAGATGGTCCCCCTCTTTCCCCCCTTATAGCTGGTCCCCCCTCTTTCCCCCCTTATAGATGGTCCCCCCTCTTTCCCTCTTTATAGCTGGTCCCCCTCTTCCCTCTCCCCCCTTATAGCTGGTCCTCCTTTCCCCCCTTATAGCTGGTCCCCCTCTTTCCCCCCTTATAGATGGTCCCCCTCTTCCCTCTCCCCCCTTATAGCTGGTCCTCCTTACCCCCCTTATAGCTGTCCCCCCCTCTTTCCCCCCTTTATAGATGGTCCCCCTCTTTCCCCCTTTATAGATGGTCCCCCCCTCTTCTCCCCTTTATAGATGGCCCCCAGTCAGTAAATAACACAAAAATAACAAAATACAACTCACCTACCCTGCATTCCCCCGTCGATCCTCTCTCCTTCTGCAGTCTCCGGCTGAGCGCGGCTGCCGGGGGTGTCCTGTCCTCTCCCCGGCAGCGCGCGCATCACACAGCTCCTAGTGCCGCCTGGGACCTGACTTCCGGTACGTGCGCTCCCAGTACCAGAAGTCAGGGCCCCAGGCGGCACTAGGAACTGTGTGATGCGCGCGCTGCCGGGGAGAGGACGGGACACCCCCGGCAGCCGTGCATCAGCCGGAGACTCTTGTGACCGCAAGCGAAACAATGCTTGCGGTCACAAGAGTGCAGTGGCGAGGGGAAGGGGGCCTCCCGGGCGGCATTATAATGTGGGCGGCGTGGCATGGGCCCCCCCGGAGCCTCGGGCCCCGGGCGGCCGCCCAAACCGCCTACATTATAATCCGCCATTGAAGGGACCTGGTAGCAACCCGACAGGACACCGACCACAGGAGAAAAGGGTACAACCGGCCTTATACACTAAAAGCCGGTGTGCCATCACACCTGTGTGCCCACCAGGCACTGGCGTCACGTGACAACATAATAAGGTCCGGCTGTATCTCGGCCATCCACCACAGGAGTGGTGTCACACCACAACACCTAGCAAGTGACCGGCTGCTCCTCCAATATAACATCACACCGGGGGTACACCACAATGTCACCTTTGCATCAGTGGTTTTAAAAATTGTGCATTACTGCAGGTGCTTATCTAGAAAAGAGCATTGATACATATTAATGAGGTTTTCCAGAATAAAACAATTGGCAGCCTATCCCCAGGAATAGGCTGTCAATAGTTGACGGGCGGGCACCCACACCTGACACCTTGCACAACAGTAAGAATGGAGCTGGAAGCAATAGGAGCCTTGGCTGCAGTACCCTGGCATTACCATTAAACAGGAAACTGAGCCAAATGCTTCTGACTCTGCTCTCACTGTAGTGTGACAATCGAACAGCTGATCAGCATCAACTATTGATGTCTTGTCCTGAGGATAGGCTATTAATTGTTTTTTCTAGACAGCTCCTTTAAAGGGGCTGTTCACCATTTTTTTCCCCCTTAAAATCAACTGTTGCCAGAAAGAGATCTGTAATGTATTTCTATTTAAAAATTTCAAGTCTTCCAGTACTTATCAGCTGCCGTATATCCTGCAGGAAGTGGTGTATTCTTTCCAGTCTGGAGAGTAGAAGAGGGTTGCAATGGGGATTTGCAACTGCCCTGGACAGTTCCTGACATGGACAGAGGTGGCAGCAGAGAGCACTGTGGCAAGCTGGAAAGAACACTATCGTTCAAAAGTTTGGGGTCACATTGAAATGTCCTTATTTTTGAAGGAAAATCACTGTACTTTAAACTAGTCCTAACATTAATCAAATACACTCTACATTGCTAATGTGGTAAATGACTATTCTAGATGCAAATGTCTGTTTTTTGGTGCAATATCTACATAGGTGTATAGAGGCCCATTTCCAGCAACTATCACTCCAGTGTTCTAATGGTACAATGTGTTTGCTCATTGGCTCAGAAGGCTAATTGATGATTAGAAAACCCTTGTGCAATCATGTTCACACATCTGAAAACAGTCTAGCTCGTTACAGAAGCTACAAAACTGACCTTCCTTTGAGCAGATTGTGTTTCTGGAGCATCACATTTGTGGGGTCAATTAAACACTCAAAATGGCAAGAAAAAGAGAACTTTGATCTGAAACTCGACAGTCTATTCTTGTTTTTAGAAATAAAGGCTATTCCATGCGAGAAATTGCTAAGAAATTCAAGATTTCCTACAACGGTGTGTACTACTCCCTTCAGAGGACAGCACAAACAGGCTCTAACCAGAGTAGAAAAAGAAGTGGGAGGCCGCGTTGCACAACTAAGCAAGAAGATAAGCACATTAGAGTCTCTAGTTTGAGAAACAGACGCCTCACAGGTCCCCAACTGGCATCTTCATTAAATAGTCCCCGCAAAACACCAGTGTCACCATCTACAGTGAAGAGGCGGCTGCGGGATTTTGGGCTTCAGGGCAGAGTGGCAAAGCAAAAGCCATATCTGAGACTGGCCAATAAAAGAAAATGATTAAGATGGGCAAAATAACACAGACATTGGACAGAGGAAGACTGGAAATAGTGTTGTGGACGGATGAATACAAGTTTGAGGTGTTTGGATCACAAAGAAGAACTTTTGTGAGACGCAGAAGAAATGAAAAGATGCTGGAAGAATGCCTGACGCCATCTGTTAAGCATGGTGGAGGTAATGTGATGGTCTGGGGTTGCTTTGGTGCTGGTAAGGTGGGAGATTTGTACAGGGTAAAAGGGATTGTGAATAAGGAAGGCTATCACTCTGCACCGCCATGCCATACCCAGTGGACAGCGCTTGATTGGAGCCAATTTCATCCTACAACAGGACAATGACCCTAAACACCTCCAAATTGTGCAAGAACTATTTACAGCAGAAGCAGCAGCTGGTATTCTATCATAGGTAATGGAGTGGCCAGCGCAGTCACCAGATCACCACCCCATTGAGCTGTTGTGGGAGCAGCTGGACCGTATGGTACGCCAGAAGTGCCCATCCAACCAATTCAACTTGAGGGAGCTGCTTCTAGAAGCGTGGGGGGCAATTTCTCCAGCTTACCCCAACAGATTAATAGCTAGAATGCCAAAGGTGTGCAATGCTGGAATTGCTGCAAAAGGAGGATTCTTTGACAAAAGCAAAGTGTGATGTAAGAACAATGTTATTTCACATACAAATCATTATTTCTAACCTTGTCAATGTCTTGACTCTATTTTCTATTCATTTCACAACGTATGGTGGTGAAGAAGTGTGACTTTTCATGGAAAACACAAAATTGTTTGGGTGACCCCAAACTTTTGAACGGTAGTGTAACTTTCTGACACCAGTTGATTTAGAAGAAAAATATATTCCTGAGTACCTCTATAAATGAATGCAATTGCATTGATTAGTATAAGTAATCTAATGATTTTTTTTTGGGGGGGGGGGGGGAATCTAAAAAAAAATAAAAGTTTCCAAAAGGATAAGAAAGTTTGCCCCAATGATTTTTGCTTGTATAATATATCAGATAAGATAGGATACAAAACAAATGAAAAGTCCCATCTGTCCCATTTCCTTTTTTCTTTTTTAAAGTTACTAAAATATAACAAACAGGACTGTGTTACAAATATGCCCGAAAAAAAGAAGAAGAAACAATTTATTTGATATATTTTCTTGAAATGAGTCGTGTTTGACATTAGATGCAAGTGATGCACATAGGCCTGATACTGATATTTGGAGTTGTTTAAGGCTAGGTATACACTGTGTTTTTGCAATTTGTTTAACCTATACGTTTTATGGAAAAAAAAACTGATGCAAAAAATGGATACAATTGTGTGTCATCCGTTTGGATCCGTTTTCCATTGACTTCCATTAAAAAAAAAAAAAACGGATGAAAACAGATGCGTTTTTTTTTAAACGTACAGAAAAGTAGTGTCAACACTGCTTTTCCCTAAGGAACTTACAGAAGGATGAAGCAAAGTAAGCAGACGCCTGGTGCTACACTAGGAGCAGCGGACCGGCAGAGTCGTCTACCTTTTGCACCTCTATGGTGAATTGGTAGTGGTCTCCCACATGATGCTTCAATAAAGGAAGATGAGAAGATCGGTGAGTGCTGTGACTTGTTTCTTCTGTGTTGTCTTATCAATTTAGAGAATACATGGATATAAAGGTATAGATGCTCAGCCTGATAGTATTTAATAAGAGGGAAGAATGTAAGCCTTGTTATTCTGTGACACTCTGGTGTCAGAAAGGGTGGTGGACGCCATGCTCTTAGGCCTTGTTCACATGTCCATGGCCACTGATCAGGAAGACTTTCACGAGGCTTTAGGAAACATCAGTGTTTCTTTGCCTTAAAAACCCCTAAAGGGTATCTGCGCCCAATAGAAGCCTATGGCTCCGAAAATTTACCTGGATTTTCTGAACAGGTGAGTGGCCGATGGCTGTGTAACATGTATATCCCTATAGCACTAAATAATAAAAAAAATATTAACGTGATTAAAAAAGTCAAGAGATTGATCAGTTTTGTCCAATGGACTTCTCTAATCACTTATTGTACAGATTGACATAGTAACAGAAGAGGCTTCTTTTTTCTTTGTCTAATGTCAGTTCCTGTCACCAAAGGACACCCCAGAAACATGGCGGAATCTAGTACTATACTACAAGGACACTATGCCTGGACTCATTTTATGAGCATTACTTTCCCAGTTCCAATCATTGGGCACTTGTTATATGAATATAAAGTAGCATTGTTTCTCTTTGACAGTATACTTTTAGCATAGTGTTACTGCTGTGTTATCATTCTGCCTTCCGCACCAGATAGACCTTCCAATCGGTTTGGTGGCACCACTACGTTGGTAGCACGTGTCATTAGTCTGGGCTTTGAGCATTAAAATTTAGAATAAATCAGGGGTCATCGGCATAAATGGGTACAGAGACACTTAGAGAACCTTCTATTGCAATTACAATCAAGGCTTTGAGGAAATTTTTGCTGCTTTTCCATGATGGAGACTCCAGAACAGCAGCCAACCATTACTCAAATGGCTCAAATCTAAATCGGTGCCCATACCGGAGCCGAAAACTGATTCCATGTCACAGTCAGAGAAATTTAAGGCTGGAAATCCATCTGCCAAGACGACGTCTCTCCAACAGACCAGATGCACGACGAGGACGAATGGAGCCGTTTTAGTAAATTCGATGCATAGTTAACGTTTTCTCTTTCCGTTGATTAAAATTTTCCTATTTACACCAAAGATCTGCTTTTTTCCCCCTCGAACCGACGCAATTAAAATGTATCTATTAATTTATAAATATTATACCAATAATGCGTGAACGGAAAGGCGTGCGGCCATCAATCTCCCCTAATCACATGCACGATTACCATTCTACAGCAATTAGAGCCGAGCAGCAGGGCTATAAATTATGAACGGCTATAGGAGGACCTGGATGGTAATAGAAGTTAATAGGAGCTCGCATGTCCATATGTGTATTGTCCTCTAAACAACACTTCCATAGTTCATTAGTTCAAAGCGGGACGAGCAACGACTGGTCATGTGGAAAGTGAATATTTTCGGCAGTCAATCAGTCTCTGAAATCAGTAGTCGTATTAGTATAGATCTCCAGAGGATAGTTCTATCAGCGTTATATACGGCAAGGAGTCCTGATTGCTAATGTGGACTTAATAAGGACGGGCCAGACAGCTATTCTGAAGTTAATTTGCAATGTGCATCTCGGCTGCCGATTCCTTATCTCAATATTACCCAGCATGTGATGCCCGTCTGTCATGGCTTGACAGACGCTCTTTTAATAACGGTAAGGTTTATGGGAAGACATGGCTCCTGCTCCCGTGATGAATGCTCATTTTGCTTAGTGAAATGATGTAGGACATTCTAGGTTTTTTGAAGATTGGATCTATTGTATGCAATGTTTTTTGAAATGTATCGAAATATTAGAGTACAGTAGGTGAGAATTCAGACTTTATTAATGGACGCTGGTATAACATTGCAAACATCGTGGGCGGTTTTCCTCTCTAGTTCTTAAGTTTATATTTCATAGGTCATCTGTAATTTCGCAGCTATTTATTTTCAGATGTTTTGCTATAGAAAGATAGTGGATGAAGAAGAAAGAAAGAAGTCATCTGGATTAGTGAGAAAGCTTAGAGGAACAACAGGAGTAGTGCTGGTCGGACCTGTCAACTGTTTAGGTTTGGCAAAGTTCTCGGAAACCGAACACTCAATGTTTGACTCCCAGTGGTTGCAGAAATTGGATGCAGCGTTAGGGCTGCCAGGAAAGCATGGATACAGCCTATGGTCTATGGTTGTATCCATGTTTTCCAGGACTCCCTAGGGCAGCATCCAACTTCTGCAGCCAACACTGAGCATTCCTACTTGCTCAACTCTGTCCTTCGCCAAAGTGGTTCACACTGTTTTCCTCCTGTCTGGGTTTTGATACTTGCAATACTCACACTTTCCTCATTCTGCTAAGCCCAGGCTGCAGGGTACAGGCAATCCGAGGTGTAGTTCTCTCAGCTACATCGATGATTAGACCTGGCCTGAAGCCCATCAGGTCCGTGAATTTAATATGGTTCCTGTTCCGCTTATGCCCAGTGACTAGAAGCCTCTTTCTCCTTCTCTTCGTCCTCTTTAATCTTTTACGTGTGACCCAGGTAACTTTCAGAACGTTGCAGGTCTTTAACAGTCCCAGTGGTCTAAGTACCCTATTACACGCAGTTCAGCCAATTATCGCTCTTTGTAATAGAGACAATGATCAGGTGATGAAATAATAATCGGCTGATCGTTTCTTTAGGCCCAGACCTAAAATCCTCGGCTGCTGACCGTGCATTGCTATGTGTAATATGGCTGATGATGATGATTGCCCAAACACTTAATATTTTACCTGTGCATGTTCCTGGCCTTCTCCTGCGCTCTGTATGAGTCCCAGCACCGCATGCTGCAGCTTCAGAGCAGCCTGTGGAGGTCCTGGCCAGTGATTGGCTGAGTTGCCTCTCAGTTCAGACAGGCCGCTCTGAAGCTGCAGCATGCAGTGCTGGGTATCATACAGAGCGCAGGAGAAGACCACGAACATGGACAGGTAATGTATTAAGTGTTTGGGCAAGGACTGCATGGACATCGCTAACGATGTCCATGCAGCCCTTGCTAAGCTATTATCGGGCCATGCAATAGGCCCAGTAAATGAACGCTGATCTGGCAGACTGGCGCTCGTTTACACTATTGATCGGGCCTTCATCGACCTGTCTAATAGATAGGCTGTCTTCCTACTTTAGGGAAGTGGGAGCTTGGCTGCTCCACACACCATCCTCCCTGGGAGCTGAACCCATTGATTAGTGTAAACAGATTTTGTAATGCTCTTTCAGAAGATGTAAATGCTGTATCTACATTTGGCCTGGTGGTTGTGAAGTGACTTGCAGTTTGTTGCCCATTTGGTGATTTTGCATTATTTTATGAAAGAGTTTTCTGAGAAAATAAATAAATAAACTTACCTCTCCTTGTGCTCTCGTTGTGCCACTCCTGGGTCCTGTGTATGGCCGACGGCAGTCATCTTCTACTGCAAACCAGGTACATCATGCACCCGGCTTTTCCAGCTGCAATGTCATGGCCCAACTAAACAATTTCCGGCTCAGCCAGTCAGTGACTGGGGTGGCTATGTGATGTTGCAGCTAGCAGAGCTGCAGGACACCGGAGTCTGGACCCGAAAGCAGCACTACCAGACACGAGGATAGGTAAGTTAACATTATTATTTTCCTGCACCCCCCTGCCTCTACATTTTCAGTTTCATGGGACTTCTCCTTTAACTAAATTCAAGGAAAAGTTAGGAAGAATATATCTGTACGCTCTTTTATATATCAGAAATTTTTTCCACACTATAAAGAAACAATACACAGAGACTTCTTTGGCATATTTTTTTTTTAAGCAAACATGGGAATATACAGTATTCTAGAAATGTGACATTATCATGAGTAAGGGCCCTATTCCACCAAACGATTATCGTTTGCATATCATTAACGATTAACGATCTCAAACGACCACTATTGCGAAAGACCTGAAAACGTTCACTCATTTCCATTGAACGATAATCGTTACTTATGATCGTAATTGCGATAGTTTTTTCTTCGCTATTTATTCGCTATTGCATTCGTATCTATTGCGAACGACCGAACGATGTCTTATTCAACGCGAACGATTTGCGAACGAGCAACGATAAAAATAGGTCCAGGTCTTTTAAAGCGATCAACGATTTCTCGTTCGGTCGTTAATCGTTAACTGCATTTCAACCGAACGATTATCGTTTAGATTCGAACGATTTAACGATAATCTGAACGATAATCGTCCAGTGGAATAGGGCCCTAAGGGCGCATAACACACCTGAAACACGTCGGCTGTTTAGTCGTTCGTTGCTGTTTTAACAATGTCGACTAAATAAAGGCTTTTTTAATACTTTTTATATTGGAGCTGGATCATTTGATTTATAGAACAGAGGGATCGTAGTGGATATCTTTTTTTTTTTTTTCTTTTTGGCTTATGCATGATTATATGATTATTGTCAGTGGTATTATTTTATGCACAGCCTTTCCTTTGTGTTTAGTAGTCTGTCAGTCAAAAAAAAAAAAAAATGGAAAAAATCTTTTCATTTGTGGTTTCATTAGGCTGGAACTCCTTGAATAAACCTACAAGCTCCTTATATAAGGGAAGACGAAAAAATCTGCAAGATGAAATGTGAAATGTAAATGGAGCAGAATACGTAAAGAAGTAATCAGTTATGTCTAGCCGCCAGTAAGGAAAATGCCTGCGCGAGGACTTTGTAGAACCTGCTCGCCTTTTCCTCGTAACAGATGTCTGAACCTTTTTGGCAAGTTCCACTTTGGTTTTGACAGTTAGTTGCTTGAGGGACGGCTGCAATGCCGAGTATTTCTGATCGGAATATTATATTCATCTGGATGTTAATTGCTGTGTCTGGATGCGCATAAATAATTAATTATCCAAAACCCACACAGCTGTGACTGGTGGAGGGAAGAGATTGTGCTGTCATTCTTCAACTATTCTACATAATGCAACAAAGTAACTCGGGAGAACAGTAGGAAACTACTGGAATGACAAACACCACGCAATTATCGCCGTCTCCTAGCCGTACTGTGAACCGGATAACAGCTCGCGATGCGCTCAGACATCTGAACGGCTATGCAAATTGGATGTTTGTGATACTCAAAAGGCGGCTGACCCGAACGTTTAGTTACTTCGGGAAGGAAGATTCGGCTGCGCGGAAACAGTTATTTGCTAAGTGTTGTTTATATAAAACACAAAAACAGGCGATAAATAAAGCATTAGTATGTCGGGCTGCGACGAAAATGGGAGCGATGAACTGGAATGATCGGGCGCCGCGAGGGTCACGTCTACATGGAAACGGGATACGCACAGAATAAAGACAGTTTAGTTGTGAAAAAAATTGTGAAGATTTAAGTAAATTAGGTAAATTATACCAGAAAATGCCCCCAACGTTGCCCAGGTATAAAGTGTCAGTGTGTTAGTTATACCTTCCCAACTACCATGATTGTGTGCGTGTGTGTGTGTGTGTAGGTAGAGGGGTGTGTGTGTATGTGTGTGTGAGGAGGCGGGTGTGGTCAAACACTGACATCATCTTTGTGAGGTAAAATCTGATCTCCAGAACATTCTACCATTTATTTCTATGGGTCTGTTATGAGGCAGCCGCCCCTAACAACCAATTCGATTCCAATTCCCTTTGAACATGAAAGTAGTAATCATATTGGTTGCTAAGGCTTCAGCATAGCTTCCCATCTACCATTAATGTGTGTGTGTGTGTGTGTGTAAGGAGGGGGTGTGGTAAGACACTGACATGATCTTTGCTCTCCCGTCATCGCTAGTGCCGGGCGGCATGTGGGCTCTGGCTAGGTGATCCGTGCCGCAATCCTCCTCCGGATCCCACTGATCATGTGAATAAGGCCTTATCCTTATCCCCACCATTAAAGGGGAACTCCAGGTAGAGGTTAAAAAAATGAAACTTCTGCAGAAGCATATAGCATTACTTACCTGTCTATCCCAGTTCTGAAACTACCAAAAATCCATTTGTTTTTGTTTTTTTTTTGTTCTGTATTGGGTTTCCGTCCTTCCTGGTTGAGCAGTTCCCAGCTGGTCATCACAGTCCCCCACCCATCACAATCAGTAAAATTAGTGCTGCACCTGCTTCGGTCAGTCAGAGATGGTGGATCAGTCAGGGGATTGGGGAATCCAGCCCCACCTCCTGTGACATCACACCCTGCCCCCTCTCTGCATCATCAGCCTGTGCTCAGCAAACACACACAATGTGAGACAGAGGCATGGAAGATTTGTCTCCTAAGGTGGGAGAGCAGAAGGAGCAGGAGACAATGTGGATTGTGCCATTTTTTTTCTCTTTCTGGATTTCTATCAGCTACCAGTGTGGCAGAAACGCACAGATACGGCAATACATTATATAGACATATATATTTAACTTTTAATAGAAAACAAGTTTTTCTTATCCGGAGTTCCCCTTTAATTCTCTATGGGGCTTACTAAGCATGTGCTGGGCTCAGCAATGTTCTGAGGCTCCGTAGAGGATGAATGGGACACCGGTCGAGCACAGTGCCCTCCATTTTTTGGGGAACAGTTTTTCTCACTCAACCAGTCAGTTATGCATGGATCAGCTTGCTTTCCCCCTATCCCATGAATAGGGAAACCTCTTTAACAAGGCACAGTAATACTTCCTTTAATGCCTTTCTTTCATTTGATCGTATTATGCCTCAAAATATCATCAAAACTGGAGAAATCCAAACAGATCAGTCATCTCCTGCATTTTCTAATTTCGTGAACCTCTGTCTGGCTGTAAGGCAACTGCTTGCTGCAAAAGCTCTCCCCCCCCCACTGCTCTGTCCACACTAGGAGACCTTCAGTAAGGCTTTGTTCATACATAGCCTTTTTTTTGTGTTAATCAGTGCTAATTAAGACGAATTGTGCAATGGAGTAAAAATAGCGATATTTTTGCTGAGATGCCATCAAAAACGCAGCAAAAGTTGTGTGGCAATTGGTGGCAAAATAACGCTAATTAAATGCTATGTGTGAACATAACCTAAGCTGCACTCTCATTTTCTAAAAAACTTTCCTGAAACATGGGCATCAGGTGTATATTTCAAGTGGCACTCACATCTCTGCCTCCATCAGTGGTAGGTGGAGCAGGCTGTCGATGCCGATATGTGTTCATCTTGGAAGTGGCAGCAGGAGCGTTCATCAGGGGGGAAGGGGGGGGGGGAGTGGGGGACATGGTAAGCTAAAACTAACATGTTTCTTATGCTGTATTGAAGGGCAATAGTATATAGTATATAAAAAAATTTACATGCTAGGTAAGAGACTGTGGTTGTGTTGTGAGTCCCTACAGTAGGGAGCCAAAGTCAAAGACAAGAACTTTACACCACTTTTTTTGTGTAACAAAGAATACATTTTTGCCCACCACTTGCACAAAAATTTGCAACTTTTTTTTATTCACAGTATAGCTGTCATACCGTCTTTTTATGTGTCCATACATCTTGATAATCAACTGTATATATTAGTGACAGAACAGACAGAAGTAGGACTGTAAAATCAGACTACACAGGGGGTGTTTGTAGTCTGTTACTATGGAGACACATAGGAGCCATAGATACATTTATAATGAATACATTTTACAAAGCTTGTTCATTTTTTTTTTTTTACATACATTGCAGTAATAAAGTTGTATAAAAGATTGTACATATCCCTGATACATGTTATTTATTGGTATATACCAGACAAGAAGATAACATTTTGTATCATTTTTGCATCAAGCACTCCCTACCAGCTTTCCTCCTGCTTATAGATACTACAGTATGTACAGTAAACAGTATCTATGAATTGACTACTCATTACTTATATGACAGGCCGGTCATAATAGAGTTAGAAGGATCCGTCTGTGGGATGTATCATTCCTATTTAACTGTATCTCCTTACCTGTGGTCTGGACAGCGGCTCCAGAAATGTCAGATGAGCCCTCTATCGATGTCAGGGATGATTGATGGTGTTATAGATCTTCCTAAAGGAGAGAGACGTTGTAAACCCAAGACATTGATTTAATCCTGGTATATAATCCACCTGTGTTATTGCGGGAAACCATGAAGGGGAATTTTATGCATTATTATGCCTTTTATTTCTTGTTAAATATTTTTGTCTCAATATTTTAAAGGGAACCTGTCACTTTTACTATTTTATTGCAATATTTAAAGGTTCCACTCACTATAATATACTAATCTGCCTGATGCTGAATCATGTAAATAAATGTAAAAGCAAGAACTTATAACAAAAAACACACGGTACATAAATTACAGGTAATAATCATGTTTGCAAAGCTTAAAGGGGTACTCTGTTGCAAAAAAAAAAAACGTTTTTCAAATCAACTGGTACCAGAAAGTTATACAGCTTTGTAAATTAAAAAAATTGTTAAAAAATCTCCAGTCTTCTAGTACTTATCAGCTGCTGTATGTCCTGCGGGAAGTGGTGTATTCTTTCCAGTCTGACACAGTGCTCTCTGCTGCCATCTCTGTCCATTGCAGTAACTGTCCAGAGTAGGAGAGGTTTTCTAGGGGGATTTGCTGCTGCTCTGGACAGTTCCTGACATGGTCAGAGGTGGCAGCAGAGAGCACTGTGTCAGACTGGAAAGAATACACCCCTTCCTGCAGGACATACAGCAGCTGATAAGTACTGGAAGACTGGAGATTTTTAAATAGAGGTAAATTACAAATCTATATAAGTTTTTTACACATGGGGGGAGAAATGTATCAAGGGTTTTGCGCCTATTTTTAGGTTAATAATTAGATTTTTCTAAGTTTTATTTATGAACCAGTATTCAATGGGCAAATATTTTTTCTAGATGCGCCTTCTTTTCTTTTTTTAATCTGACTCTTTTGAGTATTCATCAAAAAGTTTCCATAATCCGGGATTTGCCCCCAATTTATAATTTGCGACTTTTTAAAAGGTTGCATAAACAGGTGCAGGCCTTAGGGTCCTATTTCATGGGCCAAGGAGGGCCCGATCAACGATGTAAACGAGCGCCGATCTGCTAGATCGGCGCTCGTTTACTGGGCCTACTCCACGGCCCGATGATCATTGAGCAAGGGCTGCAGAGACATCGTTACCAATGTCCTTGCAGCATACATTACCTGTCAGGTCTTCTGCTCCGCTCCGTCTTCCTCCCCGGGTCCCCTGCGCTCTAGCTTCAGAATGGCCTTTCAGCTGACAGGCCACTCAGCCAATCACAGGCCGGCCTGTGATTGGCTGAGTGGCCTGTCAGCTGACAGGCCATTCTGAAGCTAGAGCGCAGGGGACCCGGGGAGGAAGACGGAGTGGAGCAGAAGACCTGACAGGTAATGTATGATGCTGCTGCTTCTCAAATTGTCGGTCACCTGCCGTGCACCGCTATTCAACCGTAGCGATGCGCGGTGGGGGAACGATGATTTTAGGTCTGGATTAGGTTAGGATTTTAGACCAAGGAGACCTGAGGCTTTAAACCAGCTTCCTATAGTGGAGCCAAGGGTGCCATATTTTGAGATAAGCCTCATGCGAGCCTGTTTCCCAGCTCCTTAGTTCCTCTAGGCGTGCAAGGTGGTCACATCTAGATATCCACTCGGAGATTAACGGGGCATCTTGTGATTGCCAATGTAGGGGTATTAGCAATTTTGCAGCAGTTAGTAAATAAGTGGGTAAATTATTTCGTTTAGGATGGAAAGTGGTAGACGGTAGCCAGAGTAAGATCAGTGTAGTAGTTAACTGTATTGCGTCCCCGGTTACCTTAGAGATTACCGTTTGGACTTCGTCCCACAAATCCTTGATCAGGGGGCACTCCCACCATATATGCCTATAAGTACCAATGCCTCTCCCACAACACCAGCAAAGATCCGAGTCTATTAGCCCCGCTGTAAATAGAAAAGAGGGCATTTTATACCATCGAGTATACAACTTATATGAGCTTTCTTGCACCTTAACACAGCAAGAGAAGCCATGAGAGTTCGCTGCTAGTGTAGAAAGTTCTTGAGGTGTGAAGGAGAGAGATAGTTCTCTTTCCCAACCCAGGACATATGCTGGCTTGTAGGTAGGCAAAGGCTCCAATAGTGCATCATAAATTTTTAGTTTTTTAGGTAGAGGGTCAGCCAATAGGAGCTTATCTAACCAGTGTAGTGATCCAAGAGGCATGTATGCGTCTGTGAATCGCCGTCCCAAGGCTGAGAGATCCGCCAATGCGAAGCTGGAGGTTTTTGGGGTGTTATCTAAGGCCAAGAGCGTAGATTTCAAGTCTCCGAGTTGTTCTGGGGCTAGTTGATGTACATAGAGTTCTTGGAAATAGGAGCACAGTGGAGGGGGGGCTATAGGTTTATGCAGGATAAATGCCGGGATCAGAGTCAATGGCAACCTCGGGGAGGGGGTGGTTGGGGATGGGAGAGTTTTCAGTATTGCTTGTGCTACTTTCATTGTAGCCTGGAGAACTGGGAATTGTGTCAATGGGCGAGACGGGGGTATGTCATGCTTCCAAAGGCATATGAGTTGGGATGATGTTAGTAAGGAGAGTTCCATTTGTGCCCATGGAAGGGTTGCATGTTTGTGAGCTGTCACCAGATGACACCATCTACTCATAATTGTGGCCTTGTAATAAGTATGGAGGTCAGGTAAGCCAAAACCCCCCGCCCCCTTTTTAATGATTAAGTGTCTGTGCGCTAGTCTGGGAGCTTTGTTAGCCCACACAAAGGTGGAGAACATACGCTGGGACGCTTTGAGGAAGGTGGCAGGGACTGTTATAGGGAGGGATTGGAAAAGATAGAGGAATTGGGGTAGGATATATGTTTTGATATAGTTTTTCCTCCCTATCCATGACACAAATGGAAGGGTTAATTTAGTAAGTGTGAGTTTCACTTTATTAAAGAGGGTAGTATAATTTGCTGCAAATAATTTGGCGGGGTCTGAGGTGATATTGGTGCCTAATCAGGGAGGTAGTGGTCAAGGTAAAGGGATAGTCTGCTTTAAGCTTACTTATAACAGTAGCAGGGGCAGTTATATTCATGGCTTCCGATTTACTAAAATTGATCTTGAAATCAGAGACCAGTCCAAATGAGATGAAAGTTTCCACTATTTTGTGCATAGACCTGCTGGGATCTGTTATAAATAGCAGTAAATCATCTGCAAAAGCCGCAGTTTTATGCTCAAAACTGCCGATTTTGAGGCCTGGTATCTCCGGGTCCTGTCTTATTTTTTGTATTAGGACCTCTAGTGTCAATACAAAGAGGGAGGGGGAAAGTGGGCAACCCTGGCGTGTGCCATTGCTAATATGAAAGGTAGGGGAGAGCTTTCCATTGACTCTGATCCGGGTATGTGGAGAGGAATAGAGAGAGAAAATAGCCGAGATAAAGGGTGGGGGGAATTTAAATTTAGCCAGTACTGCTGCCATGAATGACCAATTCACTCTGTCAAAAGCCTTCTCGGCATCGGTGCCGAGAAGGACTAGTGACTTGTTGTGAGCTCTGGCATGTTGTGAGCTCTGGCATGTTGTTGTTAGGTGTGAAGTTTTCTCACACCCTCCCCACCCTTTCCTTAACCCCCCCCCCCTTTTTTAACCCTTACCCTAACAACCCCCCCCCCTCCACCCTCCCTTTTCCCAGGGCAAACCCGCGCCCGTCTCCATCCACCCCCCCCCCAAATCCTCCCCCCCCCCATATACACAGCAACTCATGACGGTTTTATTTTGAACTACTGTACCTGCCTACAGTCACGCAATACTGCAATGATTATGCCTTCTGTTGTACTGCTGTTAAAATTTCAATAAAACTTGATTTGGAAAAAAAGAAAAAAAAGTATATATATAGCCAGCAAGCACTCTCCGCAAGCCTCAGATTTTTAAATTTAGGTGGAGTTTACCTTTAACCTCTGAAGCCACGTCCTTCACCTACAGTCATGGAGGCATAATGATGAGTGACAGCTATCTACAGTCTATGGGCTACAAGGAAGTACTTGGTTTGACCGTAAACTTATGTCACATCAGCTCTTACAGCACTGAGAGATTGGTTTGTTACTGACATCATTTTGTACCATAGGTTTGTTGAGGTTTAATTTATTTTTCTTACTTTATATTTATGCACAGGAATAAGTAATACCGTATTTTCCAGGGTATAAGATGACTGGGCATATAAGACAACTTTTAGGGTGCGTTCACACCTACAGGATCTGCAGCAGATTTGATGCTGCGTTCAGTTATTTAAATGAAATCTGCTGCAGAAAATCAGCTGCAGATCCTTTAGGTGTGAACGCACCATTAAGAAGATTGTTAGGGGTTCGCCTTGTACTCCAGAAAATGGTAACTGCAGCTAAAGAAAAAAAAAAAAACAGCGTCTCCGAGCTTCTCCGATGAGATGCTCGGTTGGCAGGGAGAAAGCTTCGGGGATCTCTGGCGCAGGCACCTTTAATCATATTGGGCTGGGTTCACAATGCGTTTTTTTCATCCGTTTTATCTGTTAAACACAAATTTATCCTTTTTTTTTTTTAATCTGTTTAGAACCGTTTTTCCATTGACTTCTATTATATATGTCTTTGTGTATGCTAAAAAATAAAAAAAATGGATGTTTTGATCCGTTTTCTGATCTGTTTTTTTTTTTTTTTTTTTTAAATAATGGAAGCCAATGGAAAAACTGATCAAATACGTCACTTTTTTTAATTATCTTTTTTTTGTTTTTGTTTCATACAATAGGTTAAAAAAAAGGTTTTTAAAAATGCAGTGTAAACCCAGCCTAACTGTTTTTTAAATAGATTTTGGTGCCCATTTTTTTTTCTTTTGAAAATAACTTTAATAAAATTTCAAAAACTTGCCAGTTTTCTTTTATATAGTTCTTCAATAATCTCATACACTAAAAATTTCGATAGAAGGGACATCTAAATAGCTCTGAGCAGGGCCGGCGTCAGCACCTGGCATACTCGGGCAAGTGCCGGGGGCCCACGGCCGCCTAAGGGGCCCCCGACACTTGCCCAAGCAGTGAGACAGAAGCCCGCCGCATCACCGACCCCCGGGGGAGCGGGTGCTGTCGACCCCAAGTCCGGGGGAGGGCTGGAGGGGCTGGGGAAGGACCTGCCGTGTTTCCTGCACTGGGGAAGGACCTGTGGTGACGTCATAAGGGGGCGGGACTGAGAACGGGAGAGGCTGCATATGGATGAAGGACCTGTGGTGACGTCATAAGGGGGCGGGGCTGAGAACGGAAGAGGCTGTATATGGATGAAGGACCTGTGATCATTGTCATGTGACATGAGGAGGCGGGGCTCACTAATACCTTACCTCTGTATGCTGTGAGTTTTAGTCCTTCTCTTATATCTCCTTCTGTAATGGCCTCTGATCTCCCATAATAAGAGGCTGTCCATGCTGGGAGTTGTAGTCCTCTTATATCTCCTCCTGTAATGGCCTCTGATCTCCCATAATAACAGGCTGTCCATGCTGGGAGTTGTAGTACTCCTCTTAAATCTCCTCCTGTAATGTCCTTTGATATCCCATAATAACAGGCTGGACATGCTGGGAGATGTAGTTCCCCCTGGTATACCTCATGTAATGTCTCTTATTGTAACTCCATTCTAGCCTGCTCTATGGTGAAGAAGCTAGAATACAGACTCCAAGGGGACGACCTCCTTCTAGCACCTCCATTCTAGCATGGATCCGATCTCGCCAACAGGCGCAGAGCGATGACGTCATCACGCCTGCTGGTGGATCCACAAGGCGCACACAAGGGAGAAGAGGACCCGTCCCCCGCCCGGATTAGTGAGTATGTTTAATTTTTTTATTTTCTTGTGCTGAGGGAGATCAGGGGGCATTTCTATGGGGCAGAGCAGGGGGCATTACTATGGGGACAGAGGGCATTATTACTATATGGGGGGCACAGCACGGGACCCACAAACTTCCTTACTTTACTGCACATGACACCAAACAGTGGAGTTACTACTGTATAGGAGCCTATGGGTGGGAAAAAGGGAGGGAAGTTGCTGGAAAAGTGCGGAGCCTAAGATGTTGGTCTGACAGGTCCCGAAGAGATGAATTGTAGCTGGAAGAAATCATCATGGAGGTCTGGGCCAGATGGAGAGGAAATGGAGAGCGATCGCCTCAGATCAAAGAAGACGTCACCTGTGAGTTACTGGATTACGTTTTTTTTTCCACATTTTGTCAAACTTTATTTGGTAGGTGTGCCCCGAGGTGTGCTAGGTGTGCCCCGAGGTGTGCTAGATGTGCCCCGAGGTGTGCTATACAAAGGGGCCCGCTGAGGCTCTCTCGCCAAAGGGCCCACAAAAACCTAGAGCCGGGCCTGGCTCTGAGCATAGACAGTGAACTGTGAAGCTCTTCTGTTTTTCAGGAACATCTTAGAAGCAACCTATTATTTCTCACAGTGGAGACCCCCCCCCTTTGAGGAGGGGGGTGGGGGTGTAATTGCCGCTAACCCAACACATTCACTGCAGGATAGTAGCACACCGCACCACGTAGACATTTAATACTTATTGTTAAGTTTAATAAAATGTTAGAGAATCCCTTAGCAGCCCCTTCCAGGATTAATATTATCCAGTCAAGTAACTGTCTTCCCTTGAATATAATTGACTCAAAGCAACTGCTCTTAAAAGGTCACATCAATGATAAATAGATAATGAGATAAAGATTATTGCACCACCGAGAATTAAAATAATCAGATTTTTACTGCAATTACCTGTTACAACCTGCACCACGGTGATGAATTTCCACCCAAAGAAAGCAATTTTTTGGGCAAGCATCTGAAAAAAGCCGATGATCTTCTCAGTGGATGAAGTTAACCAACCGTCTGCCGGGAACAAACTTAGGATTTGTAGACACGGTTGCTGGAGGATCCAGGTTTTGTTACCATTTTGTTACCATTGACGGCAAGTGTAATGCAGCAAGCGGGGGTTGTTTTTTCTGCCAATGTAATCCCAGTGGGTCCTATTATAAAGCAATGGGGTTTGTTGGGAGCTGTTGGGGGTCGGAAAACTGAATTTAACATAAGAAAACACAAAATTAGTCAATTCCTATTAACAAACTCTTCGAAGACAATGCTATTCTTTAACTGTAGCCAGAGAGTTTTTGTATTCTCACTTCAGGGCTCTGTTCACATATAGTATTTTGGCCAGTATTATTTCAGCCAATGGTTTGGTTCACACTATGTAAAATTAACGGTCGTCATTCATAACAACAACCATTGTTGTGCAAATAACGTCCATTATTTAAAAAATAATGGATGTTATTTGGGCTGTTTATGACGGCTGTTATTATAAAAGATATTTTTACATAGTGAGAACCTAGCCAAAACCAGGATTGGGTAGAAAATATAGAAACTGTAAAAATCTTTCCATTATAATTGTTCTCTTTTGGTTCCATTCCTGATTTTGGCTACAAATACTGACAGAAATACTGGCCAAAATACTGACAGATATAGTGGCCAAAATACTGATAAACACTGGCCAAAATATTGTGTGTGAACCTAGCCTTAAAGTTTTCCCCACTCTCTGAGATTCAAAAAGTTTTAAGTTCTCATCTGAGAAAACCAATTAAAGGGGTAGTTCAGCACACATAAAAAAAAAAAAATCAAATGATGCCAAAGATTTGAAATGTAAAAAAAATCCAGTCTTCCAGTACTTATCAGCTGCTGTATATTCTGCAGGAAGTGTTGTATTCTTTCCAGTCTGACAAAGTGCTCTCTGCTGCCACCTCTCTGCTGCTGTTCATGTCAGGAACTGTCCAGAGCAGTAGCAAATCCCTATAGAAAACCACTCCTTCTCTCCAGATTGGAAAGAATACATCACTTCCTACAGGACATACAGCAGCTGATAACTACTGGAAGACTGGAGATTTTTTAGTAGAAGTAAATAACAAATCTCTGTCACTTTCTGGCACCGGTTGATTTGAATGATTTTTTTTCTTTTTTTGCTGAACTTTTAGGTTTTGTTCACACATTGTCAAAATGATGGCCTTTTTTTATTGGACGGTCGTCATTTGCCAATAAATAACGGCTGTTATTTTATAACCATATCCGGTTTTATATGAATAACGACCGTTGTTTGCCATCAAATGATGTCAGTTTGACGTTGTGTGAACATAGCCTTATAATATCACATCTCATTACAACTTCTTTTTATTAGTGTTGTGGGATGATGGCTTATAGGATTAGTTGGTTTAGTAGAATCTATTCTACCCCTGTACAAAATACTCCAGTTCCACTACCCCCTAACACATCAGAACCATCCACGCTGGACTTTTTTCTTGAATTAAATTAAAAAAAAATAAAATAACCATACCTATTTGTAAAGTCCCCCCCCCCCATAAAACAGCTGATTATGCCAAGGGAAGTCATGGCCAGCGAGGCATTTGTCCCCCGAGGAAGCAAAGGCGAAACTCACATTATTACTTAATGGAGACACAAGAAAAACACTACAAGTCGGTGGGAGCAGCATAGAGGGATTATCACTGAGTGAGGGCACAAATGGAACTATTACTGTAATCTGGGACACTATGACCATGGGGGGGGGCATGGTGACCATGTAGTGGTTGGAAGCAGTTTTCCAGAAGCCTGGGTTGGATGGATAAGATGGGAAAGGTGAAAGACCCCAATGAGAGAAGAGGTCAGCCTGAAAAGTAGTTTGTGCTTGGTGGAAATGGTGGAGTGGAAGTGAGTGCAGAATTTTCCACATCACAAAAAGAAACAGGAGTCCATGTAATACAGCTTCAACCTCTAAATTATTTAGTGCAACAGATCTGACATTTACCAAGGTGTCTGTAGTAGAAAGAGCAATGCAGCGAGGTGAATGGTACCAGCGCCCTGCAACACACACATGTGCCAGCTCTGACTTTTACAATCCACCTCTAACACAGAGATAAGCAGAGAGCATTAAGTTTTAGAGGCAGATTCACACATTGGGGTCCGGCAACTGGCACTTCTTGGAGCCTGATTGTTTATGCGGAAGTTATACAAGTGTGGTGGCTGCCTGCGGCAGTTGCGACCGGTCCCTTGCTAGATGGTAGTGTGTGACTCCACTACTGTGGTGGGTGGTCGGTGGAGTATAGCTAAGCCAGGTGGTAGGTTGACGTGACGCCAGTGCTAATTCAGCACACAGGTATGAAGGCACACCTGCTTTTAGTTTTTTGTGGCTGGCTATACTTTTCCCCAATAGTTGGTGACCTGCCAGGGAGTCCCTTGGGCGCTTATCACGGTGGTCTGGAGTGGAGATATGACCCACCCGGACCGTTTGTACCGCCACCCACAGAAAGGGGAAATGACCCAAGGACGGTGTAGTTTGTGTGTTGGTGCTGGTAAAATGATCGCTGGGTCCCGATAAAATAAATAAATCTTCTTTACTGACAAGTCTTCTGTGATACAGGTGAATAATATAATAAGTGACTGATAAAGACTTACAGTACTTTCACAGGATCTGTACTGAGAGATATTGAGGTAGTGAGTAGAATAACAGTGCTGACTTGGTTGTGTGCTGAGAAGAGTAGAGGGTTCAGAGTAGCGGAGAGGAGGTTGTCTCGAGAGTCTTAACCCAACGTAGTATTGTGCTCTGACGGAACTTTAAAAGAAGAATACTTGAAAGAAGGAGAAGCAGAATACTTGTGCCCGTGTTTCGACCTTTGTTGCTATACCACCTTTTGCCCGCAGAGTCAAGTTACCTGTCCTATCAGGGTGACACAAGCTACAGTCCTAGTTACATGAGTTGAGCTAAGTGTCCAAAGTTATCCGTTGTCACCTGTGTTGCGAGATACAATATGTTGGCTCTTGGCGGCATTGTTCTATCCAGATCAGTTCGTCTGCCTTGGATACTGTCCTGTCCTGCAAGATGTTCACGGCGTGGGTTGGGGTGATCCCTTACCTGTCCTCTCTGTAGGTGTTTAGCCTGCATCGTAGATAAAAGTGTTGCTTCAAGAAAGAAAGTCTCTGTGTTCAGTGTACACTACAGCTGATCTATCCCGGATAGGGAACCTGGCAAAGCCAGGCTCCTGGCTAACTCAGCAGAGATGCCTGATCTGTGTGTCCCGCTCCTCTGAAAAACAAAGAAGAACTAAGTTTGGGTCTTCACTTCCTCTCCCCATATAACTGCTTCCTACAGGGTGTATGTAACAGCTCCTGTGAGTGGGGGAGAAGAGAGCGTGAGAAGAAAAGAGGATAGAGATAGGTAGAAGGAAAGAGTCTCTTTCATCGGTGTACAGAATCCCAAATTACAATATAGTAACTCTTACTTGACTACAGCTGTGCAACATAAATAAATAAATACATACATATACATAATACTGACATCTAGTGGCAAAACTTATACATGACTTCATCACTGAAGAGAAATCACCTGGGCTCAGTGATGCAGTGCTTCAATATACTTGCTTTATTCAAGTGATCCAAGAAAACAACGGAGACATGTCGTGCGCTCTCTCAGACCCACGCCAACGCGTTTCCGGTACGTCACGTACCCTTAATCATGACTTCATCACCACTTTACTTTTGAGGTACCAGGCTTTTGCGGAGGGTGTTCTAAATAGAAACACCCATGGTGGGACACCACAAAAGTTCCTTTAACATTTTCAGAAACAGGCCTATTTTGACCTTAAAGCGCTTGTTCACCAAATATTTTCAAATTAACTGGTGACAGAAAGTGCCAGAGTTTTTTAATTTACTTCTATTAAAAAATCTTAAGTTTTTTAGTACGTATCTGCTGCTGTATGTCCTGCAGGGAATGGTATTCTTTCCAGTCTGGAGAACAGGAGAGGTTTTCTATCAGGATTTGCTCCTTCTCTAGACAGTTCCTGACATGGACAGAGGTGTCAGCAGAGAGCACTGTGTCACGAAGGAGGGAATACACTACTTCCTGCAGGACATACAGCAGCTGATAAGTACTGAAAGACTTGAGATTTTTCAATAGCGGCAAATTACACATCTCTGGCACTTTCTGGCACCAGTTGAATTTAAAGAAAACATTTTTTGTTGAACGACCCCTTTAAGAATCAGAGCCAATTTTTCAAATCCAACCTGTCTCACTTTATACTGTTACAGCTCCGTGATGCTTTAACTTATCCATGCAATCTAAAATTGGGGATATACATAGAGAGAGATAGGGGGTTGTGTTTTTATGTGTTAATTTCACTTTTATTTATTTTTACACTTTATTTTACTGTCCTTGGGGACTACCTGATTGCCTGATGACATGTATAATACATTGCAGGACTGATCTGCACTGCAGTGTGTTGTGTCTGTCAGAGTCATAGCTGATCAGATCCTGCACCGTACTGACCGCAGCATCTATAGGGTTAACTGCCAGGAACTGATCGCAGTTTGGGTCCCGGCAGTTGCTGCAAGTGCCAGGCTATTACTGACAGCTGCTGTGCCGATACGTCCTTATGTAGGAAGGGGTTAAGAAGTTATTAACAAAGGGGTGGGGAACTTTGGCTCTCCAGCTGTCGCAAAACTACAATTCCCATTATGCCTGGACAGCCAAAGCTAAAGCTTTGGCTGTCCAGGCATGATGGGAGTTGTAGTTTTGCAACAGCTGGAGAGCCAAGGTTCCCTACCTCTGTTATAACATGTGTCTTATGGTTCTCTCCTTGTTTGGGTATAGGGAGATACCAATCAATCAAGGTTGGCGAGGCGGGCAGAAACCATCCAAAGACCATCCCGAAGACTTACGGCTCAGGCACCATGAAGGGATGACAAGTTCCTTGTAAAGGACGCCACATCTGTCTGTTCCATTACGGAAGATAGAAGTAATGATCGAGGATAAGGATTGTAATCTCAGCTGCACACGTTGCATGTGCTACGTCCAATAACGGACGGTAGGAAGTTTATTAACCAATCAATACTATTGGATAGGCCATCAATAACGTTCTACATGAAGTTTATTTGTGTTAAGTGCTAAGAAAAGATCCTTAATAAACAATTACGAGGGATTCTAAGAACACTGCAGCGTGAGCGGATGGGCCGAGATAATTCCTTCACGTCCACAGAAGATGTCAGCTTTTTTTTCCCAGGCCCTTATTATCTTTCAGATGAATAGTTACAGGGCCGTAACTTCTGCTTTGCATTGATATAGTGATCTGCCAATGTCTTTATTTCAAGTCGGCAGCAAATTCCAGAATGTAATCTAGAATTAGATAAAAAATCCTTCAAAGATAAATACTTAATCAATGCGCGGCCGGTGGATGAGAAGCCGCGGCAGGAACCGCGTCTCAATTCCGTAATTACAATAGAGAGAAATTTCTGAGCCATAGAACTAGCGGACAGGCTATAAATGCTAATGGAACGCCAGTGGCTCTCCCACAATGCAGTTCATTTGTCTTATCAAATGAACCCGATGATGAACTTATAAAGTTTACGGGCTTCTAATAAATCTCCGTATTAAAGCGGCCATCAATGCAAGATTATTCTGCCAGTCTGACCCTTATTTAGGGACTGGAGTAATAATTGCTGAGTAAACGTCTGCTTGGTATGGACCAATGAAAATCTGTGAAACTCAAACATGTGTATATATATATATGTATATATATATATGTATGTATATATATATATATATATATATATATATATATATATACACACACACACATATGCTGGTAATCCATGGCACCACTTTATATATATATATATTTATATATAGGGGTGCCTTAGATTACGAGCATAATTCGTCCCAGGGCTGTGCTTGTAATCCGAAACCACTCTTAAACCAAAGCAAATTTTCCTATAAGAAATCACTGAAATGGAGACAATTGGTTCCACATCCCAAAAATAATTTTTTATTCTGAATAACATGTAAAACAAATGAAACAAACAGTAGAATATGTGATATAAGTTACTGTACAGTATAGCAATCAGCATGTGGAGTATAATGTATAGTAACTGCATAACCCTGATAACACAGCAGCAGTTTGTAGATACAGGATGGAGCTGCAGATCCCCATAATCCAGTAGTGTTGTACAACAGGCTAGAATAGAGAAGCAGGGCTGCTGTCAGAGGTCTGTGTGGTCACATGACAGCAATGGGGAAGGCAGGTGTGTTCAGTATGGACCAATTAGGAAGTAAGAATTGCAGAGCTGTGCAGGAGGACAGTGACAGAAACTGGAAGTGCAGGAAGTGGATATCACCTGCTCCCCGCTTCGGCTTGCTTCGGGACTCCCGGTGCCTTCATGTCCTGCTCAGCCAATCAGTGCACTGTGGCGGGGCCGAGAACCCCCGAGGCAAGCCGGAGCGGGGACCAGGTGAGTATAGGCTCCAGCGGCCGGGGGGTTAACAGGGCCGGCTGTGGGCAAACTTGCAGTGGGATGTGCATCCTGCTGCAAGTTTGTCTGCCCATAGAGTTTAATGGGCAGGGATCCGCAGCGGATCTTGCTACGAATGCGCAGCGAGCAATCTGCTGCGAATCTGGTACGTGTGAATGTACCCTAAACCAGCACAAAGTCTCCAGCATGAACCACAGAGTGTCCAGAACTAGCCACAGTGTGGGAAGCATGAGCCACTTGGCCCCTATATCAAACCCTATGCATCAAGTGACACAGTGAGCATTTTAACTTATCTAAATTTAAATGTAGGAATAAAAAAAGTATTAATAGTACAAGCGGTTTTAAAGGGGAACTCCAGGTAGAGGTAAAAAAAAATGAAACTTCTGCAGAAGCATATAAAAATACTTACCTGTTCTGTTTTGTGTTTCTGTATTTCCTGGTTGAGCAGATGTACTCAGTACTACAGGTTCCAGAATGCAATGCTTTCCCTCAGCTGTTCCATCACAGCCCCCACCCTGCCTATTCCCCGCCCAAAGCTGTTGCAGAACATCTAGGCTGTGTTCACACATTGCAGTTTCATTGTGTTACTGAATTATTTGCAGTACTTTATCATTTCATTGTGGTCCCACCCGCACAGCGTTGAGTCCCACAAAAAGGAGTTTATTCGACATTATCTTACATGGGATATACTGTTTATGCCTTGTTTTTTGTGCAGGTGGGATTGGCAGTGCTGGCTCTTATCCTCTCTGTTTAGCATTATCTATTTGTGTTACTGCATCATTTTTGTGCAGATGCTGCAGTACTGCAATGACACTCCAACATGTGTGAACACAGCCCTAATTTCTCTGTAGACTCTTGCACAATCAGCGAAGCTGAAACACCTGCTTCTGGCCGTTCAGAGATGGTGAATCCCGCCCTGCTCCCTCTCTGCATCATCAGCCTGTGCCTAGCAGACAGACACAATGTGAGAGGCATGGAAGATTTGTCTCCTAAGGGGGGAGACAAATATTTTTTCACTTCCTGGATTTCTATCAGCTACCAGTGTGGCAGAACCGTACAGATACAGTAATACATTGTATACATTGACACATCTATATAAATTTTAATGTACTTTTAATAGAAAACAAGTTTTTCTTATCCGGAGTTCCCCTTTAAAGCAAATGTACCACTAGGTACATCACTTTGTGTTTTTTTTTTAACAGGAATGCCAGTGCTGCGGCCCTTCTCTTGAACCTGCGCCGGTCTGTTCGTGAGCACTGGCCCAGCATGAAGCACAGTGTGACACGGCTCCATTGAGTCTAAGGGAGGAGGGGGTTTCATCACACTGGGGCAAGCGGGCACGGCCCCCAGTGCTTCATGCCGGGGCTTGGGAATGGACCAGCGCTGTGCATGGGAACCGTTTTTTTTTTTTTTTTTTTTTAAAAAGGGCCATGGCATCGGCGCTGATCCATTCATGTAAAAAAACACAAAGTGATGTACCTAGTGGTGCTTTAAATGGGCTATCCAGCTAAAATATTTTTCTTTTAAATGAACTGGTGGCAGAAAGTTATATAGATTTGTAATTTACTTCAAGTTAAAAAAAATTTTAATTTTAAGTCTTCCTATACTTATTAGCTGCTGTATGTCCTACAGGAAATGTTGTTTTAGTTTCAGCCTGACACAGTGCTCTCTGCTGACATTTCTGGCCGAAACAGGAACTGTCCAGAGCAGGAGAGGTTTTCAATGGGGATTCATAGAAAACCAAGACAGAGTTCCTGCCTCGGCCAGAGATGTCAGCAGAGAGCAATGTGTCAGGCTGAAAATAAAACAACACTTCCTGCAGGACATACAGCAGCTGATAAGATTTTTTACATAGAAATTGTAATAGATATGAAGAATCTTTATAACTGATTTGAAAGAAAAAGATTTTCGCTGGACAACCCCTTTAAGCATGTAACATTCAAAGGCAAATGCAGTGATTTAAGTAACCAGTAGCCACTGGCCTACACATGCACCTATAGACAATTTTGAAAAATTACTTAAATTTTTTTTCTAAACAGGTAAAAAATTTTTTAGACTGATGCCAAATGTTTGATTTCTAGTGGAGAATAATTTTTTGCTTGTGCACAATATTTTCCGCCCACCCCCCCCCTCACATCGGACACATTTCTCAAGTGACCAGGACTGAATCAATTTCCAGGAAATCTCATTTTTACCTCCAGCGTGCTCCACATTAAAAGTGCAATGTATATCCTTTAACGGATGATTTTGGTATTGGGATGAAATGAAAATTGATTTATGGCTATCATCTCACTTCTCAGAAGCATATCATAGAAATTTTGGCTTAAGTGGCTTAAAAGAATTATAGAGCCAATGTGTATGTGGCCAGTCCAACCATAATATTGTATCTGAGCCTGGCTCTTCTAGTATAACTTATTACTTGCGTATTGATTTTTAAATCTCCAGAGCTCAATGCGGATTCTCTGGAAATATTAACTCTGCACAGCCGACCCGGTGAAGCGTCAGCACCGCGCCGGGGAAATTGGCCTTAAATGAAAACAGAAGATACGGCGTTACAATGTATTTTCCAAAAATCTACCATTGATACATTATGTAGGAGAATGTAAGGAGAACTGTAGCCTGTTCTCAGATAGGGATGATTATTGGTATTCAATAATGAATGGTAAAAGGACATTTCACAGCTAAAGTCTCGGCACTCGCCCTAGGAAACAAGTATTAACCAAGCATATCCGCTATTGAAACTCACTTTGTCAATTGTCAAGGTTCAACCGCTCCAGGATTTGGAGAAGTCTGATCTTCCCTGGAGTCCAGATCCATAGAATTTCTGTTATATTATAGATTGTTCCCTTTTATAGGTATAGGAGCATAAGAAGAATAGGCAATGAGTCGAGTTTTTCGCTATTTATGTGTGTTCTCTCCAGTTACCTTCCTGATAAGTTCTCTGAGGTCTTATACAATTGATCATAGTACAATACTGAGTTTTATACAGATAAGGGGAAATTCTGGGAAGTAAGAATAGTTTATACTACAGGAGTGTTACTTATTTGTTTTATCAATTAATAATGACATCAGTATACAATGTAACCGCACTTTGCCTTCCAAACAGCATTAAGGGTGCCTTCATACCTTCTGGATCTGCAGCACTGATTGGCTGATGAGGAGCGAGGAGAGTTGGGAGCCTCACAAAGCCGCGGCGCCAAGCAGGTAATAAATGCTCCAGGCCGGGGCTGCGGGATGCGGGGGGTTAAAGGGGCTGGATCACATATCTGTAGTGGAATGAAAATTCCGTTGGGAGTATGTGACCCCATAGAACTTTACTATACCAGATTCCACAGCGGATTTAGCTGCAAACTAAAATCCGCTGAGGATCCGGTACGTGTCAAGTTACCCTTAAGCAGTAATTCTTTTAGGTACACTGGTACAGAATCAGAGATGAATAGTTAAATACATAGGCCTAGATGGATAGATACCGTGTTTCCCTGAAAATAAGATTGTGCCTTATATTAATTTTTGTTATCAAAGAGGCCCTCTGTCTTATTTTTGGGGGGTGTTTTATTTCTTGAGGGGTGAGAGGCACGGGAGAGAGAAGGAGGGGTGAGCGGCACGGGAGAGAGAAGGAGGGGTGAGCGGCACGGGAGAGAGAAGGAGGGGTGAGAGGCAGAGGAGAGAGAAGGAGGGGTGAGAGGCAGAGGAGAGAGAAGGAGGGGTGAGAGGCAGAGGAGAGAGAAAGAGGGGTGAGAGGCAGAGGAGAGAGAAGGAGGGGTGAGAGGCACGGGAGAGAGAAGGAGGGGTGAGCGGCACGGGAGAGAGAAAGGGGGGTGAGCGGCACGGGAGAGAGAAAGAGGGGTGAGGCAGAGGAGAGAGAAGGAGGGGTGAGAGGCAGAGGAGAGAGAAGGAGGGGTGAGAGGCAGAGGAGAGAGAAGGAGGGGTGAGAGGCAGAGGAGAGAGAAGGAGGGGTGAGAGGCACGGGAGAGAGAAGGAGGGGTGAGCGGCACGGGAGAGAGAAGGAGGGGTGAGAGGCACGGGAGAGAGAAGGAGGGGTGAGAGGCAGAGGAGAGAGAAGGAGGGGTGAGCGGCACGGGAGAGAGAAGGAGGGGTGAGAGGCAGAGGAGAGAGAAGGAGGGGTGAGCGGCACGGGAGAGAGAAGGAGGGGTGAGAGGCACGGGAGAGAGAAGGAGGGGTGAGAGGCCCGGGAGGGATATGGAGGGGTGAGCGGCACGGGAGAGAGAAGGAGGGGTGAGAGGCCCGGGAGGGATATGGAGGGGTGAGCGGCACGGGAGAGAGAAGGAGGGGTGAGAGGCCCGGGAGGGATATGGAGGGGTGAGCGGCACGGGAGAGAGAAGGAGGGGTGAGTGGCACGGGAGAAAGAAAGAGGGGTGAGAGGCACGGGAGAGAGAAGGAGGGGTGAGCGGAAAGTAGTGAAGGATGGCCTTACTTTCGGGGGGTGCCTTACTTTGGGTCACTTGATAGATTAGTTGGGGTGCCTTATTTTCGGGTAAACATGGTAGATAGGCGATAGATAGATAGATAGATAGATAGATAGATAGATAGATAGATAGGAGATAGATAGGAGATAGATAGATAGATAGATAGGAGATAGATAGATAGATAGATAGATAGGAGATAGATAGATAGATAGATAGATAGATAGGAGATAGATAGATAGATAGAGAGGAGATAGATAGAATATAAATAAAAGATAGATATGAAGTAGATCCAATATAGAGCTATAGACTTGGTCATTTATTTGTTGAGTTTATTCAAAGTAATCCAATATCACATATCTGTGTGTGAGTAATAAAAGTATGTGATGTGAACCTTCGCTTTCAGTATCCAGTATGACCTCCTCCCCCTCGTGCATTAACCATTCCCTATAATCATTGATCAGTCCTGTACATCAGCTTGGAGGTATTCCAGCCCATTTCTCTGTGCATTACAGCCGTATCTCTATCATGTTGGCTCCCATGAAAGTTCTTCCTTCAGCTCCTTCCACATCATTACTATTAGAGTAAGGCCCGGGACTTTGACTTGGCCATTCCAGAACTATATATCTTACAGGCCTGGACCTAAATTGCGTTTAGTTTCAGGATCCTATCTGAGCTGAGATGGCCGTGCAATTTACCATAACTCATATATTCAGCGTATACGGGTGCAGGTTCTGCATGTGTTACGGCCACCGTAGTCCACATCTGTGCATGGGTTTAATTTAGTTTTTTAATAAACAGTAAAATATTTTGTTAATAGAAAAAAAATACAAATAAAATGCAACAATTTCAAGTGTTCTTATTTTCTACTGTAAAGGAAAACAAAAGTCCCGATATCCACCTTGCATTGGTCTAAGTGTGAAGCTCAGAAGGTCACCACCATCTTAGTGCTATCTGCAGTGAGTAGTCCCAACTTGCCTGCCTGATCCCCCAGTCAATAAGTGCTGCTCTAATCCTGACTGTGCCAATCTCTGCACCAAGTGACAGATGTGATGTCAGGATGTAAAATCCCTGTCTGTAGAGATTCAGACCTTTGTTTTATCAATAAAAAAAGCCTGGCCATATGGCGGATTAGGCTGGAAAGTGTAATAATACGGCTTCTTTCACACCACTGACTTACTCCACCAGAGAAATCCTACAAGCTGCTCATAAATTTTGCTGTTAAATTTTATATTATGTTACACATAATAAACTTATATGGAGTCTAACATACCCTGCGTTCTGAGTAACATTATTAATCCATAGGGGTTCTTAATATGTGGTTAGAACATAACGCTGAGAAGATGCAGCAGAGAGAGATGGTGCCGAGCAGCGGACTCTCTGTACTAATGGCACCAATATTATGGTGTGACTCCATACTATGAAATATACAGATAGTATTTTTGTTTATATATATATATATATATATATATATATATATATATATATATATATAGATAGATGAGCGAATACTATTCGATCAAACGGGTATTCGATCGAATAGTACGCTATTCGAGGTATCCGACCGCGGTCGAATATCCATGCTAAAATGCAGTAAAAATTCGAGTCGCCCTCCCACATCCCCTGGTGCTTTTTTTTCCAGCCAATAAACATGCAGGGGGTAGGAACAGGCACTAGGAGTAGGCAGGACTAAAAAAAAAACCCACTAATTGTGATTGTCACTTGCTAGTTGGAACAAGAGAGGGACAGTCTGTAAAGCAGGGAGAGGAAGGTTTTAGGTGAAGTTAGGCAGGAAGGGACCCTCAAACGCTCTTGTTAGGGCTGAAACTATATAAAAACAGACATTTACAAGCTGTTGTGAGACAGTCTCCACTATATAAGCAGTTGTGAGACAGGCAGTGTGTATACACTGTATAAGCTGTTGTGAGACAGGCAGTGTGTATACACTGTATAAGCTGTTGTGAGACAGGCAGTGTGTATACACTGTATAAGCTGTTGTGAGACAGGCAGTGTGTCTCCACTATATAAGCTTTTGTGAGACAGGCAGTGTGTATACACTGTATAAGCTGTTGTGAGACAGGCAGTGTGTATACACTGTATAAGCTGTTGTGAGACAGGCAGTGTGTATACACTGTATAAGCTGTTGTGAGACAGGCAGTGTGTCTCCACTATATAAGCTGTTGTGAGACAGGCAGTGTGTATACACTGTATAAGCTGTTGTGAGACAGGCAGTGTGTATACACTGTATAAGCTGTTGTGAGACAGCCAGTGTGTATACACTATATAAGCTTTTGTGAGACAGGCAGTGTGTATACACTATGTAAGCTTTTGTGAGACAGGCAGTGTGTATACACTATATAAGCTGTTGTGAGACAGGCAGCGTGTATACACTGTATAAGCTGTTGTGAGACAGGCAGTGTGTATACACTGTGTAAACATTTGTGCGGCAGGCAGTGTGTATACACAGTGTGTATATCCACTGATAGTGTATACGGCTGTATACTGTATTTGCCGGATAATACCTTTTATCTTGCTACCACAAATTTGCGCAGTCTGCGTCCAGTGAAGGTGTTGACCAGCCCTTTATTTCTATTGTTGTAAAAACAATTCTATATCTGGTATACGGCTGTATACAGTGTGTGGGATAATATAGCTGTTATATCGCTTCCACTGATTTGCGCAGTGTGCGTCCAGGGAAGCCGTTGAACTGGCCTTTATTTGTATTGTAAAAACAAATCTATATCCGGTATCTGTCCACGCTAATGTATATGAAATAAGTTGTCCGAGTATTTTTTCCATTATACAAAGAGGTTATATTGTGTTTGGAGTCTATAGTGGATAGTCTGTGATAGTGGCGTAATACTGAAAGTGAATATAAATATGCAATATATTCACGTGTGCAATTCACATCACTGGCTGGGCAATATATAACTCTGCAAACAATTGTATTTCACAAGTGTGCTGAATAAACAAGAAACAAGCATACGCTAATATTACGCACCCCCTAATACGTAGGCAAGTACCGCTAGACCAAAAGGTACACATCTACTTTACGTTCATGCACCCAGGCATGAATCCAATCGAATCGAATATTTCACTATTCGCTCATCTCAAATAATTAACAGTCCTGCAGCTGTTGTTGTTATTAGTAGTAGTAGGACTGTTAGTGTAAGTAAGTAGTAGTAAAGCTATTATTGTTATTGTTATTATTGTCACAACCAGAGAATGGAAAAGTGGGCACTCCGCTTACACTCAATCTACCTCTTCCTCTCGAGTAGCTGCTCAGTCCTGGGCCTGACACTCTCGGTGGTTCTCAGCTCCACAAACAGAAGTCCAATCAAATCCATAAAACAAAGATACTACAGCGGCACTCACCGATGGATACAAGAGGCTTCATTGATCCTTTGATGGGATTTGGACCATTCCTAACAAAATTATGCAGCTAAGTAGCCGGAAGGGCATTCCAAGGAACAGCGCAACATACATTTCACGTTTAACACGCTTCGTCTGGCTCAGACGTCTTGAGCCAGACCAAGCCTGTTAAAGGTAAAACGGACGTTGCTCTGTTCCTTGGAATGCAGTTGTTTGTCCATCTGTAAATGGGATAAAGCCTCTTGTATCCACCAGTGAGTGCCGCTGTAGTATCTTCATCTTGTGGGTAGTTATTATTGTATATAATGTTCTGGATTATTAATATTATTATTATTTTAGTAGTAGTAGTTGTAGTTGTAGTATCACTGTTTCCACCTATTGCCCTTCCGGCTACTTAGCTGCATAATTTTGTTGGTAATGGTCCAAATTCCATCAAAGGATCAACAATTTATTGTAGCCTGCAATTACATGAAACTATTATCGTTCTTTTCCGAACGATCTAACGATTTTTTGAACAATAATCGTCCCGTGTAAAAAGAGCCTTAGTGAAAGAATAGCACCCATTCCGGGAGGCTTCTTTCACTTTATGGCTATGTTCACATTACGTATCTTTCCGGCCGTAGTGCGAACCGCAAATATACGCACGTAGTTTTGAGGTTGATGCGTTCGCTTGAAAGTATACGATATACACCCGCACAGTGCACACTACGAATGAGCTTACGGCCGGATCGTATACGGCGCCGTGAAAAATGAACAAGATCATTGTTTGAGGAGGGAAATTTTCCAACTCACGGCCGTGGATTTCCATGCGGTCCTGTACGGAGTACTTATTTCAGCCAAATTGAACGTGATTTTTAGATCCAAAAGGTTCTGTGTGTTTTATTGAGCTGGGCGAAGATTTCCAAGTAAATGACCTGTTTCAGAAACAAGCTAGGGAAGCATAACTCTACTACGGGCGTATGTTCGCGGTTCGTACGCATGTTCGCAATCCGGCCGCATGTCTATTTTTCCCACGGCCGTACTTTCAGCCGCACATGTACTTTTCAGCCACTCACTTGAGTATCTTACAGTCACTGGGAGGCCGTGCAGCCTCCTTGCTTCATTAGTGGAGCAGGGGAACTCCATGTGCTCTGCTGTCTGCTCCACTAATGATGCAAGGAGGCTGCACTTAAGTCAGCCTCCAAGTGACTGCGACTGACTCAAGTGAGCTGGCCCCACCTGGAAAGTGAAAGTAGCCTCCTGGAATAAGCACTAAACAGGAGCCCCAGCACCATCGTTGATGGACCCCTACTCCAACTGTTCCTAACCACCCACCCCCTCTACCACCAACACCGGTGGCCCAATGCAATGAGTGGTTAGTAGGAAGGTAGAAAAGAGAAAACTAAAACAAAAATGTTTATTCCCAGTAGCCCAGTAGCCCATCATTTTCTTACTTGATATTAAAACAAGACCTTAAAGTGAACCTGTCACTGTTCCTAAACTGTCTATTTTAGCACATACTGTATATGCATCACCCATGAAATACATGAAATTATGGGACATCAACTCTTATAGCTCTGTGATGTACCATTCCTCTGTTATACTTAGGGTATGTTCACATTGCGAATATCATTGAGTCTATGGAACGGGCAGAACTTCAAGTGGAGGCCACAGGGCAGAGTCCACTTAAAGTCTCTGTGTGTATTCCACAATGTGAACATACCCTTACTAGATATCCATGACTCAATATTCAACTAGTTGTCACCAATTTGGGGGCGGGGGGGGGGGGGTACATCCACTGTCTGACATTACCAAATCAGAGCTAACAGTGCAGGGGGGATATCCCCCCTAATGGTAACACCCACTTGATTATTCAGTTGATTCACTTGATAATACATTTGTAGTAGAGTTAAGCGGACTTTGTCATGGTTGGGTTAGTCTGATCCGGTGGCTGCTGAAGTTGGATAAAACCCTAAGCCTATGGTTGTATCCATGAACAGGCAGCTCTAGGGCTGCATCCAACTTCGGCAGACACTGCTAATCAAATGCCGCATGCTCCGGTTCATGCTCAATATTTGCTCAACCCTAATAATAACAGTGGAACGGCACATCACAGAGTTAACCATCAATTTAGTTAGGATTGGCTGACCAAGTAAAGTTTTTTAGTTCTACCCGACCCTCCCTAAAGCCAAACGTCAGGTTGAAAGCATGTCGGATGTAGATATAGCTGATCCTTGTTGTGCCCTGCAGCTTACCCTGCTCCATTTTTGGAATATATGCATTCTAGGCCTGCACATGGGGATCGGGAGTGACAGCCAATATTGAGTATAGCCAGCTTTACTCATGCCTGCCAACTAGTGGATACCAGCAGGATCTGCATCCAGCGCAGTTACATATAAAAACGTCAGCTCCACTTTGTGGGAAAAGTAAAGAATTTGCAAATCTAATTAAAAATGTGAATTTTTGCTGTGAAATTTTTTTTCACGTCTATCTGTGGACCTCGAAAATGCAAGTTCAGCAATGAAAATGATGAAAGGAAGGTGCTGAAATGAGCCCGAAGGGTCGAAATTCTTGACATCAGCTAATAAAACACCGAGGTTCTCAATCTGATGATTGTGAGTTGTTAGCAGAAGGGGCCACGGCAAACACAGGATCCTACACATAAGGCCAAGGGTACAGAAAACGAGATGGGACTTTATAGAGGGAAAAGTCAACAATTTTACATACAGTAAGTCAAGCTAAAAATAAAGCTGTAAATATGGGATGAAAGGGATAAAAGGGCAGCTTATTTTGTGGCTGAATGTATGGGGAGGTCACGTTTTATAGTCTGCTATGAAGTCCAGTGGGGGCGAACAAACCGAGTATTATAAGGAGAGTGTTTCTAGAACCTGAGCTGTGATATAAGCAAAACTAAGGGAGCTTTGTGTATGAACAGAATGCAGAACACCGAATGGTTAAAGGGGTTATCCATCGTTAGAAAAACATGGCCGCTTTCTTCCAGAGACAGCACTGCTCTTGTCTCCAGTTCAGGTGTGATTTGCAATTAAGCTTCATTCACTTCAATGGAACTGAGTTGCAAAACCTGCACCCAAACCAGAGACAAGAGTCAGTGGTGTAGCTACCATAGAGCAAGGCCAGGCAGCTGCTATGGGGCCTGTGCATGAGGGGGGCCCAGGGATGCACAGGGAAGAGAAGAACAATCCTGTGTCCATCTGCTTAACTCTTTATGTACTGCAATGTGTAAGTAACCCAGAGTTTATTTTCATGCTGCAACACAAAAAAGGGTTAAAAAAAAACCCCTGACCTCTGTTCTTGCGCTTTGTGCTGAAGTCTAAGTGCAGGAGCAGTGAAGCAGATCCTCTTGTTTTCTGTTGTACGCCACTCCAGTCACTGATTGGCTGATCGGGTTGTCCATAAGCTAAGACGGGCATTGACCCCTACTGGAAGACATTTCCTCTGGGTTGTGATTGCGTTTTCTGGCAGGGGCCCTGGAGCCGGTCATCGCGGGCGCGGGGAGAGGTAAGCAATGCTTGCTTGTTATTCTTTTAATGTAACATCTGTTTCATTGCACATTCATTAAAAAAAATATATATATTTATTTTGTGGTACTCTATATATGTACACTAATGCCCCTATTACACGAGTCGTTTGGAGGAGCAAACGAGCGCTATTAGCGCTCGTTTGCTCCTCGTTCCCCGCTCGCTGCCGCCGCTATTCAACGCGGCGTCAGCGAGCGGTTGAGTGCAGGAGGGGCGGCGGGGAGCTGCTGGGGGGGCTGCCCGGGGGATCGCTGATCGTCCGGGCAGCCCATAGGATACAGCAGCGCCTGCTGCCGATGCTCCTATTCAACTGAGCGACGGCAGCAGATCGCTGCTATATCAGTCGCTTGTTTTTCAACATGTTGAAAAACAAGCGACTGCAGCGATCAGCCGACATGAACGATGTCGGCTGATCGTTGCACTCTATTCCACGGGACGAATATCGTTCGTAGCGGCCGATAACGGCCGAATACGAACGATATTGCCCCTCTAAACGACCCGTGGAATAGGGCCTTAAGATGTGAAAGTGGATAAAAAAATCACTTCAATAAAACAAAAAGAACTTAAGTAATTCTTAGTCTGAATACTCACATAGTGTTATCTCTTTTCCCTAACCATCTAACTGAGATCTATAAGGATTGGCCGGTAGCTCCCTGGTTGATAATGAATGAGTTAAAGGGATATACTGAGACATTCATTAGGAAGTCCTCCATCAGCATACATTTTATACCATCAATATCCAGCCACATTTAGGCACAATCATAAAAATACATTTAACGCAAGCACAAAATCATCAACATTTCAGCTTGATTTAGGGTTGTTATATGAAGTTGGGCCAATGCACTGATGACTGTAATAAAACATACTTTACTTTATGAGATGCATCACATGATTAAACACCCCCGACCGGTGATCTCAAATCTGGTCATCTGTATCCATTATCTATTTTTTGGGTGAACGCCTCTATTTGCCAAGACTATCGAAAAAATCCCATAAAGTGTCATTTTGTGATCGGGTAAGAGATGCTGTGAATAATGCACATGTGCGCCATATAATATGAAAATGAGCAAATAAATATGCATAAGGCCTGACAATAACAAACAGCACCCATATACCAGTCTGTACATTATTAGGATTAGGATTTCATGCTATATATTCTCCGTCCACTAACACTGTCGTTCTGTTTAGCTACATACATATTGATGGTGCTTTAAAGTTATATGTGCACGTCCTGTTTTTACACAGTAATATATATTTATAGACATACACAATTATATATATATATATATATATATATATATATATACGCACACACACACACACAGTAATATATATTTATATACACACACAATAATATATATCTATATATGTACACACACACAAAGTAATATATTTACACATACACACAGTCATATATATATATATATATATATAAATATATACACACACACACACACAGAGTAATATACAATTATGTACACACACACAAATAATATATATCTATATCTATATATATATATATATATATATATATACACACACACACACTAATATATATACACATATATGCACACACATACACACAGTAATATTTATATATATATATATATATATATATATATACACACACACACACACACACACATACACACACACTAATATATATATATATATATATATATATATATATATACACACACACACAGTAATATTTACACATCAACAGTAATATATACACACACACACACACAGTAATATGCACACACATACACACAGTGATATATACCTATTAATATAAGATTTTTCCTAATCACATAGAGCAGACCATAAGTCCGACTTATCTGTCCTAATCTGTCCCCCCTAAGTGAAGGAGATAGTGGGATAGGGTAACGTAACTGCAGAAGAAAAGGAGAACACACCTTTCCTATTTATCACGCTCGCGCCTGTCCTGACCTCGGCGCAGTCCTCTGCTTGTTGTATAGGGCCAAGAATGGGCCCTTAGCCATCTTTTGTTTTTTGTATTGTATGTTTTATTTGAAAAACTACACAACTCAAAGCTAAATTTTAAAAATGTTGACAATTTTTATTGACATGATTAAAAAAAATCTCATAATAAGGTAATGCAAGGTAGTGCAAAAAGGATCCAGTAATTAATGACAGCCCAGAAACCACAATGTTAGAATCACATAATCATGTTTTATTTGAACTAGTCTGAACACTGTCTTAGCACAGCTCTACTCCTTCTGCCATGGCCTGGGGTGCTTAGGTGGTATGCAGCAGGTTGGTATGGTGGCATTACCCATCCCCGGACACACAGCCACTGGCACTTGAAAAGGTAACTCAATGTGTGGGTGCAAGTGCAGAGGAAAAATTAGCACTTAAATGGTGGTGACTTTGACAGACAATGACTTTTACTTAGGAACTTCAGTGCAATACAGTATCAGACTCATTAGGTGCAGGAGTGGGGGGCAATATCGCTTGAGGTAGTGACTTGAGCTAAGAGTAGCTATAAAAAGTGTAGCTTGACTTAGGAGAGGTATTGGAGGACCATCTTGAGGATCTTGTCTATGCATTAGTGTACTCTGCCGGGATAACATAGTTTGTGACTGATGGTTCTGTAGAGAATCCTCATACTCACGGTTAAAAACAAAGTAGAGAGAAGACCACCTTCTTCCAAATCAGCTCAGCGGCTGCCATGTTTGGTAGTACGAGCCTCAGGCTTGAACAACTGGGCCAAGCTAACTCCTTGAGGCTTCCCAAAGTAGTTGAGTGAAGATCAGTAGGATACGTCAGATTAGAAACTTTGTCCTTTTGGGGATCAGCCTTGAACTTTCTGTAGACTGTCCTCACTCTGAAGAAGGATCCCTAGCATAGACAATGTTGACCTAGAGGAGGGCTACCCCACCTTTGTGCTTAGCAGTGCATCTCAAGCTTAAAGAGTCACTGTCCTTTATTTATTTATTTATTTTTGCATAAATCAATAGTCCAGGCGATTTTAAGAAACTTTATGATTGGGTTTATTAGGCAAATATGCCATTATCTGCATTCAAAAAGCCTTTTCCCAGGTCCCCCCCTCCCTCCTCTTTTCCATTCACTGCAAAATATCAGGAAATTGTGACTTGCTGCATCAGACACAACCCTGTCTGTTCTATGGAGAGGGGGGAGGATAGAGTTAGTCGGCAGCAGAGAGCAGAGAACAAAGGATTAAACAACATGGAGGTGGGTGACAGCAGTATTCAGAGGTCTGAGAGGTCAGAGGAGATAGCCGGGTGATTAACTGTAGATTAACTCTTTGTCGTCCTGTTTTGGTGCCTCATCTCTCTTCACCCCTCCCCTCTCCATGAAGACAGGGGGGGGGGGGGGGGGGAGAGCTTCAAAATGTTTCTTTCATGATAAAAAATGCATTTTTTTTCTAATAAACCCAGTTACAAAGTTTCTTAAAATGGCCTCTACTATTGATTTCTGCGAAAAAAAAAAATAAAAAAAAATAATAATAATTAACCCCTTAAGGACCGGGACAATTTTGATTTTTGCGTTT